>NC_082709.1:173367044-173692044 GCF_030144855.1 Hypanus sabinus | reverse complement strand
CTTCTTCTCGGCTTTCACTATCCCTTCTCATCTGAAGATATTGGGTGATAAGGAAAAGGCATTGAACGACTATTTTGTATCGGTCTTCACAGTGGAGGACACTTCTAATATTCCAAAGAAGGATATTATGGATGAAATGGGAAGTGAGGACCTCGATAAAATCACTGTCACTAAAGAGACAGTGATGAGCGAACTAGAAGGCCTAAAGGTAGATAAGTCCCCTGGTCCTGATGGGATGCATCCCAGGGTGCGGAAGGAATTGACAGAAGTTATAGTAGATGTCTCGGTAATCAATTATCAAAACTCTCTAGACTCTGGGCAGGTCCCGGCAGATTGGAAGACAGCAAATGTCACGCCACTTAACGTCTGTAGTCGGGAAAATGCTTGAAGCTATCATTAAGGAAGAAATAGTGAAACATTTAGAAAGGAGTGGTTCAATTAGACAGATGCAGCATGGATTCAGAAAGGACAGGTCCTGTTTGACAAACTTACTAGAGTTCTTTGAGGATATAATGAGTGCAATGGACAGAGGGACGCATGAACAAGTGGTTAAGGCATTGATTTAGTGATCTGAAGGTCGCACGTTTGAACCTCAGCTAAGGCAGTGTGTTGTGTCCTTGAGCAAGGCACTGAACCACACATTGTTCTGCGACGACACCGGTGCCAAGCTGTATCGGCCATTGCCCTTCCCTTGGACAACATCAGTGGTGTGGAGAGGGGAGACTTGCAGCATGGGCCGGAGAACTGCCAGTCTCACATACAACCTTGTCTAGGCCTGTGTCCTGGAAACTTTCCAAAGCACAAATCCATGGTCTCTCGAGTCTAACGGTTGCCTATAGGATAGAGGGGAACAGGTGGATGTCATATACTTAGATTTCCAGAAGGTTCCAGGTTCCCACAAGAGACTTATAAATAAGATACGGATGCATGGAGTCAGAGGAAGTATATTGGCATGGATAGTGGATAGCGGCAGAGAGTTGGTATAAATGGGTGTTTTTCCGTTTGGCAGTTGGTGGTGAGCGGGGTGTTGCAGGGGTCGGTTCTGGGCCCACAGCTGTTTACCATTTACATTGATGATTTGAAAGAGGGGACTGAGTGTAGTGTAGCGAAATTTGCTGATGACACTAAACTGAGTGGAAAAGCAAATTGTACAGAGGATGTGGAGAGTCTGCAGAGGGATATAGATAGGTTAAGTGAATGGGCCAAGGTCTGGCAGATGGAATACAACGTTGGTAAATGCGAGATCATCCACTTTGGAAGGAATAATAGAAGAACAGATTATTATTTAAATGGTGAAAGATTGCAGCATGCTGTTGTGCAGAGGGAATTGGGAGTGCTTGTTTATGAATCACAAAAAGTTGGCTTGTAGGTACAACAGGTTATTAAGAAGGCAAATAGAATGTTGGCCTTCATTGCTAGTGGGATTGAATTCAAGAGCAGGGAGGTCATGCTGCAACTATACAGGGTACTGGTGAGGCCGCATCTGGAGTACTGCGTGCAGTTCTGGTCTCCATACTTGAGGAAGGATATACTGGCTTTGGACGCAGTGCAGAGGAGGTTCATCAGGTTGATTCCAGAGATGAAGAGGTTAACCTATGAGGAGCGATTGAGCCGCCTGGGACTATACTCTCTGGAATTCAGAAGAATGAGAGGGGATCTTATAGAAACACACAAACGTTTGAAAGGAATAGATAAGATGGAAGTAGAAAAGTTGTTTCCATTGGTAGGTGAGACTAGAACTAGGGGACATTGCCTCAAGATTCAGGGGAGAAGATTTAGGATGGAGATGAGGAGAAACTGTTTTTCCCAGAGAGTGGTGAATCTGTCGAATTCTCTGCCCAGGGAAGCAGTTGAGGCTTCTTCAATAAATATATTTAAGAAACAGTTAGATAAGTTTTTACATAGTAAGGGAATTAAGGGTTATGGAGAAAAGGTAGGTAGATGCAGCTGAGTTATGGACAATCAGCCATGATCTTACTGAATGCTGGACAGGCTTGATAGGCCGGATGGCCTACTCCTGTTCCTATTTCTTATGTTCTTATGTTCAGTCACACAAGTCCCTGGTGGAGACTCAGAAATACCATCGCACTCAGCTGTAAAAGGATTCTTCTTTCCTATTTCCATGACAATTTTGAGTTATCAGTCAGGGTTGTTAGTCCTGAGTTGAACCCCCTAACCTGGAGGACCAGTGGACCACTCTTAGCCTGGCTTCTACGCTTTGACCTGTTTGACATGGGTGACCCGGCCAGGAGCCAAAACACAATGCCCTGACTCCAGCCAGCATTGTTCTCTGGGTCATGAGACACACAAGCCTCCAAATCTAATGACAAGGTTGTGGTCCTCCTGGAAGTAATTGAGCCAATCTTCTATCTATGCTAGTAACTTTCCTGTAATACCAGGGGTGCTTATCTAGTTAAGCAGCCTCATGTGTGGCACCTTGTCAAAGGCTTTCTGAACATCCAAATCCTTTGTCTAGCCAGCTTATTATTTCCTCAAATAATTCCAACAGATGTGTCAGGCAAGATTTTCCCCTAAGGAAACCATACTGACTTTAGCCCATTTTATCATGTGTCTCAAAATACTCTGATACCTCATCCTTAATAATGGACTCCAACGTTTTCCCAATCACTGAAGTCAGACTAACTATCCTATAATTTTCTTTCTTCTGCCTCCTTCCCTTCTTAAAGAGTGGAGTGACATTTGCAATTTTCCAGACTTCTGGAACCACTCCAAAGGCTAGTGATTCTTGTAAGATTATTACTAATGCCTCCAGAGTATTTTCAGCTACCTCTTTCAGAACACTGGGGTGTACACCACCTGGTTCAGGTGATTTATCTACCTTTAGACCTTTCAGCTTCTCAAGCACCTTCTCCTTGGTAATATCACATTAACACTTACTTCTGTCCCCGGCACTCTTGAATCTCTAGCATACTGCTAGTGTCTTTCACAGAGAAGACTAATGAAAAGTACTTAGTGAATTTGTCTACCATTTCTTTGTCCCCCATTACCACTGGCTCCAGCGGTCCAATATTGATTCTTGCCTCTCTTTCACTCCTTATATATGCAGTAAAAAAATTGGTATTCTCTTTTATAATGTTGGCTAGCTGACCTTCACATTTCATCCTTCCTCTCCTTACGGCTTTTTAGTTGTCTTCTGTTGTTTTTAGAAGTTTCCTAATCCTCTAATTTCCCTAAGGTTTTTGCTATATTATAGTCATCGAGAAGTACAGTGCAGAAACAGGCCCTTTGGCCCATCTAATCCATACCAAAACCATTTAAGCTACCTACTCCCATTGAACTGCAGTAGGACCATAGCCCTCCATTATCCCTACTATCCATGAACCTATCAAAACTTCTCTTAAACAGTGAAATTGAGCTCCCATGGATCACTTGTGCTGACAGCTCCTTCCACACTCTCACAACCTTCTGACTAATGAAGTTTCCCCTCAAGTTCTCCTGAAACTTCTCACCTTTCATGAAGAAGAAGTCATGACTTCTGGTTGTAGTCCCACCCAACACTTTGGAAAAGGCCTGCTGGCATTTACCCTAACTATAACCCTTCATAATTTTGTCTTTCTCTATCAAATCTCTTCTCAATCTTCTGTGTTCTAAAGAATACAGTCTTAGCCTATTCAATCTTTCCTTACAAATCAGGTCCTCCAGACCTGGCAACATCCTTGTAAATTTTCTCTGCACTCTTTCAACCTTGTTTACATCTTTCTTGTAGGTAGGTGACCAAAACTACACAAAATACTCCAAATTATGCCTCACCAATGTTGTGTACAACCTCAACATAACATCCCATCTTCTGTACTCAATACATTGATTTATGAAGTCCAATGTATGAAAAGCTTTCTTTATGACCCTATCTATCTGTGACACCACTTCCAATGAAATGTGTACCTGTATTCCCTGATCTCTTTATTCTACTACACTTATTAGTGCTGTACCGTTCACTGTGTAAGACCTACCCTGGTTGGTCCTACTGAAGTGAAAAACCTCACACTTGTCTGCATTAAAATCCACCTGCCATTTCTCAGCCCATTTAGCCAGCTGATGTTGATCCCTCTGCAAGCCATTAAAGCCTTCCTCACTGTCCACTACATTTCCAAACTTGGTGTCATCCACAAATGTGCTGATCCAGTTAACCACAAACAACCAAGGACTCAGCACTGATCTCTGTGGCACACCACTAGTCTCAGGCCTCCAGTCAGAGTGGCAACCCTCTACCACTCTCTGGCTTCTCCCACAAAGCCAATGTCTAATCTAATTTACTACCTCACCCTGACTGCTGAGTGACTGAGCCATCTAAACCAGCTTCTTATGCCTGGACTTTGTCAAATGCCTTACGAATGCCCATGTAGACAACATCCTCTGCCTTGCCTTCATCCACTTTCCTGGTAACTTCCTCAAAAAACAATTAAATTGGTTATATGCCCTCTCTTTTCCTTTTATGCTATCTTTGAATTCCCTTGTTAGCCATGGTTGCCTCATTCTCTTTCAGAATACTTATTCATTTTTGGGATATATCTATTCTGCTTCTCCTGAATTGCACCAGAAACTGCAGCCATTGCTGTTCTTCCATCATCCCTGCGAGTGTGCCTTTCCATTCAAGTTTAGCCAGCTCCTCTCTTAAGTCTCTGCAACTTCCTTTATTCCACTATAAGATGGATACATCTGACTTTACTTTCTCCCTATAAAACTGCAGGGTGAATCTATCATATTTTGATCTTTGTCTCCCTAGGGCTCCTTTACCTTAAGCTCTCTAATCATATCTGGTTTATTATACAACACCCCTCTGCCTATCTGCCTGTCCTCTCAATACAATGTGTATCCTCAGATGTTAAGTACTCAACTGTGATCTTCTTTCAGCCACGACTCAGTGATGCCCACAACATCGTACCTACCAATCTAGCTGTGCTACAAGATTGTCTACCTTATTCTGTATACTGCGTGCATTCAAATACACAGTAACACCTTCAAAGCTGTATTCATCATCCTTCTCAATTTTCCTCAATGTTATACTTTAACTCATCCCACTGCGTGTAATTTTACCTTATCACCTGCCCGTCCTTCCTCACCCAGCACAGCAACACCCTCTCCAGTAGCAGAAGAACCCCAAGTTGTAGTCCTTTGCCCACCAAACTTCAGTGTCTCCTGCAGCCTGTAATATCCCAGTCATCCAGCATTCTTCTACAGACATCTCGAAATACTGACAGACCAAAGGACGACTTTCACCAAGCTGATGATCTGCCGGCAACATTTGATGTCATCTCAATAAATCTAATTTTTTTTAAAGAAATGATCTAGTGCTCTCCCAGCACATATGGCAACTAAACTCTTCTCAGGCTTCCAGTTAGGTACAGGTATTGATTATAACCAATGTTTTGATGACAAACTCTGCCATCTTCATTGGGGATAATACCTGGGCATGTCTAGTCTGGTGGTATTTACACTCCTGTAGTTCGTCCCTCCTGATTGGTTAGACCTCATCCAATCAGGTTTCCACTCTCTCACCTTGTTTACAATCAAATTCTAGGTCTTACGTAGAGTGATATCTTTGTCTTTGTTAAAATTCTTTTTCTCTATTATTTCAATGGCTTCCTTTACCAGGCGGTCCCAAAAGCCACTGGTGTGGCACAGTAGTTTTGTGCTGTCGAGGTCAATCCAATGGCCATTGTGAATGCTGTGTGCTGCTGCCTCCAATTTTTCCATGTAACCCAAACAAATACACCTCCTGTGCTCCTTGTTGTGGGTTTACACTGAGCATCCCATCTGGCCGATATACACTGCTCTGCATTCACAGCGAATCCTGTAAACACCAGCTTCCTTATGGATCTGTGGATGGCATTAAGCTGGTATTTCTTCAGGATCCTGGTGATCCAAAAACCGTGGAAATATAGGGAAGACAGGTGGTAGTGAAAGGTTCCTCCTTGTTAGGTTTCCTGGTTTTTCTATCGGCCTATTAAGGGCCTGATTGAATTCCTTCACCTTGTAGCTGTTATGTAGGAATGTCATGTGTAATTGTCTTACTTCCTTGGGGAGACTCTCAGAGTCTGAAATAGTTGTCACATGGTTAACCAAATTAGAAAGAACTGCTCCCTGTTGAGAGGCATGATGATGGCTGTTATTATTGAGCAAATAGTCCGTGAGAGTGGGTTTCTGATTAACACCATATCTGAGACTACTGCCCAGTTTCTGGCATGTTAGAATGTCCAAGAATGGGAGGCAACCATTTTTCTCCACCTCCATCCCAAGTTGAATGTTTGGACATATGCTGTTCAAATGGTCGTGGAACTGTTGGAATGCCTGGGTCCATGAGGCCAGACTGTGAAGGTGTCATCGACGTATCTGAAGAAGTATTTGGGCTGTAAGGATGATGAACTCAGAACCCTCTCCTCAAAGTCCTCCAAGTAGAAATTAGCAAAAACTGGTGACAATGGTGATCCAATGGCCACTCTGTCCATTTGTTCATAGTAGTTCCGCTTACAGAGATAAAGGTGTGTAAAGGTCAATGTAAAGGTGTGTTCAAAAAGGTCAATGGTATCCTTAACAAACCATGACCACAGAAGGACCAAGCTGTCCTTAATGGGAACTCTCGTGAACAGGGACAACACATTGAATCTGACCATTATGTTCTCTGGGTTCAGTGAACAGGGTTATCATTTTAACCAAGTTGGTCAAATTTGTGATGTTGTGCTCACAGCCCCCAACGAAGGGAAACAGCATGGTCATTAAATGCTTTGTAAATCGCACTGATGATATACCTCGGGGGGCCCTCCTTATGTGTCTTAGGGAGCCAGTAAGGTCTTGGTGATACCAAAGCCTGAGGCGGAAGTGTCTTGCACATGTCTGGCAGCCTGGATTTCTTCAGTAAAATGGAGGTCTTCCTAACAATTGAATCCATGGGATCCTGCTGTAGAGCTCTGCAGACGAGATCACCCAGAATCTGTTGGACTTTCCCGTAGTATTCCTCCAAGGACATCAGGACAGTTTCATTTCCTTTGTCCACTGGTAAAATCATGATGGCTGGGTTTCGCCGTAGTGCCTGAAAGGCCATTCGCTCTCCTTTTGCAATGTTTGGTTTTGGCACGAGGGCTCTTTTGAGGGATATGCAGACCTCTATCATTACCTGCTCCATGGTATCCAGTGGTAGTTTTCAGACTGCTTGCTCTACTCCACCAACGTAGTCCCAAAAAGGTATAGCTCTGGGGACCAGAGCAAAGCTTAGCCCCTTGGCCAGGACTAATCTAGTCACCTCGTCAATGCTTTGCCCAGTCTGATTGATGACAATCCTTTCTGGATTATTTTTTAAAAAATTTAAATAAAGTTTATTCATAAGATTTAATTTTTTGACAAGGTGATAAGGGTGATTGATGAAGGTAGAGCTGTGGATGTTGTCTACATGGATTCTAATAAATCATTCGACAATGCCTTCATTCAGAAGATTAAGATGCATGGGTTCCATGGCAAACTGGCATTTGGATTCAGAACTGGCTTGCCCGTAGAAGACAGTGGGTGGTGATCGAAGGGATGTATTCTAGCTGGAGGTCTGTTAATTGGCGTGTTCCACAGGGATCTGTACTGGGACCTCTGTTGTTTGTAATGTACATAAATGACCTGGATTTATGTAGGTGGGTGGGTTAGTAAGTTTGCAGAGGATATGAAGATTGGTGGTGTTGTGGATAGTGTAGGTGACTGGCCAAAGAGTACAATGGGAAATAGATCAGTTGTAGATATGTGCAGAGGAATGGCAGATGAGTTTTATCTGGCCAAGTGTGAAGTGTTGCACCTTGGTAGGTCAAATGTAAAGACCCTTAACAGTGTTGATGAGCAGAGGAAAACTCTGGTCCAAGTTCATAGCTCCCTGAAAGAGGCTACAAAGGTTGATAGGGTGGTTAAGTGGTTAATACTTACATATTAGTCGAGGCATCGAGTTCAAAAGTCAGGGAGTTATGTTGCAGCTTTATAAAACTCTAGTTAGGCCACATCTGAAATATGACATACAGTTACGGACACCCCATTATAAGAAGGATGTCGAGGCTTTGGAGAAGGAGCAGAAGAGTTTTACCTGGATGCTGCCTGGATTAGAGGTCAAGTGCTATAATGAGAGTTTGGACTAACTTGAAAACAGGAGAAACTCTGCAAACGCTGGAAATCCGAGTAACACACACAAAATGCTGGAGCAATTCAGGCAGCATCTAAGGAAAAAAGTACAGTCAACGTTTCAGGCCGAGACCCTTTGGCAGGACTGGAGAAAAAATACTGAAGAGTAGGTTTAAAAGTTGGGGGAGTGGAGAGAGAAACACAAGGTGATAGGTGAAACCTGAAGGGGAGGGATGAAGTAACGAGCTGAGAAGTTGATTGGTGGAAGTAATTTCGACTAACTTGGGGTGTTTTCTCTGGACTGGCAGAGGCTGAGGGGAAATCTGATAGGGGTTTATAAGATTATGAGAAGCATAGATAGGGTAAACAGCAAGTATCTTTTTCCCAGGATTGAAATGTCTAATACCAGAGGGCATGCATTTAAAATGAGAGGGCCATTTTAAAGGAGATGTGAGTGCCAAGTTTTTTACTCAAAGAGTGGTGAGTGTGTGGAATGTGCTGCCTGGTGTGGTGGTAGAGGCCAATACATTAATGGACTTTTAGGTAGGAACACGAATGTGAGGAAAATGGAGGGATGTGGTCATTATGAAGGCAGAAGGAATCAGTTTAGTTGACCATTTGATTACTAATTTATTTGTTTCAGCACGGCATTGTGGGGGGAAGGACCTGTTCCTGTGCTGTGTTCCTGTTCGATGTTCTACAGTATGTCCATAATAAACAAATACTTCCAAGTATAAATTGTGCAATGCATTTTCATACTTTATATTCATAGTCAATGCTTTCAGTACCGTTCTAATATGTTCCGACACATCACACTACTCATTGGCCCCTTGGAGTGGTACACTGGTACAATAATTGAGGGGTTTCCTCACCCAACCTGATCCCTTCCTCTCCAGTAGCTGACGACCCTGACACTCTGGTCCTTGCCTACAGAGTCCAATCACACAATCAGTGCAGAAGATATGAAGCTGGCCTTTATATCACACTCAGACCTAATGTGGATGCCGGAGGTGCAATCCTTCCTTTAGCTCCTAAGATTAGGGGCTGCTTTCTCATTGCAACTTCCCAATGTTATGGGAACATTTTTTATTCATTAGGTCTCTTAAGCCTCACCTTCCCCACATGAAGTTAGGATTTGGGCCATAGTGTGATTGTATGACGAATTGGCTAGCTAGTTGAGCAGTAAATTTAAATGGGAACCATTGACAGATGTTTCAGTTAATATTTTGGTGCTTTGAACCCCATTAACCAATTAATTGCAGGAACGGTAATACAACAAAAAAGCATAAGAAATAGGAGCAGGACTTGACCATCTGGCCCATCAAGCCTGCTCTGCCATTCAATAAGACCTTGGCTGATCTGGCCATGGACTCATCTCCACCTACCTGCCTTTTCCTCATAACCCTTAATTCCCCTAATATGTAAAAATCTATCCAACCTTGATTACCAAAAAGGTTTATGAGCATGATTCCATGAATGAAGAGGTTAACATAAGAAGAGCATTTGATGACTCTGGGACTGTAGTCACTGGAGTTTGGAAGAATGAGGGAAGATCTCATTGAAATCTATTGAATATTGAAAGGCCTAGATCGGGGGTCGGCAACCTGCGGCTCCCGAGCCATTTGTGGCTCTTTCACCTCTGTGCTGCGGCTCCCTGTGGCTTTGGGAAATAATTGGTCAGTATTTAATTAAAATGTATTTTATGTTAGTTTGTTAGCTTTTGAAATGTAATTATGGTGATCTTGTACAACCTAAGTGTAGCGACACATTTCCTGCCACATCCGAAACGGCTCACAATTAGCCAGCATTCCGGCTAAGGGAGATAGCCTACGGGGGTTTGTGAGTACGCGTCTTTTGCAGCATCTGCGTCCATGGGGGCCGGGTTGAGGGAGGCTTAAAAGCAAGGCTGTTTAGTTCGAATAAAGCTATCTTTGACTGCAGTTTACTGACACCGCTACAACGTGTTTTTATCGCTGGCTGTCCAGAGGGGAGGTGCTGAAACGCTTTGTCGCGTGTCTGGAAGAAGTGAAAACTTTCCTGGGCAGCAAAGGGCTCACCTTTCCTGAGCTGGAACAGCCAGAGTGGCTGGAAAAGCTACACTTCATGGTAGACATGACAGCGCACCTGAACACGCTGAACACAGCTCTTGACATGTCGGAGGATGTCTTGGCATTCGAGCGCAAGTTGACAGTGCTTGCCAGAGATTTACAGAAAGGCACTTTGTCTCACTTCCCCAATTTGAGAGAGTTCAAACAAGGTCACGACATGATAATTTCGGAGTATTTACATTCTGCAATCATCGCAATGCAAACATCGTTTGGGAAACGCTTCTGTGAGTTCAGAGAGGAAAAAAACACATTATCCTTCCCGGTCACTCCCTTAAGCATCGATCCTTCCCTACTGAATACGACTGCATTGGCAGGTGTGAGTCAACCTGATCTTGAGATGGAACTGGCCGACATAGCCGACAAAGACATATGGGTGTCCAAGTTTAGACGCTTGACAGCAGACCTTGAAGATGTTGCCCGTCAGAAGGCCGTTCTTGCTCAGAAACACAAATGGAGTGATATTGAAAACCTCACAGATGACAGCTTGCGATCCTGTGTAAAGATGAAGGTGACATCATACAGCCCTGATGTGCAGACGCTGTGCGCTGAGGTCCAGGAGCAGAAATCCCATTAACCAAGTATGATAAATATTTTAATTGCCTATTATTTTACTTATATTCATATTTTTTCATTGTTCAGTGAAATAGTCCTTTCATTTTTCAGGATGACAGCTGGCTGACGTTATTTTTGGTTTGCTGCTGGCGGAAAATTTAAGTTCGGCGTTTTTCATAAATACAAGAAGGACTCAAATAGACATTGAATATTTTACTTAAAAGTAACTTTCAACCCAACGTCTTTTTTTCGGAGTTCAAAATGTTTTTGTTGCATGCAGAAATGTAATTTCGTTTTCTCTGCAGGAGTTCATCAATTTCATAAATGCAACACATTATAGTTTGTTTATACATAGCATAAAGGCAAAAAAAACGTATGCAGTGTTATTTCATTTTAAATGTCAAACGGGTTTTGCGGCTCCCAGTGTTTTCTTTTCTGTGGGAAACGGGTCCAAGTGGCTCTTTCAGTGGTAAAGGTTGCTGACCCCTGGCCTAGATAGAGTGAATGTGGAGAGAATATTTTGTATAGTGGGGTTTTTTTTTGAGTGAATATGCTTCTTTGCTCAACATTTTTAATTACATTACTTGCTATTTTGAATGTTTTTGACCTTGGTCCCAGAGGAATGCACCAATTAGCTGAAGTTTCATTGAAATAGTTTAAAAAGTATTTAAAATTAGGTATTTAAATAAAACATGGAACTAGGAGGTTTATACTGTTTAATATGTGGCTAAGGTATTGGTGTAAGAGGGAAGGCATACGATTTCTTGATCGTTGGGCTTATTTCCAGGGAAGGTGGGACCCATATAGAAGGGATGGTTTGCACCTGAACTAGAGGGGGACTAATATCCCAGTGGGAAAGTTTGTTACTGCTGCACGGTGGGGTTTAAACTAGAGTTGCAGGGGGATGGGAGCCAGAATGCCAGAACAGTTAGTGGAGAGGTTGTGGAGGCAGATGTTGGTAGGACCTCAGACAAAGTCAGGAATCAAACGTTTGAGCATGGTGCGACTAGTGTCCTGAACTGCCTATATTTCAATGCAAGAAGTATCGTAGGAAAGGCGGATAACAGTGTTGAAGATGAGGTACCTGGTTTACAAATGGAGGCAAGGTGTAGTGAGGAGAGGCTGTTGATAGGGCAAACTTGTAGGCAATATGATGAGTTGCAACCTAAAAGGCGGACAAAATCGAAAAGGGTGAATACAGGACTGAAGGTGTTGTATCTGAATGTGCACAGTATACAGAATAAGTAGGTGAACTTGCAGCATAGTTACTGATGGTCAGGTATGATGTTGTAGGCATCACGGAATCATAGCTGAAAGAAGATTATAGCTGGGAGCTTAAAGCCCAAGGATATATATTGTATCAAAAGGACAGACAAGAAGGCAGAGAGGGTGGCCTTGCTCTGTTGGTAAAAAATGAAATCAAGTCATTATAAGGGAGTGACATAGGTTTGGAAGGTGTTGAGTCATTGTGGATAGACCTAAGGAAATGCAAAGGTAAAAAGACCCTGAGTTGTATACAGACCCCCAAACAATAGTAAGGATGTGGCCTACAAATTACAATGGGAGACAGAAAATGCAAGCCAAAAAGGCAATGTTACAAAAGGCATGAGGGACTCCAATACGCAGGTAGATTGGGAAAATCATGTTGGTGCTGGATTCCAAGATGCGGATTTTCTAGAGTGCCACAAGATGGCTTTTTAGAGGTAGAGACCCCAAGGGGATCAGCTATTCTGGATTGTGTATTGTGCAAAGAGCCAGAATTGATTAGACAGCTTAAGGTAAAAGAACCCTCAGGGGAAAGTGATCATAATACGATTAAATTCACCCTGAAATTTGAGAAGGAGAAGCTAAAGTCAGCTGTACCAGTGGAGTAAAGGGAATTACAAAGTCATGAGAGAGGAGTTGGCCAAAATTGATTGGAGAAGAATTCTGGCAGGGATGATAGCTGGATTTTCTGGAAGCAATTTGGAAGGCATGGGTTATATACATCCCAAAGAGGAAGGAGTATTCTAAAGGAAAGATGACACAACCGTGTCTAACAAGAGAAGTCAAAGCCAACATAAAAGCCAAAGAGACAGCAAAAATTAGTGGGAAGTTAGAGGATTGGGAAGCTTTTAAAAACCAACAGAAGGTAACTAAAAAGTCATTAAGAAGGTAAAGATGGAACATGAAAGTAAGCTATCCAATAACACTAATGAAGATACCAAAAGTTTCTTCAGATACGTAAAGTATAAAAGAGAGGCAAGAGTAGATATCAGACTGCTGGAAAACAATGCTAGAGAGGCAGTAGTGGGGGACAAGGAAATGGCAGATGAACTGAGTAAGTTCTTTGCATCAGTCTTCACTGTGGAAGACACTAACAATATAGTGGAAGTGTCAGGGGGCATGAAGTGCATGAAGTTACCATAACTAGAGAGAAGGTTCTTGGAAAACTGGAAGGTCTGAATGTGAATAAGTCACCTAGACCAGATGGTGGACACTCCAGAGTTCTGAAAGAGATGGCTGAAAAGACCATGGAGGCAATAGTACTGATCTTTCAAGGATCATGAGATTCCGGAACGGTTCTGGAAGACTGGAAAATTGAAAATGTCACTTCACTCTTCAAGAAGACAGAGAGGCAGTAAAAAGGAAATTATAGGCCAGTTAGTCTGACCTCAGTGGTTGGGAAGAGGTTGGAGTCAATTATTTAGGAATAAATCTTGGGGTACATAATAAAATAAGCCATAGTCAGCATGGTTTCCCCAAGGGAAAATCTCATCTGACTTATCTGTTGGAAGTCTTTGAAAAAGTAACAAGCAGGATAGACAAAGGAGAATCAGTTGCTGTTGTGTACTTGGATTTTCAGAAGGCTTTTGACAAGGTGCCACAAATGAGGCTGCTTAACAAGCTATGGGACATGGTATTACAAGAAATACTCTAGCACTGATAAAGCAGCAGCTGATTGACAGCAGGCAAAAAGTGGGAATAAAGGGAACCTTCTCTGGTTGGCTGCCAGAGACTAGTGATGTTCCACAGGGGTTTGTGTTGGGACCGATCCTTTTTATGTTATATGTCAATGATTTGGATGATGGAATTGACGGCTTTGTTGCAAAGTTTGCAGACAATATGAAGATAGGTGGAGGGGCAGGTAGTTTGGAGGAAGTAGCAAGACTATAGAAGGGCTTAAACAGATTAGGTGAATGGGCAAAGAAGGTAGATGGAATAATGTGTCAGGTAGTGTATGGTCATGCACTTTGGTAGAAGAAATGAAAGGGATGACTATTTTCTAAATGGAGAGAAAATACAAAAAACTGAGGTGCAAAGGGACTTGGGAGTCCTTTTGCAGGATTCCCTACAGGTTCATTTGCAGGTTGAGTCTGTGGTGAGGAAGGCAAATGCAATGTTAGCATTCATTTCGAGAGGACTGGAACATAAAAGCAAAGATGTATTGTTGAAACTTTATAAAGCACTGGTGAGGCCTCACTTGGATTATTGGGAGCAGGCTTGGTCCCCTTATCTTAGAAGGGCTGTGCTGAAACTGGAGAGGGTTCAAAGGAGTTTTGCAAATGATTCCAGGATTGAATGGCTTGTCACATGATGAGTATTTGATGGCTCTGGACCTGTATTCATTGAAATTCAGAAGAATGACAGGGCGACCTCTCGAATGGTGAAAGGTCTTGATAGAGTGAATGGAGAGGATTCTTCCTATGGTGGGAGATTCTAAGACCAGAGGACACAGCCTCAGAATAGAGGGGCGTCCTTTTAGGACAGAGATGAGGAGAATTTGTTTAGCTAGAGAGTGGTGAATTTGTGGAATTCTTTGCCACAGGCAGCTGTGGAGGCCAGTCTATATGCATACTTAAGGCAGAGGTTGATAGATTCTTGATTGAAAGGATACGGGGAGAAAACAAAAGGTTAGGGCTGAGAAGAGAATTGTATCAGCCATGATAAAATGGCAGAACAGACTCGATGGGCCAAATGGATCTTCAACTTCCTCACAGACAGGACCCAGTCTGTAAAAATAGGGTACAAGCTCTCCTCTACAATCACTCTGAGCACCGGTGCCCCACAAGGCTGTGTACTCAGCCCCCTGCTGTACTCACTGTACACCCATGATTACGTAGCCAAGTTTCCATCAAACTCAATATACAAGTTTGCTGATGACACCACAATTGTAGGCCGTATCTTGGGTAATGATGAGTCTGAGTACAGAGAGGAAATTAAGAACCTTGTGGCATGGTGCGAAGACAATAACCTATCCCTCAAGGTCAGCAAGACAAAGGAATTGGTTGTTGACTTCAGAAGGAGTAGCGGACTGCACGACCCCATCTACATCGGTGGTGATCAGGTGGAGCAGGTCAAAAGCTTTAAGTTCCTCAGGGTGAATATCACAAATGACCTGACTTGGTCTAACCAAGCAGAGTCCACTGCTCTAGTATAAATTGTTTGGTGACAATAAAAGTAAAGTAAAGTAAAGTAAAGTAAAGTAAATGGCCTAATTCTGCTCCTATATCTTATGGTCTTATGGTTTTATGGTTAAACAGGCAACACACACAAAATGCTGAAGACACTCAGCAGGTCAGGCAGCTTCTGTGGGAATGAAAAGATAGTCTACGTTACCAGCTGACACCTTTCTTCAGGGCACCATTTTATTTCAGTGAACATTGCAACAGATCCATGGGCTTTACAAGTTTTTATATTTAAAAAATAAAGATGGGCTTGTTTCTGGTAACAGCACTTAGCTAACCACTGCTACGTAAGTGAATATTTTCAACAGCTGATGGCAGAGGTCGGTTTGGTTCTCTGAGCAGTTATTGCACAATGCAACAAAACTGAACCAAGTGTCTGATGCAGAGAAGCAGTATAATGCACATGGAAGAAATGCATATGATCTTATATGATCATGCATAAGAAATGCATGTTGTCCAGGTGTATGATGGATAAATCCATTTGTAATTTGAGGCAGTTAACAGAAGTAGGCTTTATCTGGAGATTTGTGGCTCGCTTCAGCATTTGATAAAGACAACAGTGACAGAGACAAGGATGCCCATCACCTTACCAGTGCTTTGCTTGGTGATTGCTCTCAAACCCAGCTGCCTCGTGGCTGATGCTCACACATTCAGCCTAAAACCACACTTAAGACATGGAAATTGCAACACAGGAACAGGTCCTTTGGCTCATAATGTGCTGTGGATAGAGTGAGCAGCTTCATGTTCCTGGATTTAAACATCTCAGAGAAACTATCGTGACCCAACATACTGATGCAATCACAAAGAAGGCATACTTCATTAGGAGTTCAAGGAAATTTTGTATGCCACCAAAGACAGGCAAGTTTGTCCAGACGTACTGTGGAGAGCAGTCTGATTGGTCTCATCACTGTCTGGTATGGGAGTTCCAGTGCACGTGATCGGGAAAAGCCACAGAGGTTTGTGAACTCAGCCAACTCTATCATGGGTATTACACCCCACCCCATCAAGGACATCTTCGGAAATCAGTGCCTGAGGAAGGTGGCATCCATTGTTAAGAATGCTCACCACTGGGCACAAGGTACAGCAGCCTGAGGACACACATTCAATATTTTCTTCCCCCGCTACAGATTTCTGAATGGTCCGTGAACCCATGAATATGACCTCACTATTTTGCTCTCTCTTTCCACTATTTACTTCATTTTTATATAATTTAATTGTAGTAAATTCATATGTATTGCCCTGTACTACTTCTGAGAAACAACATATTTCATGACTTAAGTCAGTAATAACAAAACGTGATTCTGATTCCACAGACTGTAATGCCAAGTTAGACAAATCCTACCTGCCTGCATATGGTCAATATTCCAACTCCCTGCCTCTTCAGATGCCTGTCTAAATGCCTCTTAAATGTTGCTGTCACTTCTCCTCCAAACTCTGACATAGCATTTGATACTTCCTAAGCACATGTTTGCCTCTAACTAGCAATGTTTCATCACTTGACGCCCAATTCTGCACTTACCTGATGCTGGACTCTCCGACCTCCAAACCCTATTGTTCACTACATCCTTTTGTCTACGTCATTGATCTTGAGGTTGAAGGGCTTGAGACTGTCAGGTTTCAAGGAATGAACATTACCAATAGCCTGGCCTGGTCCTATCATGTAGACACCATGGCCAAGAAAACTATCCAACACCTCTACTTCCTCAGTAGACAAAAGGAAACTTGGCATGTACACGTTGACCCTCACAAATTTTTATCGATGCACAATACAATCTGGATGCACAAAGGCTTGGAATTGTTCTGCAGGAAACTGCGGAGAGGAGCGGACACAGCCCAGCACATCACGTGCAGCAACCTCCTCTCCAGGGACTCTATCTTTACTTCTCACAGTCTCAGTCGAGCAGCCAGCACAGTCAATGACCCCACTCACACTGAACATTCTCTCTTCCCCCTGGTTTTTACTCTGATAGTTATCAAAATATTTTATTTTATTTAGAGATACAGTGCAGAATCTGGCTGATTTTGTTCAATTCATACACTGGATGAATTCCTTCTTTGATAACTATTTGGAACTAATACAGCATTTTATAGTACTGTAAAAGTATTGATAGTGTTCTAATTTGTTCCGTATTTCATTTAAATATATAAATTGTTACTTAGTTGGAGTTCTTTTATACTTTTTTTAACTATTTCCATGAAATCGGCTAATCGGGGCAGCTGCTTAATGAGACCAAAATGTACCGGTTCCGATGTCCCAATTAACCGGAATCCACTGATCTTGAAAACATATATTACTAGGTTCAAAGACATCTCCTATCCCACTGTAATGTGATTATTGAATGAACTTCTTGTACAATAAGGTAAATTTGTGACTTCACAATTTACTTTGTGGTAGCTCTTGCACCGTATTGTCTGTCTGCTCTGCTCTCTCTGTAACTGTAACACTGTATTCTGCAGTATTGTTTGTCCCTTGTACTGCCACAATGTACTTATGTTGTGAAATTATCTGTATGGCTGGCATGCAAAGCAATGCTTTTCACTGTATCTCAGTACATATGACAATAATGAACCAATGACCAATTATTATTTTTAAAAAAGATTATGGCAGAAATGTTAAAATATTATGTTTAAGCATGACAATGGAGTTAAAAGCTCCCTTGAATACGATTTAATATCAGCTTTACTTGTCACATGCACATCAAAGCATATAATGAAAATCATTATTTGCATTTATGATCAACACTGTCTGAGGATCTGTTGTGAATGGCCTGCAGGAGTCACCACGTGCCCAGTGACAACATAACACGCCCACAACTCACTCACCTTAACTTGTACGCATTTGGAATACGGGAAGAAACTGGAGCACCCAGAGGAAATGTATGTGGTCACAGGGAGAATGTACAAAGTACTTAAAAGGAACAGCAAGGTTTGAAATCTGATCGGTGATTGCTGGTGCTGTAAAGTGTAACGCAGACCATCACACTACCCTCACTTCCTGATGTACACAACCTCGCTTGCCAATGTATAAGAATTCCAGCTGATTCCCACTCACCTTCAGAGAGCTGATACTAACGTGCTGACTTTCTTACACTTTCACGGATGAACAAGGCTGGTGGTTTCAGTTCCAAGTAGCAACAGACACCAGATGTAGAAAGTAAAAATCAAAGAAATCACAGTTGGAGAATCTTCATTTGCTTTAGTTTTGGAATCAAAGTCGACATGGAAAATGAGGACCCTGGAGATTACAAACAATTACACAGTAGTGGAACAAATAACTAATGCTCAAGCTAGCAACTCTGTGGTCAAGTCATCATGGAATTTTATTCTGATTTCTGGTCACAGCTCAGTCATCTTGAAGGAATTAAATTCTTTTAAAATTATTTATTTGCATTCTATTTCACTTCAACACTGAACTGACTCCCCAGTCTATAGATTCACTTTCAAGGACCTTAAACCTCAGTATTATTTATTATTTATTATTTCCTCAATTCATCTTCATTTGCACATTGATTGTTCGTCAGTCTTTGGTACTTACAGTTTTTCATAAGTTATATTGTATTTATTTATTTTCTTGTACATGCCTGCAAGAAAACAAATCTCAAAGTGACATATGGAGACATATATGATAATAAATTTACTTTGATCTTTGAACTTTGAACTTCCTATATGTCAGGGAGGAACAAGGTATGGAACACACTCTGTGACAAGGGACAAGATATTGAACACATTAGATCATCTAAAGCAATCCATATTCATAACTGTGACAGTTTTCCTAGTAATACATTTTTTGTTCCATTTTCT
This sequence comes from Hypanus sabinus, assembly GCF_030144855.1. Lineage (NCBI taxonomy): Eukaryota > Metazoa > Chordata > Chondrichthyes > Myliobatiformes > Dasyatidae > Hypanus > Hypanus sabinus. Next base: position 173,673,029 of record NC_082709.1, on the reverse strand, counting down.
TTATTGATGATCTTTTGCTAACTGTGTGCAATTGATTGAAACAAAAGCTGTTAAGCGCTGATATTGATTAATGCTTGCTAAAAGCCATTTGTGATCTCAGTTTTAAAGTGAAGCACGCCTTACTTTTTAAGTGCTTTTCATTTGCTTCCAATTTATTGCTCAATTAATCCAAAGCACTTTGCAATCAATTCCACTAATCTTTTTTAGAGCATTGAAATGCCATAAAGTTCACACTGCATTGTCAAATGCAGTTTGATAGTCCTATATATCCCTTTTCACAGTTTCTATGCGGTACCCAAGTACTCTGGCACTTAGGATACATCAATTTTATTAATAATATGGGTGAGTGGTAACATAGTTTTATTTTATGTTATTGTCATATCCCTTTTAAGAATGTTTCTCACTTTCTTCTTTAAGACTTTGTGTGGTTTTGAGCATGCTAGATGTTCAGAAGAATTAAATTTATGAGCAATGACTTGACAAAGGAGGAATGTCTTGAAGCAGACAGAAGATTCTGGGAGTAGGGAGTTATAGAGTTATAGAACAGTACAACTCTGAACCAAACCATCTGAGTGCTCAAATCATCTATGCAGATGAAGTAGCTCACCTAAGTTCACTCTATTTGCTTTCATATGGCCTACGTCCCTCTAAACTATTCCTATCCATGTATCTGTCCGTGTTTTTTTAATGTTAGAGTACCTAACTCTAACATCCTCCTCTACTTTCCTGCCAACACCTTACCTTGGCGCCACTGTGTCAGGGTGTTGACTCCTCCTCTGTAGGCTGTCTCATCATTGTTGGAAATAAGGCCTATCAATGTTATGTCATCTGTAAACTTCATCAGCATATTGGAGCTGTGTGTGGCAACACAGTCATGGGTATATAGGGAGTAGAGGAGGGGGCTTAGGACACAGCCCTGGGGGCTCCTGTGTTGAGGGTCAGAGGGGCAGAGGTGAGGGTGCCTATCCTTACCATCTGCTGGTGATCTGACAGAAAGTCCAGAATCCAGCTGCATGAATTCAAAAGTTCAAAGGTTCAAAGGGCCAATTTAATGTCAGTGAAATGTATACAATATATATCCTGAAATGCTTTTTCTTCGCAAACATCCATGAAAGGAGAAGTACCCCTAAGAATGAACGACAGATAAACGTAAGAACCTCAAAGTCGTCCCCCCAGCGCCCCTCCCTCCTGCGCATAAGCGGCACCGAGCAGCAATCCCCCCTCCCCCCACCGGCAAAAAAAGCAAGTATCGGCACCAGCACCGAGCACAAGCGTGATCAAAGCAACAGCAAAGACACAGACTTGCAGTTACCCCAAAGACTTCACGTTTCACCCGGTATTCAACATACTGCAGATATTCTCTCTCCCTAATAAGGGAAAAAAAGGTGTCTCCATTTTCCCAGCAAGCAGGGAGACATAACAAACAACTCGCTGGTTTACAATGTTAAAAGTCCGTTACTTTGCTTTCTGAAGCCCTGTGCCTGAAGATCGCAAAGATCTCCGGTCTTCGGGCCCACAGCAGATACCCCAACTCCCCCAACAACACACGGGTCTCCTGCCATGACACCGACCCTCGATCTGCCCGTCTCCAGAGCCCTGAGATCTTAGGCTTCTGAATTTGAGTGGGTGTAGGCCGAGGTCTCTGAGCTTCCTGTTGAGCCCAGTTGTAATTACGGATTTGAATGCTGAATTGTACTCCAAAAACAACATCCTCGCTTAAACATCCCTCTTCTCCAGGTGAGTGAGGACAATGTGTAGTGCTGTGGCTCTAGCATCATTTGTTGGTCGGTTGTGTCAGTAGACAAATTGCCTCAGAAACTATAAAGGCAGAGTGGAAGCAAATCATTCTCCAAGGGGACTGCCGACAAAGAAGTATACTCATGCTGTGTATAGTCTGATGGCTCCACAGTGCTTCATCTCCAGAGATCTGACTTTGATCTGACATCTATACGGAGCGCTGCCACAGGAAAGCAGCATACATCATCAAGGACCCCGAGCATCCAGGCCATGCTCTCCTTTAGCTGCTGCCATCAAGAAGGAGTTGCTGGAGCTTTAGGACTCTCACCACCAGGTCTGGGAACAGTTATTAACCCTTAACCATCAGGCTCTTAAACCAGAGGGGATATCTTCACTTAATTTTGCTCACCCCATCACCAAACTGTTCCCACAACCAATGGACTCACATCCAAGGAATCTTCATCTCATGCTCTCGATGCCTATTGCTTATTAAATTGTTATTATTTTTCTTTTGCATGGTTTGTTGGCATATTGGTTGATTGTCCTGTTGGGTGTGGTCTTTCAGTGATTCTATTGCGTTTCTTGGATTTACTGTGTATGCCCACAAGAAAACGGTGACATTGATATACTTTGAACTTTGAACTCAGAACCTATAAAGGCAGAGTCGAAGCAAGTCAGTCTCAATCCCAGTGTACTGCCTACAAAGAAGAATACTAGAGGAGTGTGTAGTTTGATGGCTCCACAGTGCTTCAGAGATCTGACTTTGTTCATGTTGTTGATTATTAAACAACCCTCACCATCCAGAGCAGGTGTTCGACTCATTACTTCAATGAGGGAGGAGGTACAGAAGCCCGAATATACACACTAAGCGTTTGAGGAACCACTTCCTCCCCTACGCCATCAGATTTCTGAACATACTATGCTCCCTTTTTGCATTATTTACTTATTTTTTATATTGATTATTGCAACTTTTGTATTTTTTATACTTTGCACTGTACCTTTGCCATAAAACAATAATCTTCACGACATATGCCAGTGATAATAAACCTGATTCTGATTCTGCTTCCGCTTGACCATATAGCAATTTGTTATGCCTGCACTGTAACATTGCCACAATACAACAAATTTTATCACTTCTGTCAGTGACAATAAACCCAATTCTGATCTTATATTAATGCTTGGAGTGTAACTACTGTATATTGGTTTGGCAATGCTATCAAATATTGTCAAATGGACAGTGAAATGATCAAAATCAGTGGGAAAGCTATTAGGAAATTGTGATGCGATGGGAACTTCTCTTTCTGAGTGTTTATTCAATCATTATTTCCATCGTGTCATACAGTAGGAGAGCCACCTTCTCTTTAGCCAGGAGGTCCTGGATTTGTTCACTAGATGACGGGTTTGCTGTATGAGAAGACATTAAGCAGATGAGGACTGCACTCTCACAAGTTTAGAAGAACGGAAGGTGATCTCCCTTGTGGAGTTGATGTTCCCTTTGAACCAGAGGAGACAGCCTCAGAAAAAAATACAGAAGTTGGCCATTCAACTCAGAAGTGAGAAAAAATTTCTGTCATGGAGTAATATTTTATTTCACAGTCCTTCTAGTACAATCACATTCGTCCTACGGAGTCAACCAGAACTGTACATAACATTCCAGCTGTGGTCTATCTAATGTATTATATGATTGTACCAAGACCTGTGATTATTTGAAAGACATGAGCAGGGTAGATAGTAAGAAACATTTCTCCAAGTTCAAGTTGGCTAGAACCAAAGGGCATAGTTTTAAAGTAAGAAGTAGGAAGTTTCAAATCAATCTCCCCTCAGCTCTTCTGCTTCAAGGAGAACAAATTCAGCCTATCCAGTCCCTCCTGATAAATAACTGAAACATTTTAGGTCGGGCAACATCACGGTGAATCTCTCCTGCACACTCTCGAGTGGAGTCACATTCTTCCTGGCAAACAACTGTATGGAGTATTACATTTGTGCTCTAAAGTTATACCAAGACATCCTTGTTTGGGAATGAGAGGGTTAACATATGAGGAACATTTGACTGCTCTTGGACTGTACTCCTTGGTGTTTAGAAGAATGGGGGGGGGACCTCATAGAAACATTTCGAATGTTGAAAGGCATAGACAGAGTGGATGTGGCAAAGTTGTTTCCCATGGTGGGGGAGTCTAGTACAAGAGGACATGACTTGGGGATTGAAGGGCGCCCATTCAGAACAGAGATGCGAAGAATCTTTTTTAGCCAGGGGGTGGTGAATCTATGGAATTTGTTGCCACGGGCGGCAGCGGGTGTACTTAAGGCAGAGATTGATAGGTATCTGAGTAGTCAGGGCATCGAAGTTTATGGTGAGAAGGCGGGGGGAATGGGACTAGAGGGGAGATTGGATTAGCTCATGATGAAATGGCGGAGCAGACTCGATGAGCCGAATGGCTGACTTCTGCTCCTTTGTCATGTGGTCTATGGTTTGTATACTCTTTGCCTCAATTAGGGCTTGGGAGTGCTGATCTCCAGGATCTGAGTCAATAATGGGGCTGTTCCAAAAGGAATGTAGCACAGTGCCTGGATGAGAAGTTGGGGTGGGTCTGATTCACCTCTCAGTAAACTGACTGACAAAGTTTAACAATACTTGACACAAATTGGAAAAACAAAATGTGCCGTGTTTGATATTTAGTGGAAGCAGATACCAAAGCAGTTCTAGCTTGTATTATCTGAATGGGCATGTCAAAATAAAGGCAAATGTTAAAAAATATCCTGATACCATTGATCAGCCATGATCTTATTGAATGCAGAAGCAGGCTGGATGGGCTGGATGGCCTACTCCTGCTCCCAGTTCTTACGTTCTTTTAATTCTCCATAGAAAAAGAAGAAAAGTGTTCTTCTGCCACAAAATTTATTGCCATTAAAACTGTTTTCAGTACACCCACAATGTTTAAATACCGTAAACTTTGTTGTAATATATCTATGGTTACATAGAACTTTCAGAGGACCAAACTTGATGGGCCAAATGGTCTATTTCTGCTCCTATATCTTATGGCCTTCTTAACTTCTTAACTATTTGAAGGATATGTGAAAATTATGCTATATTCCTGCTTGTCAGTTACTGAGTCCATCCATGTTATTGTGAAAGTTGACATCTTTCCGATAATATGGATGGACTCCACAGTAGGATTCCAGGATTCCATACTAGGATTCTAGGAATATGGGTCACTTGTAGCTTGAAAATAAGCATTAGATTACCAGTAACACTAAGTTAGTACTACATGGAAAGTAGCCATTAGGTTATATTAATTGTCTATCAGCATCCATCATCAGAGATCCTCACCAGCCAGGCCATGACATTTTCCTGCAGCTGCCATCAGGTAGTTCCTACCCCTCAGCCATCAGGCTCTTGAAAAAAGTTGTTAACTACACTGACTTGCTCATCCATTGAGATGTTCCCACAACCAATGACCTCTTTTTAATGATTCTTTATCTTGTAATTTAATGTTCTTGTTATTTTTTGCTATTTATTTATATTTGCATTTGGACAGTGTGTTGTCTTCTGCACTCTGGTTGGACGCCATAGTTGGGCAGTCTGTGACTGATTCTGTTATGGTTATTATTCTATAGATTTATCAAGCATGCCCACAAGAAAATGAATCTCAGGGTTGTATGCGTTGACACATATGTACTTTGACATTGAAATTTACTTTGAATTTGGATTTACTGCGTGTGACAGGGAGCCCAGAGGGTTTGCAGGTACAGATGCAGGTTTATACAGTCAGTCCGCAACTGGAGTGTGAGCGGATGGCTAGTGTAATGAGCTGCGGAAAATAAAGCACAGAGAAACAAAGTGTCCTGCAAAGTTTCACAAATCACTTATTTCAATGCAGACAGGCAGGAAACAGAAGTGAGGAAATAAAGCAAATTGTGGTGCATTTAATGTAACGGCTATTTAGTGGAAAATATGGAATGATGACAGTATCCTGCTTAATGTTTCGGTAAGGTAATAGCATAGTGGACCAGCCTCCAGGGGGCACAAGTTTACATTGCACTGAGTTGGTGAGTTTATATTCATGGAACTAAATCAATCTGGATTAAAAAGTATTGGTAGTGTAATCACTCAAGTCGAGTATTATGTTCTCCTAAGGGGTGAATTCAGGACGTTAGGGTGGATTCCCTTAATGGCGGACATCTACGTGTGACTTTGTTTAATGCGGGGGGGCTGATGCTTGGGCAGCCACCATATAGTCCTTGACTGGGGTCAGGACCCAGTGGCATGGAGTAGAAGATGACTGGAGACCCTTCATTGCTGCAGCCTTCCTCCACCTTCACTGCTGTGGTGATACGTCATCATCTTAATAATAATAATAATAATAATAATATTTTATTGATCCTGAGTGGGAGATTCTTTTCGAAGAAGGTGGAGCTTAGTTTTGATGGCGCCAAACTGCGATTCCTTTGCTTGTATCTTCCGAAACAGCTCTACTTCCATCTTTAATATCTCTATTTTTCTCTTTCAGGGTTCTTTTGAAGACCCTGAACTGGAATTACACGCTGACTTCGGTTCTTTGCGAGAATGGGACCCGCTCACTCGGTTTCACGACTAGCCGTTATTCAACACGCCAAGGCTGCGGCCTAAGAGTTTAGCTCGCCTTCAGCGGTCCAGGATCTCATGGCTCTGGAGAAGGGCGGATCAAGGGTCGGTGTCCCGGCAGGAAATCGGTGTGTCGTGGAAGTCGGAAGATCTCTGGCAGTGTGACCAGAGACCCGAGTTCTTTGGGTACAGAGCTTGGGAAATGCAATGGACTTTTAACATCATAAACCACCAAGTTGTTTGTTATGTCTCCCCTTTCACTGTGAAATGGAGACACCCCTTTCTCCCTTATTAGGGGGGGAGAGAGAGCCTGTGGTATGTTGAGTATCGGGTGAATGAGTAGCCTTTGTGGTACTACAATTCTAAGTCTTGGCAGTTGTTTTGCTACACACTTGAGTGCTCGGTGGTGGGTGCTGACGCTTTTTTTTGCTGGTGGCTGGAGGGGGGGAGGGGATTGTTGCTTTGCTGCTGCTTATGCGTGGGAAGGAGGGGAGCTGGGGGGACTTTGGGGTTCTAACATTTAACTGTCATTCATTCTTTGGGGGCACTCCTCTGTTTTCATGGATGGTTGTGAAGAAAAAGCATTTCAGGATGTATATTCTATACATTTCTCTGACATTAAATGTACTTTTGAACCATTGAAACATTTAAAAACACAATTAGCAGTGTGCAGACTTAACTAATAATAAAGAATAATAATATACACAACAATAATTTACCAATGTATAATAATGTGCAGTAATAAATTATGAAATAATAAACCAGAGACAATTGTACTATGATGTGTGTTCTCCTGTGCACAGAGATGAATTATTTTATACGCTTATCACATTTTGTAGGAAAGATTCTCCGTAATGATCCTTGTGACAGCGGAGCTGAATGAGTCTGTTTGAAAGGGTGTTCCACTGCTTATTCAGTAGGTCATGGAGAAGATATACCAGACTGTTCATAATGGATAACAGTTTGTTTAGTAACCTCCTCTCCAACACTAACTTAAAAGAGCCTGGGTTGTAGTCAAGGACTGATCTAGCTATTTTGATGAGTTTATTTAGTCTTTTTCCATCTCCAGCACCGACGCTGCTTCCCCAACGTAAAGCCACAAAGTAGACTGCACTCGCTACAACAGACTGGTAAAAGATCTCCAACATCCTGCTGCACACACTGAACGACCTCAACTTCCTCAGAAGCTCCACCAGCTCCAGAGTTGAGGTGTTGGTTGGATAGTTCTTTGTCTGGAAACTTCCCCTTGAAGGTACAGCCTTGGTTGACCCTACCAGGAGGTAAAGGCCAGATGACTAAACTCCAGACTGAATGCTCTCAGGACCTCAGCAACTCTTATCTCCACCATGACAAGATGAGAATCTTTGGAGAAGAATGATGGTAACCGTGAAACAATCAGATTGCTGCAAACAGTGGCAAATTTCAAAGGATTTCAACCTGAAACACAGATGCCGACTGGCATTTGGAGTGTTTCCAGCATTTTCTGTGTGTTTTTAATTTTATATTTTCACCACATGCTACTTTTTGATATACATGTACTGTTGTTAAAGCCTTGCTACCTTATCAATATTCTTCAGGGGAGGTAGTCTGGCATTCTGACCTGCTCCAGCCGGTATGTACCTCCAGCCCTTACAGAAGTGTTTATTTTTAACTGTCTGAAATGTCTGAGCAAGTCCAGAGTGGCCGTGTAGAAGGGTAATGGATGCTCAGCTCCCCAGGATTATCCATATTGTTGAATGAATTGTTAGGGCTCCTAATGTGTCTTAAGGTGGATTCATCCCCAGAGCCTAATGAGATTTACCCCAGGTTATTGAAGAACATAGAACATAGAATAGTACAGCACATTACAGGCCTTCGGCCCACAATGTTGAGCTGACCCTCAAACCCTGCCTCCCATATAACCCCCCACCTTTAATGCCTCCATATACCTGCTAGTAGTCTCTTAAATTTCACTAGTGTATCTGCCTCCACCACTGACTCAGGCAGTGCATTCCACGCACCAACCACTCTCTGAGTAAAAAACCTTCCTCTAATATCCCCCTTGAACTTCCCACTCCTTGCCTTAAAGCCATGTCCTCTTGTACTGAGCAGTGGTGCCCTGGGGAAGAGGTGCTGGCGGTCCACTCTGTCTATTCCTCTTACACCTCTATCATGTCTCCTCTCATCCTCCTTCTCTCCAAAGAGTAAAGCCCTAGCTCCCTTAATCTCTGATCATAATCCATTCTCTCTAAACCAGGCAGCATCCTGGTAAATCTCCTCTGTACCCTTTCCAATGCTTCCACATCCTTCCTATACTGAGGCGACCAGAACTGGACACAGTACTCCAAGTGTGGCCTAACTACAGTTTTACAGAGCTGCATCATTACATCATGTCTCTTAAACTCTATCCCTCAACTTATAAAAGCTAACACCCCATAAGCTTTCTTAACTACCCTATCTACCTGTCAGGCAACTTTCAGGGATCTATGGACATGTACCCCCAGATCCCTCTGCTCCTCCACACTACCAAGTATCCTGCCATTTACTTTGTACTCTGCCTTGGAGTTTGTCCTTCCAAAGTGTACCACCTCACATTTCTCTGTGTTGAACTCCATCTGCCATTTCTCAGCCCACTTCTGCATCCTATAGGATGGAGGAAGGAGGCAAGATACGAGATTATTGGGGCCTTGACCAGTGTCTTTATCTCCTCTCGAGGCACAGGCAAAGTCCCAGATGACTGGTGAAAGGACAATGTTGTACCGCTATTTAAAAACAGAACAAGGGAAAATTCCAGGAACTATAGACCAGTGAGTATCATGTCAGATATTGGGAAATTGCTGAAGAAAAGTCTTAGAGATAGAATATATTAGCATTTGGAAACCCACGGCCTCATTAAGGAGAGCTTGCCGGACTCTGTTCAGGGTAGGACATGTTTATCCAACTTGATTGAGTTTTTTGACACGCTGACAAGAGAAATTGATGAAGGTAGGGCAGGGAAGGTTGTCTATATGGATTTTAGTAAGGCTTTTGACAAGGCCCCTCATAGGAGGCTAATCCAGAAGATTAAGATGCATGGTGTCTACAATGAATTGGCTGATTTCAGAACTGGCTTGCGCATACAAGACAGAGGGTACTGGTTGAGGGACTTATTCAAGCTGGAGGCCTGTAATTAGTGAAGGTCCACAGTGATCTGTGCTGGGACCTCTGCTGCTTGTAACGTTTATAAGTGACCTGGATGAAAACGTAGATGGGTGGATTAGTAAGTTTTTGGTTGATAACCAGAGTAGTGGAGTTGTGGACAGTGTGGAAGACTGGCAGAGAATACAGTGCAATATAGATCAGTTACAGATATGGGCAAAGAAATGGCAGATGGAGTTTAACTTAGATAAATGTGAGGTGTTGCTCCTCAGTAGGGCAAATGCAAGAAGACAAATACACCGTTTAGGCAAGACCCTTAACAGTGTTGTGGAGCAGAGAGATCTTCGGGTCCAAGTTCATAGCTCCATGAAAGTGGGTACACAGGTCAACAGGGTGGCTAAGAAGGCTTCTGGAATGCTTGTTTTTATTAGTCAAGGCATTCAGTTTAAAAGTCAAGAGATTACATTGCAACTTTATAAAACTCTAGTTAGACAACATCTGGAGTATTGCATACATTTCTGGCTGCCCCGTTATAGGAAGTGTGTTGAGGCTTTGGAAAGGGAGCAGAAGAGGTTTACCAGGATGCTGCCTGGTTCAGAGGGCATGTCATATCATAAGAGGCTGGACAAACTTGGGTTGTTTTCTTTGGAACAACGGAGGCTGAGTGAAAATCTGATAGAGTTTTAGAGGATTATGAGAGGCATAGATAGAATAGACAAGGAGTATCTTTTGCCCAGGGTTGAAATATCGAATACCAAAGGGCATGCATTGAAGGTGAGAGGGGGTAGGTTTAAAGGGGATGTGAGAGGTAAGTTTTTTACTCAGAGAGTCATGGATGTCTGGAGTGTGCTGCCTGGTATGGAGGTAGAGGCAAATACATTAGAGGCTTTTAAGAGACATTTAGATAGGCACATGAATGTGAGGAACATGGAGGGATATGGACAAGGGGTAGCTAGGAGGGATTATTTTTGGGAGGGGTTTTGATTTACTTCTTAGCTGCTTCAGCACAACATTGTGGGCTGAAGGGCCTGTTCCTGTGCTGTACTGTTCTACGTTCTATGGGCTAAGACCATGAAACACAGGAGCAGAATTAGGCTATTCAGGCCATTGTGGCTGATTTATTTTCCCTCCCAACCCTATTCTCCTGCCATCTTCAGTAACCTTTGATGCAATTACTAATTAAGAACCTATCAACCTTTGCTTTAAATATACCAAATGACTTGGCCTCCACAACTGTCTGTGGCAATGAATTCCACAGATTTAACCACCCTCTGGCTAAAAAAAATATCTTTCTGATCTCTGTTCTAAAAGAACACCCTTCTATTCTGAGGCTGTGTCCCCAGTCCTAGAATGTAGAAAGCATCTCATCCACGTCCACTCTATCTAGGCCTTTCGATATTTGTTAGTTTTCAATGAGATTCCCCTCATTCTTCAGAACTCCAGTGACTACAGGCCCAGAGCCATCAAATATTCCTCGTATATTAACTCTTCCATTAGGTAATAAGCATGCATGAAGGACCGTGCAACAAGTCATATTACCCAGTGAGTAACGTGTAATGTGAAGAACTGCTGACATTTCAGTCAGGCCTCAGCACAAGAACTGCAATATTACCAGGAGCCGGATATAGTGATGATGTTGAGCTTGTGTATGAATTTTTGGAACTCAGACCTCTAAGTGAAGTGGTCAAGAAAAATGACATTACTTGAAATAAGAAGATTAAATTCCAGCCAAAATCAACTCAGAATACTACTCTGAAAACAACTGTTATTCGATGAAACAGGCAATTGAGTTTAAAAATGTGAAGTCAAAGGGAAAATCTCTGAAAACTGCTTGATAAGGGTCCTCGTGGGCAGATGAAGCATTGAACGAAAGGGTCTGCTTTGTGTCTATTTATTGATCAAAACCAACTACAGCTTCTTTAGGAGCAGCGTGGTGGTACATTGGTAGAGCCCCTGCCTCACAGTTTCAGCCACTTTGGTTCAATCCTCACCATTTAATGTAAATTTAGTATTTGCAAGATCTTTCTTTTGCACGAGTCTTTGTTTATGTATAGTTTTTCTGTATAGTTTATATGTATAGTTTATTTTCCTGTAATGCCTGCAAGAAAATGAATCATAAGATAGTATGTGGTGAACATCCAGGTCCTATAAGGTAGCATAGGTAGTATTAGGACCAGTTGCATTTTTGTTCCATGGAATCTTGATTAATCCCTTCAGTTCCAGACACAGCAATTCAGATTGATGGGTTCACAATACACTGCCAAGATATGACTGCTGAGTCTTTCAATGGCAGAGGAGGTGAATTATGCTTCATGATCAATTTATTGTAGGGTACAAACATGGCAGTCCTGCTCCAGTCCTGTTCACCTGACCTCGAACATCTCATGGTCAAGTGACATCCATTTTATCAGCTATGGGAAATGTCAGCCCACCTCAGGCCAATGCCAAAGAGGCTCTAGATGAACTGAGCGATGTAATGAACATGCATGAAACAGCACATCCTGTTATGATGACGATGATGACGTTGACTCAGGCCTAAGAGGCCAGTGTTGGGCATTTCCATGCCTTACAAGGCGCAGAACAGAAGACTGTGTGGCACAGTTGAGTTGCGAGTTCAACACTCAACCTGGTGGAAAACATACTCAGGAACGACCTGACTGGATTCGAACCCGGGAACCTCTGTTCCAGAGTCCAGTGCTGATGCCACCAGCTGACCTTCCTGATTCCTTCCTCATCAATATGGGGGACTTTAACCAGGCCATCCTGAAGAAGTCTCTAAATAATTAGCACCAACAAATCAGAAGTTTAAAGGTTCATTTATTATAAAAGTATGTATCTATATACAACTCTGAGATCCGTCTTCTCCAGGTAGCCACAAAACATAGAAAGAACATGAAAGCCATTCAGAGAGAAACATCAAATTCAGCCCGCCCACAAAAAAGAAAGGCAACCCGATCATCAACCATCAACATCCCCCCGTACAAAACATTGATCCCAAACCCCCTCCCCTCGCACAGCAAAATGGAAAGAAATGGGCGGAAACACAGAATACGTAAACAATAATTCTGAGAAAGCCCATAGTCAATAAACGCAATAGCTCAATCGATGATGGAGAACCATGGTAACATGCTCCTCATCGTCGAAAGAGAGGGACAGTGCCTGAGGCAGAGGCCTACCCACCCGCCACAACCAGCCACTCAATGATAGGCTGCACACAGACTCCTTGGCAGCACTCGAAAGGAAGGCAGTTGGCACAGAACTCTTGTTTACCTTCAGCATTCACCCTGATGTCTCAATCTTCCTTAACCCTTTAATTGGTGACTAATGAATACTCTAATTGGTGAAATGGATTCAAACATCTGCTCACACCCTATCTCGAAGTTTCTCAACCTCAAGGTCACCCACTTCTCGGAATCTTCTGGGCTGAAGTGCTGGATGACTCAAACATTCTCCAGACTGTAAATCACAGGCTCTAACAGTCCCAAAAACACATTTAAGATGAAAATCAGACATAGAAGAAGTAAAATAGACATCTTTATGGGTCATCTGGAGGTATCAACTGAATGAGTGTTGTATGCTGGTGCCATCTAGACAGGAAGTCACTTGCAGTACTAGAGGACCCAACACACTGGACCACAGTTACACCATCATTAAGAGACTTATTGTGCTATCCCTTGCCCACACTTTGGAAAGTCTGATCACCCAGCTGTACATCTACTCCCTGAGTGTAGGCAGAGATAGAAGGCTGCAGCGTTAGTAGTGAGGGCCAAGAAGGTATGACCAAGGCAGGCGCAGGACTGCTTATAGGACTGTTTTGAATTGGTGGACTGGACTGTACTTGGGGATTCATCTTCAAGTCTGAATGAGTATGTCACAGCTATCACCGACTTCATTAAAACCTGAGAAAATCTGCAGATGTTGGAAATGCAAAGCAACACACAGAAAATACTGGAAGAACTCAGCAGGTCAGGCAGCATTTATGGAAAAGAGTAAATAGTCGATGTTGCAGGTTGAGACCCTTCATCAGGACTGGAAAGGAAGATGAGAACTCTGACTGAGTTCCTCCAGTATTTTGTCTGTGTTACCTTTGTTAAAACCTGTGTGGATGAGTGTGTGCCTATGGGAGCTTATGGTACATACCCAAATCAAAAGCCAGGGGTGAACCTTGAGCTTCATAGTCTACTGAAGGCTAGATATGTGGAATTCAAGTCCGATGACCCAGATCTGTGCAAAAAAAAAACAAGTATGACTTGCAGAGAGCTATTTCAAGAGCTAAGGAACTATTCCAAACAAGGTTGGAATCAAAATTGGATGCATGTCAACTCTGGTAGGGTTTGTAGCCCATTACTTCCTGGTAAGTCTCTGAAATCCTGTGCCAACCAACTGATGGGGGTGTTCAAAGACCTTTTCAGTCTCTCCTTGCCACAGTTGGAAGTTCCCACTTGCTTCAAAAGCATAACAATTATATCAGTACCTGAGAAGAGCAGAGTGTGCTGCCTTAATGACTGTCATTCAGAAGCCCTTGCATCTACGGTGCTAAAGGGCTTTGAGAGGTTAGTTATGGCTAGATTTAACTCCTCTCAGCAAAGGCCTGGACATACTGCAATTTGCCAATTGACACAATAGGTCTACAGGGGATGCAACTTCAATGGCTCTCCACATGGCCTTGGATCACCTGGACAATACAAAGACCAATGTTAGGATGCTGTTGATTGACTACAGCTCAGAATCTAACTCAATCATTCCTACAGTTATGATCAAAAAGCTCCAGAACCTAGGGCTGTCTACCTCCCCTGCAACTTCCTAACTGGTAGGTCACAATCTGTGCAGATCAGAAACATCATCTCCAACTTGCTGACAATCAACACTGGTGCACATCAGGGATGTGTCAATAGACAATAGGTGTAAGGGTAGGTCAATTGGCCCTTTGAGCCAGCACCACCATTCAGTGCGATCATGGCTGATCATCCACCATCAGTAACCTGTTCCTGCCTTCTCCTCAGCTCTGCTATCTTTAAGAGCTCTATCTAACTCTTTCTTGAAAGCATCCAGAGAATTGGCCTCCACTGCCTTCTGAGGCAGGGCATTCCATAGATCCACAACTCTCTGGGTGAAAAAGTTTTTCCTCAAATCTGTTCTAAATGGCCTGCCACTTATTCTTAAACTGTGGCCTCTAGTTCTGGACTCCCCCAACATCGGGAACATGTTTCCTGCCTCTAGCGTGTCCAATCCCTTAATAATTTTATATGTTTCAAAGTTTATAATCTTATATGTGTCTTAGCCTAATGCTCTTCTCTTTCTATACCCATGACTGTGTGGCTAGGCACAGCTCTAATACCATCTATAAAAATGTTGACGACACAACGATTGTTGGCAGAATTTCAGCTGGTGACGAGAGGGCGTGAGATATACCAGCTAGTTGAGTGGTGTCGCAGCAACAATCTTGCATTCAATGTCTGTAAAACCAAAGAGTTGATTGTGGATATCAGAAAGGGTAAGAAGAGGGAACACATACCAGTCCTCATCGAGGGATCAGAAGTGGAAAGAGTGAGCAATTTCAAGTTCCTGGGTGTCAATATCTCTGAAGATCTAACCTGGACCTAACAAATTGATGCAGATACAACACGACAGCAGTTATATTCATTAGGAGTCTGAGGAGATTTGGTATGGCTCCAAAAACACTTGAAAATTTCTACAGATCTACTGTGGAGAGCATTCTAACTGGTTGCATTCCATCTGGTATGGGGGAGCTACTGTACAGGATTGAGTAAGCTGCAGAGTTGTAAGCCTAGTTGGCTCCATTGTGAACACTAGCCTCCATAGTATTCAGGAAATCTTCAAGGAGCGATGCCTCAAAAAGCTGGTGCCCATTATTAGGACCCCGTCACCCAGGTCATGCCTTGTTCTCATTGTTACCATCAGGAAGGAGGTACAGAAGCCTGAAGGCACCCACTCAGCGATTCAGGAACAGTTTCTTCCCCTCTGTCATCAGATTTCTGAATAGACATTGAACCAATGAACAGTACCTCACTACTTCTTTATGGCCATTTGCACTACTTATTTAATTTAACTATTTATGTATTTAATGTAATTCTCAGGTTTTTCTCTATCATTACGTATTGCAATACACTGCTGCCGCAATGACACCAAATTTCACGACATTTGCTGGTGATATTAAACCTAATTCTGATTCTGATTCATATACTATGAACTTCGATACTTTGAACTTTGAGGTGTGTGGTGTTTTCACATTCTCCCTGTGATCACATCCAGCTGCTCCATTTTCTCTGCACATCCCAGAGACAGGTGGGCTGGTAAGTTCATTTGCCACTGTCAGAACCTGACAGAGTTGATGGGAACGCGGGGAGCATAAGAAGAATGTAGAACTCATGGAAGTGGTTGGTTAAATGTCAATGCAGACCTGATGGACTGACAGGTCTGTTCCCAAGCTGAACAACACAATAAACTCAAATACAGGTCATTTTCTTTCACCTTCTCTCATTCATCTGACTTCTCCTGACAATCTAAACCCTGAAGGTTGTTTCCTTCTTGAATGCTCTTTGGTTTTGTAGAGAGCAATGAAAAGTAAACATGACCAATTCCATAAAGTACACATTAATGAAACTCTTGACAAAAATTGGGAGTTTAATTGGTCATTGTGAATTGTTCTGTGATTAGGCTTGGTTTAAATCTGGGGATTGCTGGATGGCATGGCTCAAAGGGCTGCAATTCTGTATCTAAATAAACAAAATCTAAGCTGTTCTCAACTTCTAAGTTCAGACACAATAACAAGTTAAGAAATTAATGTGTGAAATGTGTAATCAGTGGCACACAAAATGAACACCTGGGTAACATTATGCAATACAAATCAACACACAAAAAACTGCTGGAGGAACTCAGCAGATCAGGCAGCATCTATGGAAATAAATGCAATCAACATTTCAGGCTGAGACCCTTCTTCAGAACTATTACATACATTCTTCATAGATTTGTTTGTAATCCAGTTCCATATTCAAACAAACTTGCATTAAAGACTCTGTTTCTCATTAAAAAACTGACTGGTGTATTTTTTTGAAACGCTTTTCAATAACAAACTTTGCATTGATTTTTCACAGAATTTTCTCCTAGTAATAAAACATATATGGACTCTGATTATACCTATTAATAATTATGCAGTCTCCAGGATATCTATGTAATAAATTAGTGCATTTTCAATAATCCAAAACATGAATGACTTCATTAATTACCACTATTGTGGATAACTAAAAGTTCAAATTTTAAAGTGAATTTTACTATGTAAGTCCATATATGTCACCATATACAATGCTGAGATTCATTTTCATACAGGCATACTCAGTAACTACATAAAATAATAACAATAACAGAATCAGTGAAAGCCTGCCTAACTTGGGTGTTCAGGCAGAGTGCAGAAGACAACAAATTGTGCAAGTACAAAATGAAATAATAATAATAACTAAATAAGAAATAAATATTGAGAACTTGAGACAAAGAGTCCTTGACAGCGTACGTTGGTTGTGGAAACATTTCAATAATGGGGCAAGTGAAGTTGAGTGCAGTTATCCTCTTTGGCCCAAGAGCCTGATGGTTGAGGGGTAATAACTGTTTCAAAGCTGGTAGCATGAGTCCTGAGCTTCCTGTACCTTCTTCCTGATGGCAGCAGTGAGAAGAGAGCGTGACCTGGGTGGTGGGGGTCCCTGATGATGGATTCTGCTTCCTGTGACATCACTCCATGTAGATGTGCTCAATAGTTTATTATTTCCTTTCCCAAACCTCTTTTATTACCTTTAAATATTTGGTTAGAGGAGTGGAGCTATTGACACTACTGACACTATAATATAATAGCCCAGCTTGTTTTTTTTTCTCAGTTCAGTTTGCAAGTTAGTTTATATATATATATATTCTCTTTTTCAATTTGGGTTTTTTTACTGTATAAATGCAGGATGAGTTTGGGAGATTTGTTACATTTGTGTTATCAATAGTTTATACTTGTATATACTGCTCTATTAACTTTGTATTCCTAATCTCTCTGCATTTCTATTGTTACTATGTTTTGTTTGAAAATTAATGAAAACATTTAAAAAGGAAGTTTATTATTTACACAGACCAAGTCAGATCACACATAAAAGGCCAACTTAGAACTCATCAGTAGTAATTTACAAATTATAGTAATGGTAATGCTGAAAAATATTTCTAATGAAGTAAATCATTGAAAACTATATACTGCTCCCTGTCACAAATAAATTAAGCACATTTGTCCTTCAACCAAAACGGAACTCTTAATTTTCCTGCAAAGTGTGGAGAAAAAGTAAAATAAATTATATTATAATCACAAGAGATTCTGCAAATGCTGGAAATTCAGAGCAACACACACACAAAATGCTGTATTCATGGAGAAAAATAGAGAGTCAACATTTTGGGCCACTCACTGTGTAAAAAAAAACTCTAACATTCTCTTTTAAAACTCTTCACTCTCAGCTCAAACCTGTCCCCTTCTTTTCCATACCTCTGCCAATGTTGAGGTAATTTTGATTACCCGATACCTAGAAGAAGAGATTCTGCAGGCGTTGGAAATCTTGAGCAACAATCCTGATGAAGGATCTTGGTCTGACTCTTTATTCCTCCCCATTGCTCGATCTGCTGAGTTCCTCCAGCATTTTGTGTGTCTTACTGTAAAGAAAGTACATTATTTCTTGGAACTCCGAAGTGCAGAGGCTAATTGCAATGAAGAGTCTTCTTACTCACACATAGTCATGTAAACGGTAGTCACTATGAGAGGCAGATGCTTGTGACATGAAGTAGTTGCTCCTATAAATAGAAGGCAGCTGAGATGCAGCTTGTATTGATAAAGCTTGTGGTTGATAGGGTCTTTCGTTCCCTTGCTGAGGGCAAGGAAGACACAGGAGAGATCCTCCAACGAGAGCCATACCAGTTGACACAAAGCCAATATAGAGAGCTTCCCCCATTTCATATTTGGTTCCAGCTGGTAACACTGGGTTGTAGAAATCACGGATTAGGTCATTTGTTGACCAAGCAACTGGAATGAGGCACATGATGCCAGCAAGGATGTAAAATGCCCCTCCTGACATGGCAATATGATCCTTGGATGAGGTTTCCTTGAAGCACACAGTGCATTTCATACCCACTACAGAAACGCAAGTGGCCAGCGTAGAAAACAAGCAGGAAAATACCATCAAGACACGAGCGGCCTGGAGGTCTGGGGGCAAAGCCAATTGTGAGCGATGGACTTGGCACTGGTAGATGCCGGTACTTTGCCAGACACATTCCATCCAAAGTCCTTTCATGAACTCCATGGCAGTGATAATGTCGGTACCCACATGTGCCGTTCTACACCAGTGAGGTAAAATGGTGGCAATTAAAGTTCCAAACAGACTGAGGAGGCCGAGACAAAATCCAGTAATCTGAATTCCCATGTTGGCCATTTTGGTCCTCTTTCCTTTGTTCTTGGACAGCTGCAGTAGCAACACTGCCTCTTTGGAGAATGCGTCCTTCCTGTTATGCGTAAGGTTGATGCCAGCCTACTAACAAAGAACAGGATAATCACATCACAATTACACATTTGCCAAATGTGGCCTTTCAGAATGAGTTTAAGAGTCTGCTGCTTAATGGCCAGGTTTCCTTAACTACTTCACACTTTCTCTAAATCAATTTTTACTGATTGGCAAGAAGTTGCAGAGAGTTGTGGGCACAGCTCAGGACATCACAGGAACCAGCCACCCCCCCCTCCCCCCACCAAAGGACTCAGTCTATACTTCTCACTGCCTCAGTAGAACAGCCAGAATAATCAAAGACCCCACCTACCTTACCTGAATATTCTCTCCTCTCCTCCTCCCATCAGGCAGAAGATACAAAAGCCTGAAAGCATGTCAGTCCAGGCTCAAGCACAGCTTCTATCCTGCTGTTACAAGACCATTGAACAGACCTCTCGGTCAACCTGTTATAGCCTTTCACTTCATTGTCTCCCAGCACTGCAGTTTCTTTGTAACATTTTATTCCGCATTCGGTTATTCTTTTCCCCCTTGTACTACCTCAATTCCCCGTACCTCTGTACATCTGACAGTAATGAACCAACTTCAACTCCAATTCCAATTCCAAAACAGGTATGAAAGCTTTTGTGGTCACATTTTGAGGGATAAAGTGAATGCCCCCCCCCCATAAACAGATAGGGCTCACAATGGTTGAGTGGGGTGCAAATGAAATGCTGTTTTATGTTGCATTTTCATTTCTATTACTGCAGTCAATGTGTAGCTGGATGTGTGGAAATTGCAGCAAAGCAATGTGTGCTAACCATACAGAGTACAGCCTTTCTCTCTGTGACAGCTCAGCTCACTAAGGCAACAGTCAAGGTGATAAGCTGACAGAGACAGACATAGTGCATACAGCCAGGTTGAACACGATCCTTGAAAACCTAACTCTCCTTTGTCCAGCTTTTCTGATCAAGCCTGGTAACCAAAATCACCAAGCTTACCAAGTCAAGATAAAGATGCAAGCAAAAGATTCTAGGGTAGTTATTAAGTTACTAAGTCAGAATCAGAATCAGTTTTATCATCACTGGCATATGTTATGAAATTTGTCGTAATGTGGCAGCAGTACATTGCAAAACATAATAATAAAAATGGTAAATTACAGTAATGTTATATATACTCTATATATGCTAAATCAAATAAATAGTGCAAACAGAAAAAAAATAGTAAGTTCGTAATGGGTTCAATGTCCATTCAGAAAACTGATGACAGAGGGGAAGATGCTGTTTCTGAATCATTGAGCGTGTGCCTTCAGCCTCCTGTAGCTCCTTCCTGGGTGATGTTTAGCACTTACTATTTATTGGACAGTTATTTTACTAGTTTTCAAGTACCACTGGCCTTTAACACGTAGACTTACTTTCTTAATAACACCTGAAATATGCATTATGATTGATACTTAAATATGTAAATGATGGGATTCAGAAGTGCACAATGTTTCTAATGGAAGAATATTTGTATATAACTAGTCAATTTCTGTATGAAAATGACATTTCTTTGTTGAAGCTCCAGAGCATTTTGATGACAGGGGCCACACTGTCCTCCTTGTGAACAGTAGATAAGGTACGGTTGGGGAGTGAGTACAAGTTGTCAGAGTGCAGTTAATCAGCAATGACAGATACATCAGCAAGGTGCCAATAGTGTGAGTGATGCACTTCATTGAAAGATCCTCTGCCAGCCCAAACCTTCTAATGAAGAGGTACACTGTGGCTGAAAGAACATCAATTATATATTACACCATAAAAAATAAATCGGTACTTTTTTACACTCTACTTGGTCTTGTTTTAAAATTCAACCTTTTTGGATAAATCTAAGACTTTTACTGGAACAAATTATTGGAATACAACTTCCACATAGCCCAATATTATTTTTATTAGGCGATATTGAAGGGATAATACCGAAACCTAAATTGAATAAATATCAGAAAAAAAATTATAAAAATTACATTGGCAGTAGCCAAAAAAGCTATTGCAGTTACTTGGAAATCAGATTCATACTTAACTATGGACCATTGGAATAATGAAATATATAGCTGCATTCCACTTAAAAAAATTACATATAATTTAAGAAATGAATTGATATATTTTTGAAAATTTGGCACCCCTATCTACAAAAGATAGGATTAAATATATAGATCCTTTGGAGATAAAATTATTAGTTATTTGGGGAAAAATAAAGATATATGCTAAAGTTATTTTGAACTCCATGGTGCATGTGGGGATCCTCCGATATCCAGACAATCCTTCTTTCTTTCTTCTTTCTTTCTTTCTTTCTTTCTTTCTTTCTTTCTTTCTTTCTTTCTTTCTTTCTTTCTTTCTTTCTTTCTTTCTTTCTTTCTTTCTTTCTTTCTTTCTTTCTTTTTTTCTCTTTTTTCTTTCTTTTAGACAGGGATGTTAAGGGGGTAAGGGTTAAGGGGAGAGGGGAGGGCAAATATCAATTTTCATTACTCTATTATTCTATTCTTTGTATGTAATTCTCTTAAAAATTTAATAAAAAATATATTTTAAAAAAAGAACTGTCGTGAAGTCTTCCACTGATGAAGAAAACCTGGAAAAAAGGGCAAACAATGTCACCTGAGAGGGCATGGGGTCCCAGGTCTTTGGAAGGTGCACTGGAAGCCTTAACTGGGGAGGTGGAAAGGAGGTTCTTTGGAATCAGGGCAGGGCAGTGTTGCACTTAGCTCTAGAGGTCAATGTTAGAATGAAGCTTTGTGGACAGTAGCATTGTAGTGTGATGCTATTATGGCATTCTGGAGTTTGGGAGTTCATTTCTGGCACTGTCTGTAAGGAGTTTGTACGTCCTGCCTTTGACCATGTGGGTTTCCTCTGCGTGCTCTGATTTCCTCCCATCTTCCAAAGATATACCAGTTACTAGGTTAATTGGTCATTATAAATTGTCCTGTGATTAGGCGAGTGTTAAGCAGTTGGGTTTCTGGGCAATGTGGCCCATTGGGCCAGAAGGGCCTGGCCATGCTGTATCTCAAAATATATAAAAAATAAAAATAAGATGCATCAATGAAGTTGATTGACCTTACACAAACATTTAACTTCAGCAAAGAAATTGTCAAATGTCATATCACGGGCAGTGCTCAATGCACCACACCAATGTCTCTCAGCCACCAGAGATGTCTAATGAGCAGGATTCAGACATAAGTTCCAATGCTTCCTCACACACTTTGCTAAGCTCTCAGTCTGCCCACACTAAAAGCTATTCAACCATGGTAACCGCGTAACACTAGGATATTGCTGAACGTTCATCATTATGCAGAGCAGACATCTAGAAGACTCCACAACTTTTTCACGCATATCGAGTGACTCTCTCAGTAATGGTCAACGTCGAGGTTATTGTCTAATGCATTAGTACATGTATGCACAGATGCAACGAAAAACTTACTTGCAACAGCACCACAGGTACAGAGCATCACAGAAGCAGCAATCACAAGAAAAACATAATTTAAAAATAAATTATGCACAATTTTTACAAGACCACAATTAAAACAATTAGAAAAAAAGTCCATTTTAGTGCAGTTATCCAAGTGATCATAATGTTGCTAAACTGTAATGATTAGGGTTTTAACAGACAGACATACTTTATTGATCCTGAGGGAAATTGGGTTTTGTTACAGTCGCACCAGCCAAGAATAGTGAAGAAATATAGCAATATAAAACCATAAATAATTAAATAATGATAAATAAATTATTCCAAGTGGAAATAAGTCCAGGACCAGCCTATTTGCTCAGGGTGTCTGACACTCCGAGGGAGGAGTTGTAAAGTTTGATGGCCACAGGTGGGAATGACTTCCTATGGCGCTCAGTGTTACATCTCGGTGGAATGAGTCTCTGGCTGAATGTACTCCTGTACCTAACCAGTACATTATGGAGCGGATGAGAGACATTGTCCAAGATGGCATGCAACTTGGACAGCATCCTCTTTTCAGACACCATCGTCAAGGAGTCCAGTTCCACCCCCACAACATCACTGGCCTTACGAATGAGTTTGTTGATTCTGTTGGTGTCTGCTACCCTCAGCCTGCTGCCCCAGCAGGCAACAGCAAACATGATAGCACTGGCCACCACAGACTCGTAGAACATTGTCCGGCAGATGTTAAAGGACCTCAGTCTCTTCAGGACGTAGAGACGGCTCTGACCCTTCTTGTAGACAACCTCAGTGTTCTTTGACTAGTCCAGTTTGTTGTCAATTCGTATCCCCAGGTATTTGTAATCCTCCACCATGTCCACACTGACCCCTTGGATGGAAACAGGGGAAAATGGTTAAATGTCCTCTCGTTGTATGAATGGAAAAGGATTCTTTTAGTAAGAATGGGGGCAGCATTGTTTCTCAGGAACTTAAAAGGTGTGGCTGGAGAGACATTAGACCAGAATGTCTAGTGGTCTAGATTTATATTTGTATAAATAATGAAAAATTAAAACAATATTTAAAACAAAAACATTATATTTACAAAAATATCATAAACTCTTAGAAACTAATTTGTAAGTCATAAACCACAAGAAATTCTGCAGATGTTGGAAATCCAGAGGAACACGCACAAAATGCTAGAGAAGATCAGCAGGTTGGGCAGCAACTATGGAGAGGAATAAATCAATATTTCGGGCCTCCCAGCTTCTTCCTTCATCCCCCCCACTCCCCCATCCACCAACCCTCCCCCTCACCTGGCTTTACCTATCACCCACCAGCTTGAACTCCTTCCATTCCCCTACTATATTATTCTGGCTGCTTCCCCCTTCCTTTCTGGTCCTGAAGAAGGGTCTTGGCCTGAAATGTTGACTGTTTATTCCTCTCCATTGATGCTGCCTGACCTGCTGCCTTCCTCCAACATTTTGTGTGCTTTAAAATTGTAAAGTAACTTATAGGAAAAACAAATAAATCACTCACCTTATCCTACTCTTTCAATCAAGGTTGGCGATCCTGCTCAAATTAAGTCACTCTACAATCATTAGTCAGCACTGGTGTGAAACTGAGTGATTGAACGCAAACTTCACTCAGCCCTCACCGCAGACTGTTTCCGCTTCACTGCGGAACACAAAGTGAGTTCAGCAGCTGAGCAGGAGGTTAGACATGCCGTCAGTCTCTGCTTCCACATTCTAATACCCAGGCATGGAATTCGGACATAGGCTTAGCAATGTGAAGCGTATCACGTGATTCTCCACAGAGCTGCTGGCCGGAGACTGGTAAAACATTGGCATTACTGACCTAGATGAATGGGAATGAGTATACTGTAGCCAAAGTTGCTCATAATACAAAGAAAGATGGAGAGAAAGTTGTGAGGAGAAAAGAGAGAGCCTTCATAGGAATATACAGTCAGTGACACTTTGCTAGATACACCTGTTTGCCTACTCAGCAATGCAAATATCTAATCAGCAACTTATTGCATAAAAGCATGCAGACATGGTCAGGAGGTTCAGTTGCTCCGCCCACACATCGGAATGGGGAAGAAATGTGATCTAAGTGACTTTGACCGTGGAATGATTGTTGGTGCCACAGGGGTGGTTTCAGAATCTCAGAAACTGCTGATCTCCTGAGATTTTCACACACAACAGTCTCCAGAATTTACAGAGAATGGTGTGAGAAACAGAAAACATTCCAGGAGAGACATTTCAGTAAGCAGAAATGCCTTGCTAATGGGAGAAGTCAGAGGAGAGTGGCCAGACTGAGTCAAGGTGACAGTAACTGTGTATTACCACAGTGGTGTGCAGAAGATCATTTCTGAACACACAACATGTCAAATATTGAAGTGGATAGGCTACAGCAGCAGAAGACCACAAACATACACTCAGTGGCTGCTTTACTAAGTGCAGGAGGTACCTGATAAAGTGGCCACTGAGTGTAGAAAGGTTAAGTAGGTGGGAAAGAAAACTGAGCAGATACAGTCCTGCGGAAGGGTCTTGGCTCAAAATCTCAACTGTACTTCTTTCCATAGACCTTCTGAGTTCCTCCAGCATTTTGTGTGTGTTGCTTGGATTTCCAGCATCTGCAGATTTTCTCTTGTTTGTGATATAGTCTAAAATTCATCATTAAACTAAAAAAAGTGCAAAGAAGATTTACAAGATTACCAGAACACAAGGGTCTGAGTTATAAGGAGAAGTTGGTCTGGATTTTGATACTTGGAATGTAGGAAATTAACTAGAGACTTGATAGAGGCATATACAATTATGAGGGGCATAGAGGGGGTGAATGCGCACAGTATTTTCCCAGGAAACAAAACCGAAAACTAGGAGCATAGGCTTATAAGGTGAGAGGGGATAGATACAAAAGAGATCTGTGAGGCAACCACCTCCTGCAGAGGGTGGTGTATATATGGAAAGAGCTGCCAATGAAAGTGGTTGAGTTTGGGACAATAACAACAAATAACAAATAGAAGACTTTCGATGAGTGCGTGGATAGGAAAGATTCAGAGGAAAATGGCCCAAATGCAGGCAAATGGGACTAGCTTAGGTGGGCATGTTTGGTCAGCATGGATTCCCTGGGCAGAAGGACCTCTTTCTGTGCTATATGATTCTCTGACTCTAAATGGGGATGTGTGAGGCCATTGATTTTGGCAGAAGGAACAGGAAACACAGAAGGCAGTTTAACTGGGGAGAGGAGTTAGGGACTATGAGGAGAAGGTGGGACAATAGGTTTGAAAATATCAGTCACAATTGAAAACAGAGCAGATTCCATGGGCCGAATAGCCTAATTTCTTCTGTGTCTAGTGGTCTTTTGGACTACAGATAGCTGCAGATGTGGGTTCCCATACAATGAACACAGAAAATCAGCATGACATTAGGAAGGCAAATTGTAGGATGGGATACTGTATATTGCAAGGGTGTTTAAACAGAGGAGCCTTGATGTAGTTAGACAGGACAAAGGGCAATTTCATCTGGAGTAGCGGTTACAATTCAGGATTTTTTATATAAGCAGGTAGCATGCTTGTAAAGGTGGAAATTTGATTCTTAGGCTGAAGAAAAAGTTTTATTAAGAACAGTTGCAAATTTGAGCCTAAATTGGAATTCGTGGGAGGTGAAGCATGTAAGATCGCTGAGATTTTGAGAAGCTCTGTTTCCCAGAGAGGTATGTAAAGCCAGGGGTCATACTTGCAGAATAAAGGGTTTTACCTAAACTGAACATGAAGGAGGAGCTTCTCCTCTCAGAGTCATTGCCACAGTTGTGGAGGAGGAGTCACCGAGGATAGTCAAGACTGCGATGGAAAGGTATTTGCGTTACGGGACAGTTAAGGATTATGGGGAAGAAGGAGGAACGGGAAGGGGTAAGAATGGGAAATTGAAAAAGAGAAGAAGGCAAGGGGGAGATATTACTAGAAAGCTAGTGCAATGTACATGTCCTCAGGGTTGCATTCAGCATTTTGTGTTGTGGTGAACTACATATACCTGTCTGGATACGCCCCCCCCCCACCCCCGCTGACTGCTCCTGAGGCTCCTCCCACTGACCTTGATTGAAGACACCGCCCCGGCCTCAGTCTCCAGGATGCAGTGTGGTGGTCAATTGCTGCTTGTTCTTTCTTCCAGCCAATAAAAGCCTATATCTCACCTCACGTCTCAAGCATTTTACGTCTGGAAAAATTAGACATTGATCCTCAAGACTCAGAAGCAGCTTTTGCCTTTGAACTCTGGCTTGCATGTTTTCAATCATACTTGGAACAGATTCCAGTGACTGAGCCTGCCACAATGTACAAAATACTACTATCTAGAGTAAGTCTGAAAGTATTCTCCCTTATCAGGGACCTGCCGACCTACCAAGGGGCACTGGATGCCCTCAAAAGACAGTACCTACGGCCAGTGAACACCGTCTACACAAGACATCGCTTAGCGACGCGGCAACAGCGACCCAATGAGTCGAGTGCCGAGTTTCTCCGAGCCCTACAGACGCTCGTGCGAACTTGCGACTGCAAGGGACTGACGGCGGAACAACATTCGGAGCTGCTAGTACGAGACACCTTTGTTACGGGGATCAGGTCAGTGTCCATGCGCCAGTGGCTGCCAGAAAATGCTGATCTTACCTTACGCTCGGCGATCGAGATGGCCGACACGCTGGAGACTGCTCTGCACAACGCTGACGCTGTCCAGCTGCGTGATCCCCTGCTGGTTCCATGGACACCTCAGACCCCGCCACAGCCACCTGCAAGCGAATTCGCCAGCGCCGCTGCCAGTCGTGAGTCCACGCAGTGTTACTTCTGTGGACTTGAAAAGCACCCCCGAAAACGCTGCCCGGCCCGAGAAGTGACCTGCTCCAGTTGCGGGACGAAGGGCCGTTTCACCAAGGTCTGTAAGTCTGAACCAGGAGCGGGGTTGGGCAGCGCTGCGTGTGAGGCATGGGGGCCGCCATCTTGCCTGCACGCCTTGTGCGAGACATGGGGCAGCAATCTTTGTGGGTGCCACCTCGCCCTGCCCCTGACTCATTGGTACTTACTGGGCACCAAGGCGGCGGTTCAACTCTGGCCTCCGTAACACTCGACCAAAGTGCCCCACACCAGCTTGCAAGGTCAATGATGGACATCCTGGTGGAGGGGCACAGGACTAGCTGCCTGTTTGACATGGGCAGCACTGAGAGTTTTATTGACCCGGACACGGTGCAACGCTGCGGACTCGTGACTCGGCCAGTAAGCCAGAGGGTCACAATGGCTTCTGGGTCATATTCCACAGACATCCGGGTGGGTTGTGTAGCGACATTGGTGGTGCAGGGCACAGAATATCGGAACTTTGCGCTACTGGTCATGCCTCAACTGTGCGCGCCTGTGCTATTGGGGCTGGACTTCCAGAGCCACCTGAAAAGTGTGACAATGGCGTATGACGGGCCCCTCCCACCACTCACTGTCAGGAATCCTCAGTTTTGTGGGACTTCGTCATATACCCCGCTACTGACCACACACACACACCGACCCACACATCCCACCCAGCACCATGCAGACAGCTTCGCTACTGACATCACTTGCAGCCTCTCCACCCTCAAGATCCCTCCCCCACCGCTGTTCGCCAACCTGACCCCCGACTGTAAACCGGTGGCAACTAAAAGCAGGAGGTACAGCACGGGGGACAGGGCCTTTATTCAGTCGGAGGTGCAGCAGCTGCTCAGGGAGGGGATCATTGAGCCAAGCACAAGTCCTTGGAGTGCCCAGGTGGTTGTTGTTCGGACCGGGAAGAAAAATAGGATGGTCGTGGACTATAGCCAGACCATCAACAGGTTCACGCAGCTTGACGCGTACCCCCTACCCCGCATCGCGGATATGGTCAATCACATAGCTCAGTACAAGGTGTACTCGACCATAGACCTGAAATCCGCTCACCATCAGCTCCCCATCCGCCCAGAGGACCGCCCCTACACCGCCTTCGAGGCGGGCGGCAGGCTCTATCACTTCCTGCGCGTTCCCTTCGGTGTCACAAATGGTGTCTCTGTCTTCCAGAGGGAAATGGACCCGATGGTGGACCAGTGCCAACTGAAGGCCATGTTCCCATATCTGGATAACATCACCATCTGCGGTCACCACTGGCAGGATCATGACACCAACCTCCAACGATTTTTCCAAGCGGCCAAAGCCTTGAACCTTACTTATAATAGGGACAAATGTGTGTTCGGAACCACCCGGCTCGCTATCCTTGGGTATGTCGTGGAGAACGGGGTCATTGGCCCTGATCCCGACCGTATGCGCCCCCTGTTAGAACTCCCTCTTCCCACCACCCTCAGACGGTGCCTGGGCTTCCTTTCCTATTACGCCCAATGTGTCCCTCACTACACAGACAAGGCCCATCCCTGGTCAAGTCTACCACATTTCCCCTCTCTGCCGAGGCCCGCGCGGCCTTCAGCCGCATTAAAGGGGACATTGCCAAAGCAACAATGCATGCAGTGGACGAGACCATTCCCTTCCAAGTAGAGAGTGACGCCTCCGATTTCGTGCTTGCTGCAACCCTCAATCAGGCAGGCAGGCCAGTAGCATTCTTTTCTCGTACCCTTCAAGGCCCTGAAATTCGGCACTCCATGGTGGAGAAAGAAGCCCAGGCCATAGTGGAAGCTATTAGGCACTGGAGGCACTATCTCGCCGGCGAATGTTTCACCTTTCTGACCGACCAGCGTTCATGTTCAGCAACCAACAGTGGGGCAAAATCAAAAATGATAAAATTTTGTGGTGGAGAATAGAACTCTCCACCTACAACTATGATATCCTGTACCAGCCTGGCAGACTCAATGAGCCCCCTGATACCCTATCCTGGGGAGCGTGTGCCAGCACACAGCTCGACCAGCTATATGCCCTCCATGCACATCTTTGCCGCCCGGGGGTCACCCGATTTTACCATTTCGTGAAAGCCCGGAACCTGCCATACTCCCTTGAGGACATCAGGACGATGACCAGGGACTGCCAAGTCTGCGCTGAGTGCAAACCACACTTCTACCGTCCTGAAAAGATGCAACTTATCAAGGCCACCCGCCCCTTTGAGCTACTGAGTGTTGACTTTAAGGGCCCTCTTCCCTCCACCGACCGCAATGTCTACTTTCTCAACATTATCGACGAGTACCCTTTGCCATCCCCTGCCCTGACACCACTGCCACGTCCGTCATAAAAGCCCTGCGCTAGCTCTTCACTCTGTTCGGATATCCCTGCTATATCCACAGTGATAGAGGGTCCTCCTTTATGAGTGACAAGCTGCGCCAGTACCTGCTGGCTAGGGGCATTGCTACTGGTAGGACCACCAGCTATAATCCCCGGGGAAATGGACAGGTGGAGAGGAAGAATGCCACAGTGTGGAAGGCCACACTTTTAGCCCTTAAGTCAAAAGGGTTGCCAGTCTCTCGATGGCAGGAGGTCCTCCCCGAGGCACTTCACTCTATCCGCTCCCTGTTATGTACGTCCACCAATGCCACCCCTCACAAGCGCCTATTTTCTTTTCCCAGGAAGTCTGCCACTGGGCTTGGCTGACGTCCCCAGGGCCAGTGCTGCTCCGGAAACATGTGAGGAGCAATAAATACTCCCCGCTGGTTGAGAGGGTTCACCTACTTCATGCGAACCCCCAGTATACCTACGTGGTCTTACCTGATGGGTGGGAGGACACGGTCTCCGTCCGTGACCTGGCGCCCGCAGGAGCAGCAGACCCCTACCCCGAACGCTCCACAGTAACTATGAACCCTGTACCCGAGGTGACACTGCGCACACCGAGCCCTACACAGACTCCTTATGACACTCCTATACTGGGAGTCTTGCATGCACATATACCAGGCGCCTTGCACACGCATGAGGGATCACTGATGCCTAGTGGGCTGACACCTCCAGTTAGGCCGGAACCAGCACAACCTCCATCTCTGGTGCAATCACAGCCGGTGCTACGTAGATTGCAGCGACAGTTTCGACCACCTGATAAACTTAACCTGTAAATATACTTGTAAGAAACTTTGCCCCATGGGGACTCTCTTTTAAAACAAGGGGGGGGGGTGAATGTGGTGAACTACATATACTTGTTTGGACACGCCCCCCCGCTGATTGCTCCTGTGGCTCCTCCCACTGACCCCGGTATAAAGGCGATTGGGGACACCGCCCTGGCCTCAGTCTCCACGATGCAGTGTGGTGGTCAATTGCTGCTTATTCTTTCTTCCAGCCAATAAAAGCCTATATCTCACTTCACGTCTCCGAGAGTTATTGATGGTGCATCATGTGTGTTGCTCTGGATTTCCAGCATCTGCAGAATATCTTATGCTTATGATAGAGGCCCTATATTGGTGCTACTGTCCTGGTTTAAAAGCTGTCAGAGCTACTCTCCTTCTATCATTGAGACAAGACATGTTGCTACCCTGTCATTGGTTTGCAAAGACCATAGACCATAAGACATAAGAGCAGAATTAGGCATTTGGCCCATTTTATAATGCCCTGAGATTCTGAACAGAGCTGACTATATATCTCTCTGTCATTCATATTTTAAACATAAAGGAGCAAACAGTAATTTTGACCTTAAGACAGCATTTGTCATTTGAGTCTATTCTGCCATTACTTTTCCTCTCAACCCCATTCACCTGTCTTCTCCCCATAACTTTTGATGCCCTGACTAATCAAGAACCATTTTAAATAAACCCAGTGACTTGACCTCCACAGCTGACTGTGAAAATGAATTCCATAGGCACACCATCATTTGGCTAAAGAAGATCCTCCTCATCTCTGTTCTAAAGGAACATCTTTTAATCTGAAGCTGCACCTTCTGGTCCTACATCCCTACACTATGGGAAACAGCCTCTCCACGCCCATTCTGTGTAGGCCTTTCAATATTCATTAAGTTTCAATAAAACTCCCCTCATTCAAACTTTGAAAAGTAGCACCAGAAGCACATATTCAACTTTGTCGAGTGGCAAAACTACTGAACGTGGCAACAGGGAGAGTCAATCATATCACAATCCTGATCATTAATTCTCTATCTTGCTCCTAATTTCCTTTGATTGTGCCACGATTCTGACCATTAATTTCCCAATTGCTTCAAATTCTCTCTGGTGATGGCTCACCTGGTTTCCGTCAAGACCGGCAGCACAAGTACCCTGGCATAACAACCACTGGTTGGCAGATCATTGGTTTTGCCTGTGTGGTGATTAACATTTCCCGGCTGCTTAAGTTTTGCTCCAGTTTCCAGGTTTACCTATGAAGCTCTGTGTCAAGATCCCTCCTGTTTGCTGTTCAACGCTCACGTCCACGTAAGCATCCTAACTCAATCTCTGTGCCTGTGTCCTGCACTTGGGTTCTCTTCAGTCGCTCATTGCAACAGATCTAGCCTTGGGAAGCAAGGCCCTGGTTGTTCTTCATAAACTTGAATAAGTCTGTATAATTAATGTTTAATTTATGCTTTCCTTTTGAATATTATGCCTCCAATGTGATGTACCTGTGATGTGGCTGCAAGTAAGATTTAATTGCACTGGGCAGCTTATACTCATGGCCCAATTTACTAGGAACCTACTAAAGTGGCCATTGACTATATGTTCATGGTCTACTGCTGCTGTAGCCCATCCACTTCAAGGTTTAATATGTTGTGCCTTCACTGATGCTCTTTCGCACACCACAGTTGTAACCTATGGTTATCTGAGTTACTGTTGCCTTCCTGTCAGCTTGAACCAGTCTGGTCATTGTCATCTGATTATTAACCAAGTGTCTTTGTCCACAGAACTGCTGCTTGCTGTTTTTTTGTTTGTTTGGTTTTTGCACCATTTTCTGTAAACTCTAGAGTCTGTTGTGTGAGGAGATCCCAGATACTCGAACCACCCTGTCTGACACCAACAACCATTTCACAGTCAAAGTCACATAGATTATATATGTTCCCCATTCTGTTTGGCTAAACAACAACTGAACCTCTTAACCACGTCTGCATGATTGGCTGATTAAGTATTTGCATTGATGGACAGGTGTACAGGTGTACCAAATAAAGTGGCCACTGAATGAAATTGCACATGTGACAATAGACTTGAATTTTTGACTTCAACTTTGAATTCCATTTCACTGTTTTGACTCCATATTCTTTTACAATGTTGACTATTTAAAAAAAAACATATAACAATCTCTGCAAAATTAAAATCTTGACCTGGAATTCCATATTTCACATTTTGCCTGATGATTTGGTGTTAAAATTCTGTCCTTTGTGCTGGACTCCCACATTGTGCAGGGCTATACTGGGATATGATTTGAGACTATACTGGCTGCAAATAATAGAGATGCTGTAGATGCAGGAAATCCTGAGTAATACACACACAATGCTGGAGGAACTCAGCAGGTCAGGCAGCATCTATGAAGGGGAATAAACATTTGATGTTTTGAGCTGAGACCATTCAACAGGGTTCATGAAAGCCAAAATGAGAATTGTTTATAGCTCTCCATTGATACTGTCTAACTTGCTGAGTTCCTTCATACTGGCTATCTACTGAACTGGCAATCTCGAGACTTAGACTAAAAATTTGAGTCATGTGGTTTAAACTCATCATTGAAGCCATTGATTTTTAAATAAAAAAGTAAATAAATAATAAAAAGATAGTCTTCGTAAGGTTCACTTTGAAACCACAGGTTTGGCCTTAAACCCCCAACTTGTTCACTTAATGACCTTATTTGGACTGGGCTATATTTGACTCTAAAACTGTCTCAAAGTGTTGAAACTTTCATTGCCTCAGATGTGACCCAGAAAGCCAAGCTATTCACGATGGACGATAAATGCCGTCCGTTTCCTGCGAGTGAGTAAAAAGAAATGTGAGGCTAACAAGGCTTCTGCGATGAAATTGTGGCAAGTTCACAGGGGCTTCACGTTGATGGATGTTGGATATACTGCAGACCTGCCTACAGGCAGAAAGCCTAACCACTGTGAGTAGGAGTCAGACCAAGGTCACACTCAGGGTTAAATACAGATCAAAGCACAGAGCAAAAATATGTAAAAGACATACCTTTGTCGCAGCACATTACCATAAGAACTGAACTTAGCTGTGCTATTGAACTTAAGAACTGCTCAATGTGTGTTAGTGCTCTTTACAGTTTATTTTTAGATGTGAATATACCTGCTATTTATAGATTTCAGAGCAATTCAAAACCAGCACTTAGAAGGTAATGGACTAAATTGATTTCTGCGCTCTTGAACCTTTACAGTTACAGAAGTTATGACATTATCTGTCAATTAATAATTGATCTTTAGACTTGCAATTTCTACAACATAATTTTCATTCAAAATAAAAAGCCAAAATGCCAGAAATGACAAGATCCTGTCTGAAATAGTAATCCGGACACCCTCTGACCCAAATGATGTGCAATACAACTCCATCATTTGTTTTTCATTAATTCCAGAATCAAACATAGCTACTTAGTTAGTTAGGGCCTGTTATGCTTGCAGTGTTTAGGGCAGCAATGAATGGCCTCCACCTCTGTCAGTCCTTGGCCATTTTATTGTGCCCCAGGTGTGGTTCATGTTCCTCATTTCTGCCTCTATGGTATGGAGCCAAGTTGTCTTTTGACCCCCCGCATTTCCTCCACCCTTCAGGGGACCAAGGAAATGTAGTCTTGATGATGAAGTTGGCTTCTCTTCTCACCACATGCCCCATCCATTTCCAGCATTTCCTCACGATGATTGTGGCCAAATCCTCTTTGTGACACTGAAGGAATAGGGCATGGTTGGAGATCTTATCTTGGCCATGAAATATGGAGGATCTTCTGGAAGCTCGTGGTGTGGAATGATGACAGCTTGGCAAGGTCACTCTGTCACTCACCAGCATTCTGACCTGTTCGAGAGTATGGACTGAACATAGCTTTGATACAGCTTCACCTTGGTGGGGACGCTGTACTTGGTTGATCCCCGTATATTGCTCACTGACCTGAAGATGTTTCTAGTTTTGCTGAGTAGAATCAAACATATTTTGTTTTTATCTTATCCTCAAATTTGAATGCTATAGGTAAAAATATGACTAACCTTTTTAGATAGAGAAACATAGAAAACCTAAAGCACAATACAGGCTCTTTGGCCCACAAAGCTGTGCCAAACATGTCCTTACCTTAGAAATTACCTGGGGTTACCTATAGCTCTCTATTTTTCTGAGCTCCATGTACCTGTCCAGGAGTCTCTTAAAAGACCCTATCGTATCTGCCTCCACCACCGTTGCCAGCAGCCCATTCCACGCAGTCACCACTCTCTTCATAAAAAAACATACCCGACATCTCCTCTGTACTTACTTTCAAGCACCTTAAAACTGTGTCCTCTCTTGCTAGCCATTTCAGGCCTGGGAAAAAGCCTCTGAATTGATAGGCTGAATGGCCTAATTTTACTCCTTCGTCTTACCATCTAACTCTGAAGTTTGTGCGCACAGCAATTCAAAATTCATCAGAATCATACAACATGCTGTAAATTTGATAACAAATAAAAATAATAAGGCAAACAGTCTTGAGATACATGAATTCACTTTATCATGTAGGACAGATGTTAATGAGTAAGATTTCTGAAGTTGTGCTCTTCTCTGCACACTTGACAAGCATTTAGGCAATTGGGATCAATGAGCAGCAAGAACAAGAGGATGGAAGACTGAATGACACAAGTGGTTTGAATAACATTCAAGGAGACGCCAACAAAATTCATGGACTCCCCAGCTACTGGTGGGAGGGCTC
Source organism: Hypanus sabinus (assembly GCF_030144855.1). Classification (NCBI taxonomy): domain Eukaryota; kingdom Metazoa; phylum Chordata; class Chondrichthyes; order Myliobatiformes; family Dasyatidae; genus Hypanus; species Hypanus sabinus. Next base: position 173,637,931 of record NC_082709.1, on the reverse strand, counting down.
AGCAGTGAAGTGGGAAAGTTCAGCCGCTTTTCCAGAGAGTTCAGCCGACAGGAGGAGGTGCAGCGGGAGTGTGAACTTTCTCAGGCTTGGAAATGGGAAGATGAGGCAAGAATTCTAAAACTTAATATAAAACTTCCTATTTACAGCCAATGCCTTTTATCAGGGCAACAATGACTTATACGAGATGGCATACTTTTAAAGTAATTCAAAGAAAGTATGAGGAAGGCAGACTAACAGAGAGACTGGTGGGTGCATGCAACACACTACCGGGGTGGTGGTAGAGGATGATGAATTAGAGACGTTTAAGAGAGTCTTAGATAGGCAAGTTTCCAGATTCACGATTCAGGATTGTTTATTGTTATTCTTCAGTACGCAATTGTAAAGGAGAACAAAATAATTGTTACTCCACAAGCAAGAGAAAATCTGCAGATGCTGGAAATCCGAGCAACACACACAAAGCGCTGGAGGAACTCAGCAGGCCAGGCAGCATCTATGGAATAAAGTACAACCAGCATCTCGGGCTGAAACCCTTCAGCAGGACGGGAGGCAAAAAGTCGAGGAGCAGATTGGAAAGGTGGGGGGTGGAGAGAGAAACGCGAGGTGATAGGTGAAATTTGGAGGCAGAGGGATGAAGTAAAGAGCTGGGAGGTTGATTGGTGAAAGAGACAGAAGACCAAGGAAGAAAGAAGAAACAGGGGTGGAGGGTGGGGAAGGAGCATCAGAGGGAGGAAATGGGCAGGCAAGGAGATAACAAGGGGATGGGAAATGGTGAAGGGAGTGGGGTGGAGCATTACTGGAAGTTTGAGAAATCAATGTTCATGCCCTCAGGTTGGAGGCTACCCAGATGGAATATAAGGTGCTGGTCCTCCAACCTAAGTGTGGCCTCATCACGGCAGTGGAAGAGGCCATGGATGGACATATCAGAATGGGAACGGGAAGTGGAATTAAAATAGGTGGCCGCTGGGCTACCCAGCTTGTTCTGGCAGATGGAGCATAGATGCCCAGCAAAGTGGTCTCCCAATCTACATCAGCTCTCACAAGAGGCCACACCGGGAGCACTGAACACTGTCTATGACCCCAACAGACTCACAGGTGAGGTGTCGGCTCACCTGGAAGGATCTGAATGGTAGTGAGGGAGGAGGTGTAGGGGCAGGTGAAATACTTGTTCCGCTTGCAAGGGTAAGTGTCAGAAGGGAGATCAGTGGGAAGGGATGAATGGATAAGGGAATCACCTCCAATTGGAATCCGTTTCCCACACATCTGCTCTTACCCAATCCTCTCACCACGCTACCAGGGACAGAGTTCCTCTTATCCTCACCTATCACCCCATCAGCCTCCAAGTCCAGCACATAATTCTCCAAAACCTCCACCACCTCCAACGGGATCTCACCACCAAGCACATCTTTCCCTCCCCCCCACCCACTTGCTACTTTTCTCTGTCCATTTGTCCCTCCCCACTGATCTCCCTCCTGACACTTATCCTTGCAAGCGGAACAATTGCCACACCTGCCCCAACACCTCCTCCCTCACTACGATTCAAGGCCCCAAACAGTCCTTCCAGGTGAGGCGACACTTCACCTGTGAGTCTGTTGTGGTCATTTACTGTGTTTGGTGCCCCTGGTGTGGCCTCTGGTAAATCTCTGAGAGCTGACGTAGATTGGGAGAGCATGTCGCCAAGCATCTATTCTCCATCTGCCAGAACGAGTGGGATCCACTTCCCATTCCCATTCTGATATGCCCAACCATGGCCTTTCCCACTGTCGTGATGAGGCCACACTTAGGTTGGAGGAACAACACCTTATATTCCATCTGGGAAGCCTCCAACCTGATGGCATGAACATTGAGTTCTCAAACTTCCAGTAATGCCTCCAACCTATCACCCCCTTCCCCATTTCCCATCCCCTTGTCCCTCTCTCATATTATCTCCTTGCCCACCCATCGCCTCCCTCTGGTGCTCCCCCATCCCTTCTTTCTTCCATGGCCATCTGTCTCTTTCACCAATCAACTTCCCAGCTCTTTACTTCATCCCTCCCCCTCCAGGTTTCACCTGTCACCTGGTGTTTCTCTCTCCCGTCCCCCCACCTTTCAAATCTACTCCTCAGCTTTTTTTCTCCAGTCCTGCTCAAGGGTTTTGGCCTGAAGCATCAACTGTACTCTTTTCCATAGATGCTGCCTGGCCTGCTGAGTTCCTCCAGCATTTTGCGCGTGTTGATTGTTACTCTAGATCTGATGCAGCATAAAAAACACAATAAGCTTTAAAGCACACAATAAAAAAGCTAAAAAACACATAATAAATATAAAAGCAATCCAAAAAAACAATATATACAAGCAACTGTTATGTACACAGACTGATTGCATGTATATAAGGTAATGCATACGTAATGGTGGTGGGGGTGGTGGGGAGGGTTGATGGCTAGAGGTGTTGATCAATCTGACAGCTTGAAGAAGTAATTATTTTTAAATCTAGTGGTCCTGATTTGGATGCTCTATAGTAACGTGGGAGGGATGGGTTAGATTGATCTTGGAGTAGATGAAAAGGTCAGCACAGTGTCATGGGCTGAAGGGTCTGTACTCTGCTGTACTGCTCTATGTAATCTCAGCTTGGATTCTATCTGGGACCTCTGTGAGAGATTGTAAGTAATTCAACGATGTGCACTAAGTACAGCAAAAAGCAATCAGTAAGATATCAGTAAAATAGAAGATTATTTTTGAGCAAATTGGATGTGGAAAGCAAATGCAGTGAGGCTGTCAAATGTGGAAAAGATAGAACAGCACTTACCGATACCTCAGTGTGTACGGAAATGCTGAGAGTTTTGTTGTTCTTTCTCGGCAATTGCTTGTGATCGAGATTGTCTTGCTTCTGCTTTGACTTACTGGGTTCAGGTGTGGCTCATGAGGCCACGGAAGGGGCACTCTCCCACAGATCATGTCAGACCACATTTGAACCATTTCACCCCATGTTTAAATGAAACGTCAGAGCCTTGGAGCAAGACATCAAGTGCTGTTAATGGGAAAATATAACTATCTTTTCTTGTTTCATCCCGACAAGTGCAACCGACAGGTGGCACTCCCGACCTCTGTGAAGAATCTGTTGGAAGATTTCTGTTTAACTGGCAGTGACTAGAAGATGCAAAATAGTTACTGTCACCATCATTATGTGCCGTGTTGTCTGACATGGCCGATCTGACCACGATCGTTCCTGGTAAATTATACAGAAGTGGTCTGCCGTTGTCTTGTTCTGGGTAGACAGGTGACCCCGGCCATTTCCAATACTCTTCAGTGATTATCTGCTTGACATCAGTGGTCACATAACCAGGACTTGTGATATGCACCCGTTGCTTATGTGACCATCCACCACCAGTTCCTATGGCTTCATGTGACCTTGATCGGGATGGGGAGGGGGTTGCTAAGCAGGTGCTTGCCCAAGGGTGACCTACAGACTAGTGGAGGGAAGGAGCGCCTTACGCCTTGAAGGGACGTATCTTCACCCGGCCATGCTAAATAGTACACATTAAGCAACATGAGGATGCTCCTTCAGAAATAGGAGCAGAAGGCCAGGTAGGTCCTTAGCTGCTCGAACCTTCAATAAAATCAGCATACACAAAATAAGAAAATTTAATGGCTTTTTAGGACTTGCATTCTAGGGGAAAGGTTGAATAGGTTTGGACATTATTCACTGGAATCACTAGAATCGGGGGGGTCTTATAGAGGACTACAAAGTTATGGTAGGGTGAATGCAGGCAGGCTCTTCCCCTCAGGTTGAGTGAGGTCAGAACTAGAGGTCATAGATTTAGGATAAAAAGGGAGATATTTAAGGGAGAATTTCTTCACACAGAGGGTGGAATGAGAAGTGGTAGATGTGGGTTCAATTGTAACTTCTAAAAGCAGTTTGGATAAGCACATGATTGCAAAGGATATGGAAGGATATGGTCCAGGTGCAGGTAGCTGGAACTAGGCAAAAGATCAGGGTGGCATGGATTAGATGGGCCAAAGAGCCTGATTCAGTGCTGTAGTGCTCGTTGACACTGTGCCTCTATAGAAAACGGGAGAAACTCAGCAGGTCAGGCAGCATTGGAGGTCTCAACCCGAAACATCAACTGCTTATTCCCGATCATAAATACTGACTAATCTGCTGCTTTAATCCAGTATTTTGTGCACGTTGCTCCAGATTTCTTGCATTTTCAGAATCCCTTGTGTCTCTATTCATTAAGATTAAGGTTGATCTGATGGTTGACTTCAATTCCACTTACCTGCCACCTCACTTACCTGCAGTGCAGGAAATTTTAAATGCACAATTCTGTCCAGAGATGATACATTTAACTTCTCCTACACTGTAGATAAATTCTTTGTCTAAAGTAACATAATTATTTTCTTTTATACTTTATAATACATTATCAAAAGTCAATGGCATTCCTGTAGAAGTGGTACTGAGCTTTGTAAATGAGAAAAAAAAACTCAGTGATTACTTTACACCTGTAACCTGCTTGTTAATACAAATATCTGATCAGCCAATCGTGTGGAAACAACTCAATGTAAAAACCATGCAGACATGGTCAAGAGGTTCAGTTGTTGTTCAGACCAAACAGCAGAATGGGGAAAAGTGTGACATAAGTGACCTTGACTGTGGGATAACTGTTGGTGCCAGATGGGGCGGTTTGAGTATCTCAGAAACTGCTGATCTCCTGGGATTTTCATGCACAACAGTCTCTAGAGGTTACAGAGACTGGTTTAAAAAAAAAATAAGGGGAACATCCAGTGAGTGGCAGTTCTGTGAGCAAAAACACTTTGTTAATGAGAAAAATCAGAGGAGAATAGTCAGACGGGTTCGAGCTGAAAGGAAGGAAACCGTAACTCAAATAATCAGGTATTACAACAGTGGTGTGCAGAAGAACATCTCTGAAAGCACAGTGTGTCAAAGCTTGAGCTGGATGTGCTATGGCAGCAGAAATCCACAGACATGCACTCAGGATGTTCCTAATAAAGTGGCCACTGAGTGTTCCTACACTTGCACCACTCACCTCCATAGTTTCGAAATTCTGACCAGTCTATACTGAGCAATTTCAAGTTCTTCCTATACTTGTAATTGTCATCAATACAGGGAAAAAAATATGACAATGCATAATATCGTCAAGTTTCCAGTGAATAAGTTGCTTTTTATTACCCGAGATTTAAGAGTGCTGACAACAACACAGCATCTGCAGATTTCCTCGTGTTTGCTTTTTAAGAGTGCTGTTTGTTTTTCCTTTGGAGATTACACACCTCTGTCCATAATTTGGCCCTTTTGTTTATAGTGACTGATAAAATTACCTTTGCAAAATTCTTCCATGAACACTGCGAGCACTTCAAGAAAACCAGGCTTACGGCACAAACTGCAGAATAGCGACCCCAGTGGAAAAGGATACCAGCTTAAATTACACACCTGTCAAATCCCATTTTTACCATGTGATCTTTACGGGAGCTAGTGTTACAAAATGAAACTTGTTTTTTTTGTCATTGCAAACCCAGCCTTAATTATCTTATATGTGATACTCAGTGTGGAATTTAACTATTTGCTGAACTGTCAGGTTAAAATCAAAGCATGGTTTACCTCTCAGGGGTTCTTCAGTTCCATCTTACTTACAGAATAAATTATTTTCTATAGTTACTTGTCGAATTACCTACAAAGTTGCAACCAAAGACATGTGATTTAATACATGCTGAAGCTATTGACCTGTAACGGCATTCAAAAATCCCAAATTGAAAACATCTTAAAGTACATTTACAGACTTTGAACAATTTATATTTGCAGTATATATAAATAAGTGATTTAAGTTACATAAACCTAATGAGCACAAATCTGTACTCACCTGCTAAAGTTATGCTCGATCTGGTCTGATAACGAGCCAGCTCTCTGCAGCAGGAGTACTATGCATTTAAACAGAGAGCTTGACATGTTCACTGCAGCAGTTACACATGTAAGCAGCTGCCTTGCCTAGAGGCTGAATGGTCAATAGAAATTAATAAGAGTATGTACAATTGCAATATATTTTCTGCTCTACTTGCTCTGAAACAATTCCATTTTAAGCGATTTGACTGAATTTGAAATCTCCTCCTCTGATACAACAGTTGGAGGCTGGCTGAATACTAAAGCAGAAAGCTCCAGAGTTACTTCTCTAAATCTCTCTGCCTCTTTACCTTGTTTTACTTAAGATGCTTCCAGAAGTCTACCAATCTGACCAAACCTTCTGTCATCTGGTCATCTACCTTCTTATCAGGCCCTGTATCAGATCGGGTTGTTAAAACTCCTGGGAGTGCTTTGTCACAGTAAAGGCACAATATAAATACAGATTATTGCTCATCTCCAGTGCAGTATTGTGATTGGTGGAAAAATGCAAAAAGTTGTGTGTGACGTTACCATTTCAATCAGAAGAAACTGCTGATTTAACAGCTGAAGCAGAAGAATGGACTAGAGAGGGAAAATTAATCAGCCATGATGGAACGGTGAAGCAGACTTTATTTTATTGAGGTACAGCACGGAATAGGCCCTTCCAGCCTTCGAGCCATGCCATCTAGCAACCCCCTGACATAATCCTCCCTAATCATGGGACAATTTACAATGACCAATTTTAGGTTAAGATAAAAGGGACAATAATACAGACTATTATCTAAATGGGGAGAAAATTCAAATATCAGAGGTGCAGAGGGACTTCGGAGTCCTCGTGCAAGACTCCCAGAAAGTTCATTCACAGGCCAAGTCTGTGGTAAAGAAGGCAAATGCAATGTTCGCATTTATTTCAAGGGGACTAGAATATAAACACAAGGAGATAATGCTGAGGCTTTATAAAACACTAGTCAGGCTGCACTTGGAGTATTGTCAACAGTTTTGGACCCCCTGCAGTTTGCGTACTGTCCCAACCGCTCAACAGATGACGTCATTGCCATCACCCTCCACCTGGCCCTAACCCACCTGGACAAAAAAGACATGTACGTTCGAATGCTGTTCATAGACTTCAGTTCAGCATTCAACACAATCATCCCTCAGAAACTGATTGCAAAGCTGAGCCTATTGGGCCTGAACACCTCCCTCTGCAACTGGATCCTAAATTTCCTGACTGGGAGATCTCAGTCAGTCCGGATCGGGAGCAGCATCTCCAACACCATCACACTGAGCACGAGGGCCACCCAGGGCTGCGTGCTCAGTCCACTGCTGTTCACTCTGCTGACCCACGACTGTGCTGCAACACACAGCTCGAACCACATCATCAAGTTCGCCGATGACATGACCATGGTGGGTCTCATCAGCAAGAACAATGAGTCAGCTTACAGAGAGGAGGTGCAGTGGCTAACGGACTGGTGCAGAGCCAACAACCTGTCTCTTAATGTGAACAAAACAAAAGAGATGGTTGTTGACTTCAGGAGGGCACGGAGCGACCACTCCCCACTGAACATAGACGGCTCCTCGGTAGAGATCGTTAAGAGCACCAAATTTCTTGGTGTTCACCTGGTGGAGAATCTCACCTGGTCCCTCAACACCAGCTCCATAGCAAAGAAAGCCCAGCAGCATCTCTACTTTCTGCGAAGGCTGAGGAAAGTCCATCTCCCACGCCCCCCCCCCCCCCCACATCTCATCACATTCTACAGGGGTTGTATTGAGAGCATCCTGAGCAGCTGCATCACTGCCTGGTTCGGAAATTGCACCATCTCAGATTGCAAGACCCTGCAGCAGATAGTGAGGTCAGCTGAGAAGGTCATCAGGGTCTCCCTTCCTGCCATCATGGACATTTGCACTACACGCTGCATCTGCAAAGGAAACAGCATTATGAAGGACCCCATGCACCCCTCATACAATCTCTTCTCCCTCCTGCCGTCTGGGAAAAGGCTCCAAAGCATTCGGGCTCTCACGACCAGACTATGTAACAGTTTCTTCCCCCAAGCTATCAGACTCCTCAATACCCAGAGCCTGGACTGACACCTTACTGCTCTGTTGTCCTGTTTATTATTTATTGTAATGCCTGCACTGTTTTTGTGCACTTTATGTAGTCCTGTGTAGGTCTGTAGTCTAGTGTAGCTTTCTCTGTGAGGTTTTTTTTTACGTAGTTCAGTCTAGTTTTTGTACTGTGTCATGTAACACCATGGTCCTGAAAAACGTTGTCTCATTTTTACTATGCACTGTACCAGCAGTTATGGTGGAAATAACAATAAAAGTGACTTGACTTGATATCTCAGAAAGGATGTATTTTCATTGGATAGAGTCCAAAGGAGGTTCATAAGGCTTATTCCAGGACTGAAAGGGTTAAAATATGAGGAGTGTTTGGCAGCTTTGGGCCTGAACTCACTGGAATTTAGAAGAATGCTTGGGGATCTCATTGAAACTTACTGAATGTTGAAAGGACTAGACAGTGTGGGTGTTGAGAGGATGTTTCCTCTGGTGGGATTATCCAGATCTAGAGGGCACAGCCTCAAAATTGAGTGATGACCTTTTAGAACAGAAGTAAGAAAGTATTTTTTTAGCCAGAGAGTAGGGAATCTGCAGAATGCTCTGCCACAGACTGTGGTGGAAGCCAAGTCAATGCGTATATTCAAACTGGAAGTTAATAAATTCCTGATGGATTGGGGCATCAAGAGATATGGTGAGAGGGCAAGTGTATGGGGTTGAATGGGATCCAGGATCAGCCATGATGAAATGGCAGAGCAGTCTCGATGGGCTGAATGACCTAATTCTGCTTCTATGTTTTATGATCTTCTGGTGTTTGGGCTGTGGGAGGAAACCAGAGCACCCTGAGGAAACCCATGGGGAGAACGTACAAACTTCTTACAGGCAGTGGCAGGAACTGAACCTGTCTTGCTGGTACTGTAAAACGTTGTGCTAACCATTACACTACCTGACTAGCTAATTCTACTCCTGTGTCTTATGGACTTGACTTATGATCAAACTAAATGAAGCTGTTGGAAAAGAATAGATTTTTTAGAGAGTCCCTTTAAATTCCAAGATATTCTTGAGTGTATTTACAATATTGTAATTGGTAGAAAATATATAAGTAATTGAGTGTGACATTACCAATGTAGTTAGAAACAATTGCTAATATAATTGAACAAAACCATTAGAAAAGAATAGATTTGTTAGAAAGAGTCCTTTTAAATTCTGAAGTGTTCTTGAAAATATTTTGCTTTGTGGGTGATGAAATTGTGTTTTACCTTCACCAAAGGATTTGTATGATTCGCCCAATCAATCAAAACATACCTGTAGCTCAAGCATTCAGAGAAAATTGATTTAAGCTGATATTGCTCAGTATTTTTATTCATCCCTGGGACATGGTGTTGGACTCTGATGCTTTTATGATTCAAAGGGTCCTTGGGAGACAAGAATGATGTATAAAACATACTACTTATGACCACTTTATTAAATATTACAAGAAGAAAAAGTCAAGAAATAGGAGCTGAGACAATAAAGGAAAAGCAAAGGAAAAAGAAGTATGGTTGACTCATACTTAGGCTAAAGATAACATAAGTTTCAGTGATAAAAATTAACCTATAGAATAGCCAGATTCAAGTAGTGTGGCACCTATTACTGAAAACTAAGAATCTTCTAGAAAAATACAGAAACAACTGTACAGTGTTTACTGGAAAATACACTGAATAATTGCATGTATATAGCTGATTACATAAAAACATCAATAAAATTAAAGATGGAACATCCAGGAAGGGCCAGCACCTTTGATGAAGGGGCTTGTGTGTCCGTTCTGAGGCTGCTTATTCACCTTTAGTCCTCACTGGACCCTCAGCTTTCACCTGTGCTCCCAGGTAGCTGTTTGCAAGTGACAGCAGCCACAAGCCGGTACACCATTTCGACAGGCAGGCTAACTAGGCGAGCGTAGCTGGAGGACCTCATACCATGGTGAGATAGGGACATGAATATCCTAGCATGTGAAGTCAAATTTGATGGACTGTGCAGCTGAGTTCAATGGCAAGATCTAACGGCCAAGAAGATGGTTCTGCAATGCAACATGGAGAGCAAAGGGCATCACCGACTCATAGCTGAAAGAGGGCCATGGTTGGGAGCTTACGAGTAGATGATGTAATATGAATGCAAGGAAGGAGAAGTCAATGATTGGGTACAAATGCAGACAGAGCAAAGAGCTAGACTGTACTACAAAGGCAAAATTCATAAGGGCAAAATATGCAGGACTGAAGGAGCTGTATTTAAATATGTGTCGCATTCAGAATAAGGTGGATGAACTCGTGGCACAATTGCAGATTGGTTGGTATGATGTTGTGCGCATCAATGATCATGGCTGAAAGAAGGCCATGGTTGGGTACTTAACATCAAAGGATATACTTTGTATCGAAAAGTAGGGCAAGGAGGCATAGGTGGTGGTATAGCTCTGTTGGTAAGAGATGGAATTACATCTTTAGAAAGAGGTGACATAGGGTCAGATAATGTTGAGTCTTTGTGGGTGGAGTTAAGAAATTGCAAGGGCAAAAAAAAAGCATGATGGGAATCATATATAGGCATCCAAATAGTAGCCAAGTTGTGGGATTGAGATTGCAAAGGAAGCTGGAAAGGGCATGTAATAAGGATAATGACACAATTGTAATAGGGGACTTCAATATGCAAGGGGATTGGGAAAATCAGGTTGGTGTCGCATCACAAGAGAGGGAATTTATTGAATGCCTATGAGATGGGTTTTTAGAACAGCTTGTGCTTGAGCTTACTCGGGAAAGGATATGTTAGATTGGGTGTTGTGTAATAACCCAGATCTTATTAGGGAGCTTAATGTAAAGGAACCCTTAGGAGGCAGTGATCATAATATGATTGAATTCATACTGCAGTTTGAGAGGGAGAAGCTTAAGTCACATATAACAGTATCACAATAGAAAAAAGGGAATTACGGAGGTGTGAGAGAGGAGCTTGCCCAGGTGGATTGGAGGAGGATAACTGCCAGGGATGACGGCAAAGCAGAGATGGCTGAAGTTTCTGGGAACAGTTCTCAAGGCGCAGGACAGATATGTCCCACTGAGGAAGATGTTCTCAAACAGCAGGAGTAGGCAACCATAGCTGACAAGGGAAGTTAAGGACTGCATAAGAGCCAAGGAAAAGACGGATAAGATAGCAAATGTGAGTGGGAAGTTGGATGATTGGGAAGCTTTTAACATCCATCTAAAGGTAAATAAAACAGCTATTGGAAGGGAAAAGATGGAATATGAGGGCAAACTAGCCAATAATATAAAGCTAGATACCAAGACTTTTTTTTAGTTGTATAAAGAGTAAAAGGGAGATGAGAGCTGATATTGGACCACTGAAAAATGATGCTGGTGAGGTAACAGTGGGGAACAAAGAAATGGCAGATGAATTTAAGTAGTACTTTGCATCTGTCTTCACTGTGGAAGACAGTAACAGTGTGCCAGAGGTCTGCAAGTGTCAGGGAGCAGAAGTGAGTGCCATTGCTTTTACAGAGGTAAAAGTGCTAGGCAAACTCAAATGTCTTAAGGTGGATAAGTCACCTGGACCAGATGCACTACATCCCAGGATCCTGAGAGAAGTTGCTGAAGAGATGATGGATGTATTGGTCATGATTTTTCAAGAATCATTTGATTCTGGCATGGTCCCAGAGGACTGGAAGATTGTAAGTGTCACTCCACTCTTCAAGAAGGGAGGAAGGCAAAAGAAAGGAATTTACAGGCCAGTTATCTAACCTCAGTGGTTGGGAAAGTGTTGGAGTCTACTATTAAGGATGATGTTTCAAAGTACTTGGAGACTAATGATAAATTAAGTCAAAGTCAGCATGGTTTCTATGAAGGGAAATCTTGCCTAACAAATCTGTAGAGTTCTTCGAGGAACTAACAAGCAGGATGGACAAAGGAGAGGCAGTGGATGTTATTTACTTGGATTTTCAGAAGGTATTTGATAAGGTGCCACACATGAGGCTGCTAACAAGATAAAATCCTATGTTGTTACAGGAAAGGTACTGGCATGGACCAGAGGAATGGCTGGAAGGCAGGAGGCAGTGAGTGGGAATAAAAAGGGCCTTTCTGGTTGGCTGCCAGTGACGAGTGGTGTTCCTCAGGGGTCAGTATTGAGACTGCTACTTTTCACATTGTTTGTCAATGACCTGGATAATGGAATTGATGGCTTTGTGGCAAAGTTTTCAGATGATACAAAGATAGGTGAAGGTAGTGCTGATTAAGCAATGGGATTACAGCAGGACTTAGACAAATAGGAAGAATGGGCAAAAACGTGACAGATGGAATACAGTGTTGGGAAATGAATGATAACGCATTTTGATAAAAGGAACAATAGTGTGGACTATATTTAAATAGGGAGAAGGTTTAAACATCAGAGGTGCAGAGGGACTTGGGTGTCTTTGCACAAGACTCCCAGAAGGTTAATTTAAAAGTCGAGTCTGTGGTAAAGAAGGCAAATGCAATGTTGGCATTTATTTCAAGGGGAATAGAATATGAAAGCAAGGAGATATTGCTGAGCTTTTATGAGACACCAGTCAGGCCATACTTGGAGTAATGTCAACAGTTTTGCCCCCCCCCCCCATCTCAAAAAGGGTGTGTTGGTGTTGGAGAGAGTCCAGAGGAGATTCACAAGGATGATTCCAGGAATTAAAGGGTTAACATATGAGGAGCATTCGGCAGCTTTGGGACTGTACTCACTGGAATTTAGAAGAATGTGTGGGCATCTCATTGAAACCCACCGAATGCTGAAGGGACTAGATAGGGTGGATGTTGAGAGGATGTTTCCTGTGGTGGGAGTATCCAGAGCTGGAGAGCCCAGCTTCAAAACTGAGGCGTGACCTTTTACAACAGAAGTAAGGAGGAATTCTTTTAGCCAGAGAGTAGTGAATCTGCAGAATGCTCTGCCGCAGACCGTGGTGGAGGCCGAGTCCGTGAGTATACTTAAGGTGGAAGTTGATTGTTTCCTGATCAGTCAGGGCTTCACAGGATATGGTGAGAATGCAGGTGTGTGAGGTTGAGTGCTATCCTGGATCAGCCATGATGTAATGGCGGAGCAGACTCAATGGGCTGAATGGCCTAATTCTGCTCCTATGTCTTACTGTCTTATAACGTGATGTGGCCCAGAAAAAGTCATAGTCATGAACTACCACCAAGGAAGAAGACCCCAGTTATAACCATTGCTCACACCACTGGACCTGGGACTCCAAGCCCAAGGGAGCGGAGCTGCCCCGGTGCAATGGCTCCCCACTTTCAAAACTGTTCTGCACAGGATTCGCATATGATGGGCAACCACAATATAAAATACAGGAACCATAGGAAAGGTAAACTAGAAGAAAAATAACAATTCTACATCCCAATCCAAAATATGTGTTGCTATCAAGTTTGTATTCATTGCTCACTACTGTTAGTAGAAGGTGTTGGTGGCCTCTCCTATTTTACAATAATTCTGAATAACTTTTCAAGGTACATTCCTGTTCACTGCACGATGATTCTTAAAGTTACTCCCCCATTTCTATTTTTATAAATAGTTCCATGAGTAATTTCATTACAACATAAAGGTGTAGTACAATGTCCATTATAACTCATGAAACTTTGGTTGGTAACCTCCCCAGATGCTCGTAGTTCACCTTAGAGTCAGTAAGCTGAAGAGAAATGGAAATCTCATGGGGTTAGATCACACAATCTACGCTGAGCTGGTGCAGATTGATTCATTCAGCCAAAGCAAAAGGTCACAAAAAATTCACAACATATGCCGGGGATGCTGATTCTGATTCTGAAAAAATGTTCTGGAGGAACTCAGCAAGTCAGGCATCATCCATGGAAGGGAATAAACAGTCAGTGATTCAGGCTGAGATTCTTCATCATGATATCATAAGAGATAGAAGCATAATTAGGCCATTTAGTCAATGAGTTGGCTCTGACATTCCATCACGGCTGATTTATCCTCTCTCTCTCAACTCCATTCTCCTGCTTTCTCCCCAAAACCTTTGATGCCCTTACTAATCAAGAACTTATCAATCGGCACTTTAAATATGCCCAGTGCCTTTGCCTCCACAACCTCTGTGGTAATGATTTCCATAGATTCACTACTTTCTGGCTAAAGAAATCCCTCCACACCTCTGTTCTAGATGTTCTATACTGTTCAAGAACTGACAAGGAATATGAAAGAAACCGCTCTTACCTCGGCTGGAATGGATACAAACCTCTGACAAACCCTTTTAAAGTAGTTCACTAGAGCTTTTGTGTGTGCAGTGTAAAGAAATATGTTAAAATTGACGGGATAAACGTTATTCTTTCTGCAATTACAGTTTTGTTTTCTCTTTTTCGTGACTGACCGCTATTTTGTAAAGGATATACTGTATTTGTATAATGTAAGGTGTAATATTTTACCTTTTAATCAGTAATTTTAATACATGTCTCCTGTTAGCAGGGAGAGTGGAATCCAGTAGCTGGTTAATTTATATCAGGAAGCTGCCGGAGATTCCTTGCGACCTTTTTAGTTTAATTATAAACCAGACAGGAGGGTTATTCCTTGATGACATTTTGCAGAACTCAGTTCAAAATCTAATGGAAAAATGTTTTCTCAGAATGTAGGAATACGAAGTATTCATAAATAATAAACATTACAATTAATAATTTTTTATTTTCAGGATTCAGCATGAAACAGTCGATCTGGGCCAGCCCAGCATCCTATCAATTTTAACCCTAACCTAGTCACAGGACAATTTACAATGACCATTTAACCTACTAACCAGTACTTTTTGGAATGTGGAAGGAAACCGGAGCACTCAGAGGAAACTCACTTGCTCACGGGAAGGACGCACAAACTTCGTACAATTTGGAATTGAGCTCCCAACTCCGACACCCTGAGTTGTAATGGTATTGCACTAACTGCATTGCTACCGTGGTACCTTCTGCAGAGGCATTTAAGGAGACTGCAGTATCTGAGGGTGTTGTATCAGAATGGTGAAGCTAGTACACAGGCTGCTGATCCGCTTCACATTACACATGCAACGTGTCAAATGGAAGCTCGCTTTCCTAGAGACAGCACGAATTGAATTACTGGGCAAATCATGCATGGAATGCGAATATATTTTCCATGACCCGTTAGCTCAGGCGCAGGGGCAATCACTTAGGGAATAACGCAGAGAAAATTTACAAGGATCACAAACACGAGATAAGCTGCAGGTGATGGAAATCCGAAGCAACACACACAAAATTCTGGAGGAACTCAGCAGGTCAGGCAGCACCTGTGGAAAAGAGGAAAGAGTCAATGTTTCAGGCTGAGACCCTTCATCAGAATTTACAAGGATGTTACTGAGACCCATGGACCTCGGTTACAGGGAAAGGTTGAATAGGTTAGGACTTTATTCCCTGGACTATAGGAGATGAGGGGAGATTTGATAGAGGTATACAAAATTATGAAAGGTATAGATAGGGTAAATGCAAGCTGGCTTGTTCCACTGAGGATAGGTGGGGCTAGATCTAAAGGATACAGACAGACATACTTTATTAATCCCGGGGGAAATTAGGTTTCATTACAGCCACACCAACCAAGAATAGTGTAGAAATATAGCAATATAAAACCATTAATAATTAAATAATAATAATTTAATCAGGGCAAGTGGAAATAAGTCCAGGACCAGCCTATTGGCTCCGGGTGTCTGACACTCCGAGGGAGGAGTTGTAAAGTTTGATGGCCACAGGCAGGAATGACTTCCTATGATGCTCAGTGTTGCATCTCGGTGGAATGAGTCTCTGGCTGAATGTACTCCTGTGCCTAACCAGTACATTGTGGAGTGGATGGGAGTCATTGTCCAAGATGACATGCAACTTGGACAGCATCCTCTTTTCAGTGAAAGGTGAAATATTTAATGGAGCGTTAGGGGGAACTTCGCCACTCAGGGGGTAATGCAAATGTGGAACAAGTTGCCAGCAGATGTGGTGGATGGGTTCGACTTCAACTTCGAAGAGAATTTTGGATAGGTACATGGATGTGAGGGGTATGGAGGGCAGTGGTCTGGATGCTGGTCAATAGGTGTAGGCAGAATAATAACTCGGCAGGACGGTCCGTTTCTGTGCTGTCGTCCCCTATGACTTCATCTGCAAAGTATGTGAATTGTATTTATTTTATTTTATTTAGAGGCACAGTGCAGTAACTGGTCCTTCCAGCTCAGCAGGCCTGCTCTGCTCAGTTACGTCCACGTGGCAAATTAAACCTACTCATCCATACATCTTCGGACTGTGGGAGGAAACCAGAGCACCCAGAGGAAACTGACATGGTCAAGAGGAGAAGGTACAAGCTCCTTGCAGTGAGCAGTGGGAACTGAGCTCGGATTGCTGGTGCTGTAGCAGTTTTGTGCCAATCGATGCACTAACTTGCTGTCCCTTTCACAGTTACTGCTGAAATTAATATCAGCAAGCCAAACACACAACGTGCACGTGCCTTGATGGCATTAACTTGTTCATTAACCACTCCCTTCTGTGCCGCATAGTTCTACGACCCTCCAGCATTTTGTGTGTTTGCTCAAGAATAGCAACATCGACAGATTACTGGCGTCTATGTCTGCATTTTGCAGCAACTCTTCCCCTGACGTTCAAGGTCTTCATCCATACATTATCAAAGGTAGGGGAGGGGAAGGAGGCTAGCTCGACAGTGATAGGTGAATCCAAGTGGGTGGGAAAGACAAAGGGCTGGAGAGGAAGGTATCTGATAAGAGAGGAGATACGACCACAGGAGAAAGGAAAGGAGGAGAGGGCCCAGGAGGAAGTGATAGGCAGGTGAGGAGAGGTAAGAGGCCAGAGTGGGGAATAGAAGAAGAGGGGAAAGATTTTTTTTAATGGAAAGAGAAAGGAATATTCGTGCCATCAGGTTGGACACTACCCAGATGGAGTATAAGGTGTTGATCCTCCACCCTGAGGGTGGCCTCATCGTGGGCCGACTTTTCAGATTTGGAATGAATAAGTTTGGCCAGCGAGAATTTCCGCTTTTGGTGGATGGAGCACAGGTTCTCTGCGAAGCAGCCCTCCACTTTACGATGGGTCTCACCAGTCTAGAGGCGGCTGTATCGGATACGAAAGGCTTGAAGTGCGTTCCACTAGGCTCAAGGAGAGCTTCTACCCCACGGTGATAAGACAATGAAATGATTGTCTAGTACCATAATTGGACACCTGACTTCACAATCTATCTCATTATGATCTTGTAATTTATTGTCTACCTGCACTGTACTTCCTCTGCAGCTGTTGCATTTCATTCTGCATTATTCTGTTATTTTTTCTTGGACTACCTCAAAGCACTGTGTAATGATATGATCCGTCTGACCAGTATGCAAGGTCAGTACATGAAACAACACTAAAGCAAGTACAAATTCTAACAGGGATTGAAAAAGAGCAAAACTAAATCACAGTTCATCTCTGAGTCAGAAAGCTCTCAGTTCAAGCCGGCTGCGGGTTACTTACTCACTGTCCGTAATGCCACTGGCAGTTCGGGCAGCAGAGAAGGGCCTCCACCACTGTCCGTCCTTGGCCATCTTCACTATTGTGCCCCAGGTGTGGTTCAAGGTCAGCCATGCTGGTCCTGGGTGGAATGCTATCTCACACTGATATGGAAGGAGTCTTCACTGCTGAACCAATAACAATTTTTTTTTAACCAGTCAAAGTTGTTAGCCCCGAGCTGAACACCCGAACCCGGAGGACCAGTGAAACATTCTTTGTCTGGCCCCTACCCTGACCCAAGAGCCAAAACGTAAGGCCCTGCCTCCAGACACCATAGCTTCCTGAGTCACTGAGGCGCACAGGCCTCCAAACCATCGAGGTCCTCTATATGGACCTGCAAGTTACGTGGATACAAATTTACTGAGGGAGTTCTGCATGGTCAAGGATATTCTCTATTGAGATGATTCTTAAGTTAGGCTGTCATCGGCCCTGTCTGGTGGAATGCTTTATTTCAAAAGTGAACAGACAGCATGTGCATGACATGTCCGCAATCAGAATCACACAGATGGAATAACCTGAATCAGAAGGAAGCCATTCGGCCCATCTGATTCATACTGGATCCCAAGAAGTTTCTCCAGTAAGGATACCTGCTGCCTGAATCTGATCTAATTGTGGCCCCATAGTCACCGTTTGTTTGGGAGCAACCAAAGATGGAGAATGAATGCTGGTGTTCCCACAGACAGTTCATGAATGAATAACGGCCCTCCCCAGGGCCTGACTGAGCTCCAGCCGATACAAACGATGGCGAGTGTGGGAGAATGACAGGATGGACTTGTTGAAGTCATAGAGCACTACAACACAGAAACAGGCCTTTTGGTCCATCTAGTCAATGCCAACTCATTATTCTGCTTAGTTCCATCAACCTGCTCCCGGACCATAGCCCCCATACCCCTGGCATCCACGTACCTATCCAAGTTTCTCTTAAATGCTGAAATCGAACCTGTATCCACCATTTCTGCTGGCAACTTGTTCCACGCTTTCACTACCCTCAGGGTAAAAAAGTTCTCCCTCATGTTCTCCTTAAACACTTGCGGCTTTGCTACTGGTGTCACCAGCTGTGTGGGAGCTTGGTTTGAGGTCACTTTTCTGATCTGAGAACTGTTTAAGATATGAATGATTCACTTGAACAGAATCTTTCAATAACATGGGAACAATACACTCAGTGACAAGTGCATCAGATGCACCTGTACACCTGCTCGTTAATGCAAATACCTAATCAGCCAATTACATGCCAGCAATTTAATGCATAAAACCATGCCAACATGATCAAGAGGTTGAGTCTTTGTTCAGAACAAACACCAGAATGGGGTAAGAAATATGACCTAAGTGACTTTGACTGTGCAGTTATTGCTGGTGCCAGATGGGGTGGTTTGACTATTTCAAAAACTACTAATCTCCTGGAATTTTTATGCACAAGTCTCAGGAGTTTACAAAGAATGGTGTAAAAATATTCAAAACTAAAACATACAGTGAGCAGTGGTTCAAAACGCCTTGTTAATGAGAGTGTTCGGAGGAGAATGGCCAGACTGGTTCAAGCTGACAAGAAGGCGACAGTAACTCAAATAACCACACATTACAACAGTGGTGTGCAGAAGAGCATCTCTGAACACACAACACATCAAACTTTGAAGTGGATGGGCTACAGCAGCAGAAGACCAGAAACATACACTCAATGGGACTTTATTAGGTACAGGAGGAAATTCATAACATAGCTACTGAGTGTATCTATATTTTAATGGGTTATTATCAGAATTTTTGTTTGTGGAATCTTGCTGAGCACAAAATGGCTGCTTCCCCTCTATAATATAATGTGAATTGCACTTCAAAAGCTGCATGGCCTGAAGTAGGAAAGGCAGGGTGTAGGGTAGGTGGAATATCACAGACCTAGACTGGGCAAACTCTGACAAACAGGATGTAATATTCTGAGGTAAATCTGCAATACGCAGAGAACACTCGGCAGGTCAGGCAGCATCTGTGGAAAAAGAAACATGGGAAATCAAATTCTATATTTTTTTTCGTTTCTAGTCTGGATGGCTTGAGTTATAGGAGATTCTATTCAGATGGGGGTTTTCTTCCTTGGAGCATAGGAGGCTGAGAGATAACCTTATACAGGTTTATAAAATCACAAGAGACATAGATAAGCTGAACGATCAAAACTTTTTCCCAATCTAGGGGAGGGGAATCTGAAATTAGAGGGTATAGGTTTAGGGGGAGAGGGGACAGATTTAAAGAAATCTATGGGGCAGAGTTTTTACACAGAATGCGGTGTGTATAGGGAATGAACTACCAGAGGAAGTGGTAGAAACAGGTACAATATTTAAAAGACTTGTAGTTAAGTACATCAATTGGAAATGTTTAGACCAGGGGTTCCCAACCTGGAGTCCATGGACCCCTTGCTTAATGAGATTGGTCCAAGGTTTAGAGGGATATGAGCCAATGACAGGGAAATGGGACTTCCTCACATAGACAAGTTGGTTGTCATGGACACATTTATCACTGACTCTATTATGTTTCTTTGTTTTTACTGTCAAGGTCCATAAGACAAAGAATCTCAGGGTAGTATATGATGACATAAATGGAGCACCATTGAGAGCATCCTGACAAGTTGCATCTCCATTTGGTATGGGAGCAACTGAGCATTGGACTGGAAGTTCTTACAAAGGACTGTGATAATGGCTGAGAGGATCATAGGTGTCTCCCTTCCAACTATCGGGGACATTTATCAGGAGTGCTGCATTCACAGGGCCCTTAGACAGACAGTCAGGCAGACAGACAGACAGACTTTCTTGATCCCGAGGGAAATTGTGTTTTGTTACAGCCGCACCAACCAAGAATAGTGTAGAAATATAGCAATATAAAACCATAAATAATTAAATAATAATAAATAAATTATTCCAAGTGGCAATAAGTCCAGGACCAGCCTATTGGCTCAGGGTGTCTGACACTCTGAGGGAGGAGTTGTAAAGTTTGATGGCCACAGGCAGGAATGACTTCCTATGACGCTCAGTGTTGCATCTCGGTGGAATGAGTCTCTGGCTGAATGTACTCCTGTGCCTAACCAGTACATTATGGAGTGGATGGGAGTCATTGTCCAAGATGGCATGCAACTTGGACAGCATCCTCTTTTCAGACACCACCGTCAGAGAGTCCAGTTCCATCCCCACAACATCACTGGCCTTACGAATGAGTTTGTTGATTCTGTTGGTGTCTGCTACCCTCAGCCTGCTGCCCCAGCACACAACAGCAAACATGATAGCACTGGCCACCACAGACTCGTAGAACATCCTCAGCATCGTCCAGCAGATGTTAAAGGACCTCAGTCTCCTCAGGAAATAGAGACGGCTCTGACCCTTCTTGTAGCCAGCCTCAGTGTTCTTTGACCAGTCCAGTTTATTGTCCATTCGTATCCCCAGGTATTTGTAATCCTCCACCATGTCCACACTGACCCCTTCGATGGAAACAGGGGTCACCGGTGCCTTAGCCCTACTCAGGTCCACCACCAGCTCCTTAGTCTTTTTCACATAAAGCTGCAGATGTTTCTGCTCGCACCATGTGACAAAGTTTCCCATCGTAGTCCTGTACTCAGCCTCATCTCCCTTGCTGATGCATCCAACTATGGTAGAGTCATCAGAAAACTTCTGAAGATGGCAAGACTCTGTGTTATTAAGGATCCCACCCATTCATCCAGCATCCTTTTGACTTTCTACCATCAGGCAGGAGAGTCCGATGCATAAAGACAAGAACTGTCAGGATGGGAAACAGTTTCTACCCTCAGGTCATTATGCTTCTGATCTCCCTGTCCAATTGCATTTGAAGTGTCACTTTGCAGTGCTTGTTGTTCTCATTTTCAGCTGGTGGCTGAAGTCTTGCGAAAAGGAGAGACGAGTGTGTAAATCTCTCCCCGCCAGTAACAGCCTTTCCAACAGCAAGCCTCATGTAGTGCCTCCTCGCTGGCAAAACATGGAAGCTGAACTCCTTTTGGACTCAGGCTGAACTACAGAGGATGGAGAGGAGATCTGGCCCCTTCACATGTAGCTCGCAGGCCCACCGGTGTGTGGACATGCCCTGGTGCTCGTGAACCAGAGCCCCAACCATAGATAAATAACTCCACTGCCTTGTGGGCAGCCATGGGAGAGACAAAGTCTATAGGAGTAAACTCAGACAGCAAATCCGGAGTGGAGCCCCTCAGACAATTGGACATCATTGAACATCCTTCTGGCAGCCCCTGCAGTCAAGCTGGTGCTAAATGTGTTGCTTTATAAGTTTTCCTTTGGACTACCCTTGTGAGGCTGAGAGGGGGAACTTGATGACTGGGCATCTCAGGATCTCCATACCTTCTGTCCAGGGTTGTGATGATGAACATCACCCATTGTCCTCTGAACCAGACGGAGACCAGCCACCACCACCTTGATCATGAATTTTCTTTTGAACTTTGAGTTGGTCTGAAAGCTCTGTTTCTGTGTTGTGTATCTCTATGACCACCACTAATGTTAAGAATCCTAAGGCAAAGGGGTGTTTTATGTGGTTTTAGAACTCCAGACTTTAAGAATAACAAAATGGATTCAGCCCACACACCATCTGAATCAGGGAAAAAGGAACAGGAAAGGGCTGATCTCATTCCTTGTGGGCTGATCCACCACCCTGCTTCTTCCTAGGCTGCCAAGACATACAGAATTACCATTGTGTCCAATGTTACCCACAGTTGTTGCAACTCACAATCACTTGTTCCAGTGATAGTGGTCACTTTATTAGATGCACCAGTACACCTGCTTATTAATACAAATATTGAATCAGCCAATCATGTGGCAACAACTCGGTACATAAGAGAATGCAGACATGGTCAAGAGGTTCAGTTGTTGTTCAGCCCAAACATCAGAATGGGGAAGGAAAGCTCTGAGAGTGGAATGGTTGTTAGTGGCAGACGTGGTGAAACTGCCGATCTCCTGGGATCTTCTCGCACAGCAGTGTCTGGAGTTTACAGAGAACGGCGTGAGAGAGAAAAGACATCCAGTGAGTGGCAGTGCTGTGGAGAGTTTGTTAATGAGAGAGGTCGGAGGAGGACGGCCAGACGGGTTCAAGCTGACTGGAAGGTGACAGGAACTCAAGTAAGTCCGTGTTGCAACAGTGATGAGCAGAAGAATAACTCTCAATGCACCAGATGTTGAACCTTAAGTGGGATGACCACAACGGGCTCCTAATATGGTGGCCACCGTTTGTATATAAAGAGATGCACAAAGATCTGCTCCCCCTTTAATGTCCAGCAAGTCCGAATCAGAATCAGGTTTATTATCACCAGCATATGTCCTGAAACTTGTTGCCTTTGCAGTAGCAGTACAATGCAAATCATAATAATTGAATAAAAACATGAATTAGAGTAAATATATATATTAAATAGATAAACTAAATAAGTAGAGCAAAAATAGAAATAAAAAGATAGTGAAGTAATGTTCATGGGTTTAGTGTCCATTCAGAAATCTGATGGCAGAGGGGAAGAAGCTGATCGTTGAGTGTGTGCCTTCAGGCTTCTGTACCGCATACCCGATGGCAGAAATGAAAACAAGGCATGACCTGGGTGATGGGTCTCCTTAACGATGGATGCTACCTTTTTGAGGCATCACTCCTTGAAGATGTCCTGGATACTCTGGAGGCTAGTGCCCATGATGGAGCTGACTAAGTTTACAATTCTCTGCAGCTTAATTCAATCCTGTTTGGCGTCCCTCCATACCAGACGGTGAGGCGGCCATGGCACAACTGTAGAAATTTAAGAGTGTCAGGGTGACAAACCAAATCTTGTCAAACTCCTAATGAGATATAGCCCCTGTTGTGCCTTCATTGTAGCTGCATCGATATGTTGGGTCAACGTTAGATCTTCAGACATATTGAGACCCAGGAACTCGAAATTGCTCACTCTTCCCACTTCTGATCCCTCTATGAGGATTGGTGTGTGTTTCCTTGTCTTACCCTTTCTGAAGTAGTGCAAAAATAGTAGTGCACTCCCATTAGGACTTACTGACGATGAATGCAGGTTTGTTGCTGTGACAGCACTCAACTAGCTGATATATCTCGCTCCTGTCTGCCCTCTCACCACCATCTGAAATTCTGCCAGTAGTCCATCCAGGCTTTGGCTTTCTGCCACATATAATAAAGTACTGTATACTTTCTTTCCTTTTTCATTGTTTCTTCTCACTGACACCAATTACAACCTGTTTGTTTTATGTCCAGTGAAGGGAAGGAAGACATTATGTTTGAAACTTTCAAATGCAGCAAAGGAAATTTTTATTGGAGAATGAAGTATGTGGTCTTCTCACATGTCAGGAGCAGAGTTTTTATTGAAAATAATCCCGTCTCTCTCAATAATTTATACTAACCTTGTATATAATCCATCTTTTCTTATTTTCATCGAACCAATGTGCTTTTCCTTTGAGTAAAAATAACATCGAGTAAATCAGAAAAAAAGATGGAATTTATTAATTTATCTATTTTCTTTGCTCTGGAAAAATATGAAAAGAATAAATGAAATTCCACAGAGCTTTAGTGAACGGTAACTAAATGAATACTAACAGCAACATAAGACTTTTAAACATTGTACTTCCATTCATTGTGAGAATTTTATATTATTTTATTGGTTTACCAGAATCTGCGCTCACATCTTTCCAAGTCACTTCTTCACAATGCCTCAGTGTGTAATTCTGGTGTCCTTACTTTTACCCTGGTACAAGGAATAAAGTCGTAGACTATTTTCTAAATGAGGAGAAAATTCAGGAATCAGAGTTTGAAAAAGAATTTCAAAAGTACATTTATTATTGAAGTATGTATACCATATACAACCTTGAGATTTGACACTACCTCCTCTCATAGATGCTGTCTGGCCTGCTGAGTTCTGCCAGCATTTTGTGTTATTTATTTCCAGCATCTGCAGATTCACTCGTGTTGTAAGTTTCTTGATTAGTAAAGGCATCAAAAGTTACAGAGAAAAAATAGAATAAGGTTGAGAGGGACTACAATAAAACCATAAGACAAAAGAGCAGAATTAGGCCATTTGGCCCATCAAGTCTGCTCTGCCATTCAGTCATGGCTGATCTTTTCTCCACTCCTCAGCCTTCTCCCCATAACCTTTGATGCCATGGCCAATCAAGCACCTATCTACCTCTGCCTTAAATACACCTAATAACCTGGCCTCTCAGCTGCCTGTGAAAACAAGTTCCACAAATTTACCACCCATTAGCTAAAGAAATTTCTTACATTTCTGTTTTAAATGGACACCCCTCTATCCTGAGGCTGTTCCCTCTTGTCCTAGACTCCCCCACCATGGGAAACATCCTTCACACATCTACTCTGTGCCTTTCAACAGTCAAAAGGTTTCAATGATATCCCCCCTCATCCTTCTGCATTTCAGCGAGAACAGACTCAGAGCCATCAAGTGCTCCTTGTATGATAACCCTTTCATTCCTGGAATCATCCTTGTGAACCTCCTCTGGACCCTCTCCAATCCCAACACATCTTTTCTAAGATGAGGGGCCCAAAACTGTTCACAGTACTCAAGGTGAGGCCTCACCAGTGCCTTATAAAGCCTCAGCATCACATCCTTGCTCTTGTATTCTAGACTTTTTGCAATGAATGTCAACATTTCAGTTGTCTTCATCACCACCAACTCAACCTGCAAGTTAACCTTCAGGGTGTTCTGCACAAGGACTCCCAAGTCCCTTTGCATCTCAGAATTTTGCTTTTCTCCCTGTTTAGAAAATAGTCTGCACGTTTATTTTTTTCTACCAAAATGCATGACCATGCCTGTTCCAACACTGTATTTCATTTGCCACTTTCTTGCCCATTCTCCTAATCTGTCTACGTCCTTCTGCTGCCTTCCTGATTCCTCAACACTACCTGCCCCTCCACCAATCTTCGTATCATCTGCAAACTTGGCAACAAAGCCATCTATTCCATCATCTAAATCATTGATATACAGCAGGAAAAGAAGCAGTTCCAGCACTGACCCCAGTGGGACACCACCAGTCACTGGTAGGCAACCAGAAAAGGATCCTTTTATTCCCTCTTGCTGTCTCCTACCAATCAGCAATCTACCAATGCTCTAACCATACTAGTCACTTTCCTGTAATACCATGGGCTCTTAATCAGCCTTGACAGAATGGCAGAGAGGACTCGATGGGCTGAATAGCTTAATTCTGTTCCTATTTCTTATGGTCTTCTTGAGAAAGTATGTATATATCACCATCTACTACCATGTGATTCATTTTCAAACAGTCATTTACAGGAAAATAAAGAAATACAATAGAATTTACGAAAAGCCACACAGAAAAATAATACAAAATGTGTATTATAGCGAAATAGAGGGTTATGCAGAATGAAAGGGTTAGATTGACCAGACAAGTAGGTTATATGTTTGGTACAACAACGTGGCTGAAGGGCCTGTATAGTGCTGTATTGTTGTATGTTCTGTGTTCTATAAACAAAGACTGACAAAAAAAAAAGCAGTGTGCAAAAGAGGACAAGTTGCTCAAATAAAAAAAAATAATACTGGGAACATGATTTGTAGAGTCCTTGAAAGTGAGCCTGTAGCTTGTGAAATCAGTTCAGCATCGATGTGAGTGATATTGTCCACACTGGTTCAGGTGCCTGTGGTCACAGAGTCATGGCTGTTCCTGAACCTGGTGGTGTGGAACCGCAACCTCCTGTAGCTCCTACCATAAGGCCATAAGATATAGGAGCAGAAGTAGGCCATTTGGCCGATTGAGTCTGCTCCGCCATGGGCTGATCCAGTTCCTCCAGTCATCCCCACTCCCCTGCTTTCACCCCATACTCTTTGATGCCCTGGCTAATCAACAGCCCATCTATCTCTGCCTTACATACACCCAATGACTTGACCTCCACAGCCGCTCGTGGCAACAAATTCCACGGATTTACCACCCTCTGACTAAAGTAATTTCTCTGCATCTCAGTTCTAAAAGGACGTCCTTCAATCCTTAAGTCATGACCTCTTGTCCTAGAATCCCCTACCATGGGAAATAGTACCCAATGGTGTTAAGTTCCATTTACCATTTTTCACACCAAACTATCTATATCTCCTTGTTTTTCTATCAATAACACTGACCTGTGCATTTTAAAAGCTTTGATACAGACCACCAGAGGGCACTTTTACCATTCTCCTGCCCGCTTCAGTCTGCACTTTCTCCTGGTTTAAAATGGTGTTTTTGTCGTTCAGTCATCGAAACAGTGTTAACCTTAGCTTGAACTCAGAATCTTGGAATCAAAATGTATTCTTCCTTGAACATTCTAGTTCATAAAAATCCAAATCAAACTCCCAGCCACATTAAGGTGTGCATAAGAGTGGATGCCATTTTTGATATATTGTTGTATTAGATAGTACTGTAGAGCTGAGACCTATTGTGGTCAGTTAAGGATGCTCTGTTCCTAGGTCTGCCTCCATTAATTGACTGATTCAAGCAGCGCCAAAAGGCTTATAGAGGCATCAGGCCAACGAGCTAGTAGAGGTGAGAGCCCATTTGAATCCATTGATCAAAAGATTACCTTTATTTTTCATATATACATTGAAACATCAAATCATACAATGAAATACATCTTCAGTATCAGATCAGATCAGTGGGGATTGTGCTGGGCAGCCTACAAGTATCAGCACACTTTCAGCACCATTTTAGCATGATCACAACTCAGTAACCCTAACCCAAAGGTTTCTGGAATGTTCAAAGCTCAGAAATCACCGTTCAAAGTAAATTTATTATCAAACTACATATATCTTACCATATACAACCCTAAGAATCGTTTTTTTTTAGGGCAACCTCAGTTAATCCAAGAACCATAATTGATTCAAAGGAAAACAACACCCAGCAGGGCAGACAAACAACCAGTGTGCAAAAGACAACAAACTGAGCAAGTACAAAAGGAAAAAAAAAGAAATAACAAAATAAAGAAATGGGGTGAAGAGTCTTTGAAACCGGTCTCATAGGTTGTCGGAGCAGTCCAGAGATGGGGCAAGTGGAGCTGAGCGAAGTTATCCCCGCTGGTTCAAGAACCTGATGGTTGAGGGGTAATAACTGTTCCTGAACCTAATCTTGAATGTGGGAGGAAAGCAGAGGACCCAAAGGATACCCACTTGGTTATGGGGAAAACAGACAAATTCCTTAGGGCAGAGGCAGGAAGTACAGCTCCGGGTGGTGATTACGTATTTTGAGTCATTCTTGTGCTATCTTGTTCTATTGAAACATTGCCTAGTAGAATGAATTTTAAATTCTGATTTCAGTCTATCCTGACCACTTGTTACCAATAAAATATATCTTTAGTATCTTTCAAGAACGAGCTAGTTAGGTATCTTATGGATAGGGGAATCAAGGGATATGGGGGCAAGGCAGGAACCGGGTATTGATAGTAGATGATCAGCCATGATCTCAGAATGGCGGTGCAGGCTCGAAGGGCCGAATGGTCTACTTCTGCACCTATTGTCTATTGTCTATCAGATCAAATTGGTGAGGATTTTTTTTTACTGTAGTCCAAAACTCATAGTATTGTGACATGTTATCTTGTCTCTTGTGGTGTTGTGACCAGAAACACTGACCTCGGCAGATACTGCCTGACCCACTCAGTTCCTCCAACAGTTTGTGTTTCTGCCTCAAATTGCAGCATTTCTGGCCTCCCACATCTCCAAAGTTATTTGGGCTGTTGTGTCGTTACAGTGCACAAAAAAAGTTTTTAGCCTCACTCCCACCACCACACTCCTTGTTTGTGGCCCAGTCTGTAATAGCTCCTCTACTGCTCGTCAGTAGTTTTGTAGGATTTCTGCCTACGGAACACGTTCTGGTAATAAATTTCAGACCCCTGTGGCTCCGCAGGTCAGCCATCACCCTTCTAATCAACTGAAGTAAATTTTGATTAGCACTAACGGTAGAAATTTAATCTGATAAAGTTATTATTGGAAGTTCATACTTCATTAAATGATAAATGCTAGACATAGTTATTGTTTGGAATGGGATGAGGGGGTTTCATCAGGGTGCACTACCAATTGGTGCCACGAGGGGTCAGTGCAGTACGCTCCACACCGACACCTAATGAGCAGTGACCATTGCTTCCACCCGGGAAGATGAATGGCGAAGGAAGAGAAGTTTCTCTTTCTGGGTTCTAACATTTGAATCTTGTTAACAGTGCTAATGGAACGATTCTGTGATTTATTCTGAAATAGAAAGCCCAGCCCCTCCACTGTGAAAAATTTAGACCGGTTTTACATACACCTGATCTATCGATGAGTAAGTATACTGTTGCTAGCCTTGCTCTATTAATTGGAATTGATTCTGCACAGCCGTTTCATACATTTTACCCTATTCTTCTCGTTATAGAACACTGCAGCAGAGAAACAGGCCCTTCAGTCCGACTAAGTCCAGGCCTAACTGTTTTTCTGTCCAGTCTCATTGTCCCTCCAAATGCCTCTCATCCATGTACTTATCCAAAATTATTTTAAATGTTAAAATTGAATCTGTATCCACCAGGCAGCACATTCCACACTCACCACTCTCTGAGTGAAGAAGTTCCCCCTCAAGTTCTGCTTTAATATTTCACCTTTCACCCTTAACCCAACCTCAGTGGCAAAGCCTGCTTGCATTTATCCTATCATATGTCTGCATCCCTCCGTCTAATCGCCCTCATTCCAGTCAATAAAGTCTTAATTTATTCAACCTTTCCCTGTAATTCAGGTCCTCAAGCCCCAGCAACATCCTTTTAAACTTTTTCTGTGCTATTTCAATTTTACTGATATTTTTCCTGTAGGTAGGCAATAAAACCTGAAAACAAAACTCCAGGTTTGGCCTCACCATCTTATACAACTTCAACGTAGCATCCAATTCCTGTACTGAGTACTCTGATCTAAGAGGCCACTGGGCCAAAAGCTCACTTAATGACCCTATCTACCTGTGATGCCACCTTCAAGGAATTATTGATCAATATTCCTGGATCCCTCTGTTCTACCACACTCCTCAGTGCCCTAATGACCACTGTGTAAGACCCACCTTGGTTGGTCCTCCCAAAGTGCAACACCTCACACATGTCTGCATTTATTCAATCTGCCATTTTTCAGCCCATTTTTCCAGCTGATGCAAATCCCTCTGCAAGCTTTGATAGCCTTTCTCACTTGCGATCACTCCCCCATTCTTAATGTCAGATGCAAATTTGCTAATCCATTTATGATTTACCTTATTTAGTCATAGGATCATAGAAAAATTCAGCTTATAAACCAGCCCTTCACCCCATCTAGTCCATTCCAAACCATTTAAACTGCCTAGTCAATCAACCTGCACCCAGACCATAGACCTCCATACCCCTACTACCTATCCAAACTTCTCTCAAACGTTGAAATCGAGCTCACATGCACCACTTGCACTGGCAGCTCGTTCCACACTCACCACTCTTTGAGTGAATAAGTTTCCCCTCATGATCCCATTAAACATTTCACCTTTCACCCTTAACCCATGACCTCTCATTGTAGTGGCTGTTTGATCCTTGTGTAGATTTATCTGCGGTTGTGCTCTTGACTTCACGGGGAATACACTTGATCTATAGAATTGGACAGCACTGTAATAGGACCTCTCGCCCACTATAAGCATGTCAATCTTTTTGCATATCTGCACTAACCTTGCCTGCCTGCCTTAGTTCCGTACCCTTCTATTCTTTGCTTATTTGAATACCTCAAACTACTGATTATGTCTGTGTCCACCACCCCTTTCGCCAGCAAGCTCCAAACATCAACTACTCTATGTATAAGAAACTTCCCCCTCAAGTGGACAGTCAGGTTCCACAGGAGACTGTGTGGCAAGGCATCCAAGCTGGAGTTGGTGCTGCCTCCTAGTGTTCACTCAGCAGAAGACAAGTATTGTGTACAACTATGGTTTCTGCAATGTTCATGGACTCAGGGTTCTGAACTATAGTTTTTGTTTGTAATTTACTGATATCTTATACTTGTATATATGTTTTGTGCTGTGTGTGACTGTTGGTATTGTGTTTTTTGCTTTGGCCACAGAGTAATACTGCTTCATTTGGTTGTATTCTTGGGTATCCATGTATGGTTGAATGACAATTAAACTTGCACTATGAGCTATGAAAGATCCTTCCTCTCATCTTAAACCGATGCTTTCATGTTTTTGATTTGCCTACCTTGGGAAAAAGACTGACTATGTTATCTATGCCTCCCACAATTTTATATACCCCTGTCTGGTCACCCTCAGCCTCCTTCACTCCAGGAAAAACAAACCCAGCTTGTCCAATCCCACCCCAAAACTAAAGTCCCCCAATCCAGGCAACATCCTGGTGAATCTCCTCTTCACTCTCTCTCTAGCACAATTACATCCTTCCTATACTACAGACAATTCTCAAAGTGCTGACCAAACGGTGTTCATAAAGTTGCAACATACTGTCCCAACTTTTATATTCTGTGTCCTAACCTCTGAAGACAAGACAAATAGAAGAGGCCTTAACTTCAACAATGTTGCTACTCTCAGGGAACAATGCACTTGAACCCCAAGATCTCTCTGTTCAGCAACATTCCTTATCACCCTGCCATTTACTCTGTATGTCCTACCTGGATCTGACTTCCTAAAATCACACACCGCTTCCCTCTGCATCTATTACCAAGCTTATTGGATCCCATGTGCATAATGCACTGTTAGCATTCACTTCCAGAGGACGAGAATAGATGGATGGAAGACTGTGGCTTTATAAGAATTGGTCAGACGTATCTAAGAAAGGATGTTCTGGCTTTGGAGTGGGTCCAGAGATTGTTCATGAAAATGACCCTGAAAGGGTCTTTTTTCCAGTGACATCCCACCTCATTCTTCTAAACTCCAGCGAGTTCAGGCCCAGAGCCAGCAAACCCCTTCATTCCCAGGATCCAGGATTGTTCTGGTAAATCTTTTCTGGACCCTTTCTAAAGTTAGAACTCCTGGTACTCAACAATGAATTCAACAGTCAGATAGCTAGACTTTCTAGGTCATATCAGAAGTGGCAGTTCTGATGCCAGGTTGACAGACAGAAACATTTCCACAGATGTAGCCTGATCTGCTGAAGATATCTGACATTCTTTTACAAAACAAAACAATATTTCTGTATTTTAATGTTCCAGTGTTGTTTTATTTCCTCTTTCTCTCTCATCCTCTTGCATTCCCTTCTACATGTACCTCCAGTAAAATCACCTAGAATTGATAAGCCTTCACTACCTCTATTAGTAGAAATAGAGTTATACAATCAGTGAGAACGTTATTAGATACCTCCTGTACCTAATCAAGTCATCATTAAATGTGCGTTCATGGTTTTCTGCTGTTGTAACCCATCCACTTCAAGGTTCAATGTGTTGTACCTTCAGAGATGCTCTTCTGCACATCACTATGGTAACGTGTGGTCACTTGAGTCTTCCTGTCAGCTTGAACCACTCTGACCTCTCTCTAACAAGGCGTTTTCATCCACAGAACTGCCACTGTTTATGTTTTTGCTCCATTCTCTGTGAACTCCAGAGTCTATTGTGTGTGAAAATCCCAGGAGAACAATATTTTTTGAGATACTCGAACCACCCTGCCTGGCACCAACAATAATCATTCCACAATTGAAGTCACTTCAGTCGCATTTCTTCCCCATTTTCACATTTGGTCTGAACAACGACTGAATCTCTTGACCATGTCTGCCTGCCATTTTGCATGTATTGCTGCCACACGATTGGCTGATTAGATATTTGCATTAACGAGCAGGTGTACAGGTGTGCCTAATGAGTGGCCACTGAGTGTATGGTCATACAGGGAAACAGGTCCTTCAGCCCACCTTGTCAATGCCGACCAATTTGCCTATATTCACTAGTCCTGTCTGCCGCACTTGGCACATAACCCTCTAAAACAGGGGTTCCCAACCTTTTCATGCCATGGAGCCTTACCATTAACAGAGACCCAGGCTGGGAAACTCTGCTCTAAGTCTTTCATATTCATTTACCTGTCTAAATAACTTTTGAGGCCCAGATATACCTGTCTTCTCATTGGCTACGTGGGAGAGTCCATACTCCAAGCTCCCCAATTCTTCCTTCGCTACACTGACAACTACATTGGTGCTGCTTCCTGCACCCATGCTGAGCTCGTCAATTTCATCAACTTTGCCTCCAACTTCTACCCTGCCTTTAAATTTGCTTGGTCCATTTCTTACACCTCCCTCCCCTTTCTCAATCTCTCTGTCTCTATTTCAGGAGACAAACTGTCTACAGACATCTTTTATAAACTTACTGATTCCCACTGCTACCTTGACCATTCCCTTACCCATCCTGTCTCCTGTAAAAGTGCCATTCCCTTTTCTCAATTCCTTTGTCCCCACTACATCTGTTCCCCGGATGAGGTTTGCCTTTCCAAGGCATCTTCTTCAAAGAATGGAGTTCCCCTTTCTCCACATTGATGCTGCTCTCACCTGCATCTCCTCTATTTAATGGACACCTGTGGTGACTCCATCTTCCTATCACCTTAGCAGGAACGGAGTCTCTCTTGTCCTTACCTATCACCACCTGAGCCCCCAAAACAACATTCTCTGCAACTTCTGCTTTCTTCAATGGGATCTTATCATCAAAAACATCTTTAACCCCTCCCCCCCCCCCAACTCTACGTTTTTCACAGGGATCGCTCCCTCTGATTCCCTTGTCTATTCATCCCTCCCCACTAATCTTTCTCTATCCCTGCAAGGGATAGAGATACCACACCTGCCCATTTACCTCCTCTCTCACCTCCACTGAGTACCAAACAATCCTTCCAGGTGATGCAACACTTCACCTGAGAAACTGGTGAGATCCTCTATTGTATCTTGTGCTCCCGATGCAACCTCCTTTACATTGTAAATTGGGGGAATTGCTTTGTCGAGCATCTCCGTTTCAGTTGCCATAAACGGAATTACCCAGTGGCCAACTATTTTAATTCCTATCCCCATTCCTGATCCAATATGTTGGTCCATGGCCTTCTCTTCTACCATAGTGAGGCCACTCTCAGGGTGGAAGAGCAACACCTCATATCCCATCTGGGTAGCCTCCAACCTGATGGCATAAACATTGATATCTTCTTCTGGTATCCTTTTCCCTCTTTTTTAATTTCCCCTCCCTCTTCCTTCTTTTTCAATTTGCCACACTGGCCTCTACCTCTTCTCCTCACCCAGTTATCACCTCACCCGGTGTCCTTCCTACTTCCCTTTCTCCCATGGTCCACTCTCCTCTCCTATCAGATTCCTTCTTCTCCAGCCCTTTACCTTTCCCACTCACCTGGTCCTCTATATGTTCCAGCTTGTCCTCCTTACCCTCCCCCTAACTTTTTATTCTGGTGTCTTCCCCCTTCCTTTTCAGTCTCGATGAAGGGCCTCGGCCCAAGACATTGACTGTTTATTCATTTCTATGGATGCTACCTGACCTGCTGTGTTCCTTCAACATTTTGTGTGTGTTGCTCCGGATTTCCAGCTCTGCAGAATCTTTTGTACTTATAGACTTCATAGGTTGGAATTGTACCTATCTCGAACCGCATCTTATTCTGTAGTCTTATCACCCTCTGTGTGAAAAACATGCCCCTTACACTCACTTTAAATATTTCCCCTCTCGCTTTAAATCTATGCCTTCTGGTTTTAGAGTCCCTCGTGGAGGGAAAAAGACTGTAACCATTTTCCATATCAATGGATGTCATGATATAATAAACTTCTATAAGGATTCAAAGCACATTTATCATCAAAGCATGTATGCAGGATACAGCCCTGAGATTCGTCTTCTCTACAGACAGCCACAAAACAAAGAAAACCACGGAACCCATTCAATGAAAAACATCAACCCCCCCCACCGCTCCATAAAAAAACAAACTGTGTAAACAGCAACAAGAATATCTACCCCACCACATGCAAACATCAACAAGAGTATCAAACTCACACTGCCCCAGGCCCCATGTGTGCAAAAAAAAGCAAATCGCGGAAATGGCAACAGAAAAGAATGAGCGAAAACGTAGAAAATGAAACACAAACATTGAAAGAGTCCATATTTGGTTCAGCTCAGATTTTATTCCAGTCCACAAAATGCAAACCCAGAACTTTGGTACCGTCCTCCAGCAGCATCGAGGGAGACAGACCATTTGATTGTAGGGACATGAAACTGAAAATCAACCATATCCTTGAGACTTGGATGAAAGTAATTTTACAATTTAAGAATGTAGAAATAATTTAGGGTATCCTGGGCACTCTTTTAATCTCATTTTAGTATTATGCCCTCTGCGGAGAATCTATTTATTTCTCATTGGCAATCTAATTCTCCGATATTTCCTTTGTTCTTTCCTCCCCTCCTTCATCTTTACAGCTTAAAACACACCTGTTTTCCAACTTCTCATAGTTCCGATAAAAGGTCTTTGATCTGAAGCATTAATTCTGTTCCTCTCCCCACAGATGCTGCCTGACCTGTTGAGTGTTTCCAGCACTTCTGTTGTTTTCAGTTGCTGGGTCTGCTGACTTTACTATTCTATTTGAAGATCTCGGTGTTTTCCTGATTCATTTCTTGAAATGAAAACGGCTTTTTTCCCTCTTCCTTTTCTGTGGTTTGTCAAATAGTGCAGATAGCATGAGGCAAGTCAGGCACACAACCTTCATTTCACTTTTATTTACACAAAATCGCACAAGAAATCCTCGAGAGACTGAAAAATCAAACCTAACCTGCCAAACAACACCTTCCTAAAAGACAGCTGTATACACTACTGGCCAGGATTAAGGAAACATGGATCGTGGGTCAAAAAGCTTGTGTTTATATGGTAGAGTCTCCCTGAATAGACTGTATTGTATCACACTGAATTTAAGACATAGGCATACAGTACTGTGCAAAAGTTTTAGGCATATATACATAATATATATATGAGTAATAGAAACATAGAAAACCTACTGCACAATACAAGCCCTTCTGCCCACAATACTGTGCCAAACACATATTTACTTTAGAAATTATATGAGTTATGTTAAAGCTACTGAGAGTTGGAAGGGGGCAGGGAGAGGGGAACCATGGTTGGGAGAAGGGAAAGGGAGAGGGGATGGAGTGGGACGTACCAGAAAAATATTCTGTAATGATTAACAAAGCAATTGATTGGAATCAAATGACCTTGCCTGGTGTTTCAGAGCTGGGTGTGTCTGCATTCTTCTGCCACCTGTACCACACCTTTCCAAGGTTCTCCACCCTCACCATTCCCAACATCCTTTGCTCCCGCCAGATTTACAAATTCTCTGTCCCTCTATGTTGACAAATACAGCACTGTGCAAAAGTCATAGGCATCCTAGCTATATGTATATGCCTAAGACTTTTGCACGGTACTATAGATATGCATAGACATAAGACAGAATATAAGAACTTCTGATGCCATTTTTTAATTGAAATCTCACTTTACCCAAGGAAGTATGCACTAGTTTCCCATATATTAAGCCTTTAAGCGGAACTTCACTGACAGCAGTGATTTTGGCAATCAAACTTCCTGAGTTTTAAGGATAACAAGTTCGGCAGAATATGATCCTGCTGGGTGAGAATATGGAGAATATATTGGAACTGTTGTCGGAGACAAATGTGAAGAGAAGCATTAAGTGCACTATTTGTTTACACGCTGCCTCTGGAGACTGGGCCACAGCAGACTCCCGAGGGTGTACGGAGGGCTTGGTTTTGGCACTCGGTGTGATGTGACTCTTGGCCATTATTGTGCCTGCACTTTAGAATCCCAGGCCTCTGGACTGGCACCAAAATTGTACCAGAAGGAAAGAGCTCTGTCATCACATATTCATATTTCTCTTTGTGTGTGCAGAGTATGTTACATAAGCCATTAGAAAGGGGAGAGAGGGAGAGGAAAGCATTGTTGAGCTCCCTGGTTTCTCTCTCGGTATTTCTCTCCCTCCACTTCATGTTGCTAAATTATGGCTAATGAGAAACAGGTGGGAAAATAAGACAGCGCCGAGCTGGAGTTGTAACTTGAAGCAATAAACTGCTGGGAAAAGAAAGAAGAATAACACGCATCGGCAAACCTGGTGGTTCCTGCACTACTTTGAGGTTGGGAATGCGTATGCCATTACGGAATGGAGATTTTCCGAATGCCCCTGTGAGACGTGACTACGAACTGTGGCTGGTGTAAAATGGGCGGTAGTGAGCTGTGTTACAGAGCTTCCCAGAGAGCGCACAAGTGCTAACACCTGCTTCACCCAAAGTCACAGTCTACAGCCTGAAACATCTAAACATCCACTCCTTAATGAACGGGGCCACGTCCTCAAATTGCCAGCTCCTACATAGTGCAGGCTGTGAGCTCATCTTCTTTAATCAATGTATTGAGTACAGGACATGAGATGTTATGTTAAAGTTTGAGAAGACATTGGTGGGGCCTAGTTTAGAGCATTGAGTGCAATTTGGATCACCTACCTACAGGGAAGATGTAAACAGTGTAGGGAAAATTTACAAGGAAGGCCAGGCCTGGAGTACCTGAGTTATAAGGAAAGATTGAATAGGTTAGGACTTTATTCCTTAGAACATAGAAGATTGAGAGGAGATTTGTTAGAGGTATACAAAATGAGGGGTATAGATAGGGTAAATGCAACAGGCTTTTCCCACTGAGGTTGGGTGGGACTACGATTAGAAGTCATGGGTTAAGGGTGAAAGGTGATAAGTTTAAGGGGAACATGAGGAGAAACTTCTTCACTCAGAAGGTCATGAGAGTGTGAAATGAGCTGCCAGCACAAGTGGTGCATGTGAGCTCAGTTGTAACGTTTAAGCGATGTCTGAGTAGGTACATGGATAGCGGAGGTATGGAGGGCTATGGTCTGAGTGCAGGTCGACAAGGTTTCAGCAGGAACCAGATGGGCTGAATGGTCTGTTTCTGCGCTGTATGTTTTTATGACTATGACTCTATCCTTGAATCCTCCCTGTGTGCATGTGGTATTTTGACTCATTAGCTATATAGCCTTGTATTTAAGACTGGCTTGAGCATGGAGTCTCTGCCATACCATTCATGAAGACATGGTACATTGCTGACACCATATAATGGGTGAAGTACAAAGCGAGGCATCTCTGTGGCAGGGAATCAGATGGTTAATTAGTGATTTCAGGCATTCTTTCTTGAATCCATTAGTAATAATACAGATTAGAAATGGCGATGACTTACAGCATCTCCGAGTATCACTCCATCTTGCCACACTCGACTGTTTCTGTCTCTCATGAGACACACCTTTGATTACTATAGATCACCTTTCTCCGTTTGGTTGTGCTAAGGCCATGGTTGTGCCGAGGGAGACCGTGAGGCTGATCATCCTCAAACCTGATCACCAACAAGAGAAAGTCTGCAGGTGCTGGAAAGCCAAGTGACACTCACAAAATGCTGGAGGAGCTCAGCTGGCCAGGCAGCGTCCGAGGAAAAGAGTAAACAGCCGATGTTTCTGGCTGAGACCCTTCAGCGGGACTGGAAAAAAACAGATGATGAGTAGAATTAAAAAGTGGGGGAGAAGAAGGAGAAACACAAGGTGCTTGGTGAAACTGGAAGGGGAAGGGGTGAAGTAAAGAGCTGGGAAATTGATTGGTGAAAGAGATAAAGGGCTGGAGAAAGGGGAATTTAATAGGAGAGGACAGAAGGCCTGGAAGAAAGAAAAGGAGGCAGGAGCACCAGAGGGAGGCGATGGGCAGGCAAAGAGATAGGGGAAAAGGGGATGGGAATGGTGAAGGAGGTGGGGGGGGGGCATTACTGGAAGATCGAGAAATCAACGTTCATGCAATCAGGTTGGAGGCTACCCAGACAGAATAAAGGGGTTATTCTTTGAACCTGCAGTGATGAGGACACTCTCAGGTTGGAGGAACAACACCGTTTATTTACAGACAGTTGTAAAATTACTCAGCTTTATCATCGGTACCAGCCTCTGTCGTATCTAAGACACCTTCAAGCAGCAGTGCCTCAGAAAAGCGGCTTCCATTGTCAAGGGCCCTCACTACCCAGGACGTGCCCTCTTCTCATTGTTACCATCAGGAAGGAGGTACAGAAACCTGAAGACACACACTCAGTGACTCAGTGACAGCTTCTTCCCCATCAAATGCCATCAAATTTCTAAATGGACACTACCTCATTACTTTTTATTTAACTTCTATTTTTTTGCATTACTTGTCTTAGTTTAACTATTTAATATACAAATATATATTTACTGTAATTCTGTTTTTTTTGTTTATTTATCATATGTTGCATTATATTGCTGCTGCAAAGTTAGCAAATTTCACGACAAATGCTGGTGATATTAAACCTGATTCCGACTCATGTAGAGCCATTACAACATATGGTATAGAAAGATAATGTTACAGCTCTATAAAGTCCTGGTTAGACCACATTTGGAATATTATGTTCAGTCCTGGTTATCTCATTATAGGAAGGATGTTGAAGTTTTGGAGAAGGGTGAAAAGCAGGTTTACCAGAATGCTGCTGGGATTGGAGAGTATGTCTTATGAGGAATGGATGAGTTTTTCTCTTTGGAACAAAGGTGGATGACAGGTGACTTGACAGAGGTGTGTAAGATGATAAGAGGCTAGCCAGAGACTTTGTCCCTGGGGTGGAAATGACTAATCCAGGAGAACATCCTTTTAAGGTAATTGGAGGAAAATCTAGGGACGATGTCAGAGGTAAGGTTTTTACACATGGAGTTGTGGG
Organism: Hypanus sabinus; assembly: GCF_030144855.1. Lineage (NCBI taxonomy): Eukaryota > Metazoa > Chordata > Chondrichthyes > Myliobatiformes > Dasyatidae > Hypanus > Hypanus sabinus. The sequence goes on along the minus strand of NC_082709.1, from coordinate 173,598,806 downwards.
TGTTCGGAAAGCCCTGCCTAGGATGGTGGCCAAGACAGATACATTAGGGACATCTAAGAAAGGCACATGGACGATAGAAAAATGGATGGCTGTGTAGGAGGAAAAGGTTAGAATGATGTTAATGTAGGTTAAAAATGCAACATAACATTGCGGGCCAAAAAGCCTGTACACTGCTGTATTGGTCTATGTCCATTACCCATTCGTTAAACCCCTTTCAGCTGAGAACTATAATCAGATTTTTCACAAGGAAATGTAGTTTGGCTTGTGTGTTTTGAATATATTATGTGGGACATTAAAAGTACACCCTTTTAATATTTAGAGTAACACTGTTGTTAGAATAATGACCAGATTATATAGCCTCTTAGAGTATGATGAATATAGAAACATAGAAATATAGAAAATAGGTGCAGGAGTAGGCCACTCAGCCCTTCGAGCCTGCAACGCCATTCAGTATGATCATGGCTGATCATCCAACTCAGAACCCTATACCTGCTTTCTCTCCATACCCTCTGATCCCTTTAGCCACAAGGGCCGTATCTAACTCCCTCTTAAATATAGCCAATGAACCGGCCTCAACCGTTTCCTGTGGCAGAGAATTCCACAGATTCACCACTCTCTGTGTGAAGAAGTTTTTCCTTATCTCAGTCCTAAAAGGCTTCCCCTTTATCTTTAAACTGTGACCCCTCATTCTGGACTTCCCCAACATCGGGAACAATCTTCCTACTTCTAGCCTGTCCAATCCCTTTAGAATTTTATACGTTTCAATAAGATCCCCCCTCAATCTTCTAAATTCCAGTGAGTATAAGCCTAGTCGATCCAATCTTTCTTCATATGAAAGTCCTGCCATCCCAGGAATCAATCTGGTGAACCTTCTCTGTACTCCCTCTATGGCAGAAATGTCTTTCCTCAGATTAGGGGACCGAAACTGCACACAATACTCCAGGTGTATGTATGTGTATATACATATATATATATATATATAGACTTAAAGGGTTGACAGTGGATATGCAATGGCAAGCATTTAAAGATTGCATGGATGAACTACAAAAATTGTTCATCCCAGTTTGGCAAAAGAATAAACCAGGGAAGGTAGTGCACCCATTTTAAGTATTAACCCTTTATATATATGTTCAATAAAGGAATATTTGTTCTGTGTTTGGAGAAGGAAGTCTGAGAATCAGACCACCAGAAGCTTAGCAGAAGCTTTCTTCACCACCCTATCCACATGAGATTCCATCTTCGGGAAACTATGCACCATTATTCCTAGATCACTCTGTTCTACTGCATTCCTCCATGCCCTACCATTTACCATGTATGTCCTATTTGGATTAGTCCTACCAAAATGTAGCACCTCATGCTTATCAGCATTAAACTCCATCTGCCATCTTTCAGCCCACTCTTCTAACTGACCTAAATCTCTCTGCAAGCTTTGAAAACCTACTTCATTATCCACAACGCCACCTATCTTATTATCATCTGCATACCTACTAATCCAATTTACCACCCCATCATGCAGATCATTAATGTATATGACAAACAGCATTGGACCCAGTACAGATCCCTGAGGCACACCACTAGTCACCAGCCTCCAACCTGACAAACAGTTATCCACCACTACTCTCTGGCATCTCCCATCCATCCACTGTTGAATCCATTTTACTACTTGAATATTAATACCTAACGATTGAACCTTCCTAACTAACCTTCCGTGTGGAACCTTGTCAAAAGCATTACTGACAACATATAGACAACATCTACTGCTTTACCCTGGTCAGCTTTCCTAGTAACCTCTTCAAAAAATTCAATAAGATTTGTCAAAGATGACCTTCCACACATAAATCCATGTTGACTGTTCCTAATCAGACCCTGTCTATCCAGATAATTATATATACCATCTCTAAGAATACTTTCCATTAATTTACCCACCACTGATGTCAAACTTGCAGGCCAGTAATTGCTAGGTTTACTCTTATAACCCTTTTTAAACAATGGAACCACATGACCAATACGCCAATCCTCCGGCACCATCCCTGTTTCTAATAACATTTGAAATAATTCTGTCAGAGCTCCTGCTATTTCTACACTAACTTCCTTCAAGGTCCTAGGGAATATCCTGTCAGGATATGGAGATTTATCCACTTTTATATTCCTTAAAAGCACCAGTACTTCCTCCTCTTTAATCATCATAGTTTCCATAACTACCCTACTTGTTTCCCTTACCTTACACAATTCAATATCCTTCTCCTTAGTGAATACCAAAGAAAAGAAATTGTTCAAAATCTTGCCCATCTCTTTTGGCTCCATACATAGCTGTCCACTCTGATTCTCTAAGGGACAAATTTTATCCCTCACTATCCTTTTGCTATTAATATAACTGTAAAAACCCTTTGGATTTATTTTCACTTTACTTGACAATCTTCTTTTAGCTTTTTCTGATTTCTTTCTTACGATTCTTCTTACATTCTTTATATTCCTTGAGCACCTCATTTACTCCATGCTGCCTATATTTATTGTAAATCTCTCTCTTTTACCGAACCAAGTTTCCAATATCCCTTGAAAACTACGGCTCTCTCAAACTTTTAACCTTTCCTTTCAACCTAACAGGAACATAAAGATTCTGTACCCTCAAAATTTTAAATGACATCCATTTCTCTTTTCTTCCCTCATTTCTCTATCCTTCCTATAAAACAAATTGTCCCAATCCACTCCTTCTAAATCCTTTCGCATCTCCTCAAAGTTAGCCTTTCTCCAATCAAAAATCTCCACCCTGTGTCCAGTCCTATCCTTCTCCATAATTATTTTGAAACTAATGGCATTGTGATCACTGAGTGCTCCCCAACACATATCTCCGTCACCTGACCTATCTCATTCCCTAACAGAAGATCCAACACTGTCCCTTCTCTAGTCGGTACCTCTATGTATTGCTGCAAAAAACTATCCTGCACACATTTTACAAACTCCAAACTATCCAGCCCTTTTACAGAATGGGTTTCCCAGTCTGTGTGTGGAAAATTAAAATCTCCCACAATCACAGCCTTGTGCTTACTACAAACATCTGCTATCTCCTTACAAGTTTGCTCCTCCAATTCTCGCTCCCCATTAATTGGTCTATAATGCACCCCTATAAGTGTTACTACACCTTTCCCATTCCTCAATTCCAACCAAATAACCTCCCTGGACAAAACTTCTGATCTATCCTGCCAGAGCACTGCTGTAATACTTCCTCTGACAAGCAATGCGACACCTCCCCCTCTTGCCCCTCCGATTCTATCACACCTGAAGCAATGAAATCCAGAAATATTTAGTTGCCAATCACACCCCTCCTGCAACCATGTTTCAGTAATAGCTACAACATCATATTTCCGGGTATCAATCCATGTTCTAAGCTCATCTACCTTTCTTACAATGCTCCTAGCATTAAAATAGATGCATTTAAGAAATTTTCCACCTCTTCCTCTCTGTTTATACCTAACAATGCAAACAAATTTATCATCTTTTTCTTCCTTCTCCCCTACATCTTCGGTCTGAGCACTCCTCTTCTCTATCACCTGCCTATCCTCCCTCACACACTGTCGACAAGCTTTCTCTATTTGTGAACTAACCTCTTCTCTCCTAGTCTCTTCAATTTGATTCCCACCCCCAACCATTCTAGTTTAAAGTCTCCCCAGTAGCCTTAGCAAATCTCCCTGCCAGGATATTGGTCCCCCTAGGACTCAAGTGTAACCTGTCCTTTTTGTACAGGTCACACCTGCCTCAAAAGCGGTCCCAATGATCCAGAAACCTGAATCCCTGGCACGCATTTATCCTCCACCTCATTCCATTCCTGCTCTCACTGTTGCGTGGCACAGGCAGTAATCTCGAGATTACTACCTTTGCGGTCCTTCTTCTCAACTCCCTATATTCTCCTTTCAGGACCTCTTCCCTTCTCCTACCTATGTCATTGGTACCTACATGTACCACGACCTCTGGCTCCTCACCCTCCCTCTTCAGGATATCTTGGATGCGATCAGAAACATCCCAGACCCTGGCACCAGGGAGGCAAACTACCATCCGGGTCTCCTGATTGCGTCCACAGAATCGCCTATCTGACCCCCTAACTATCCAGTCCCCTGTTACTACTGCCTTCCTCTTCCTTTCCCTACCCTTCTGAGCTACAGGGCCGGACTCTGTGCCAGAGGCACGGCCACTATTGCTTCCCCCAGGTAGGCCTTCCGCCCCAACAGTACTTAAACAGGAGTACTTTTTGTCAAGGGGTACAGCCACTGGGATACTCTCTAGTACCTGACTCTTCCCCTTCCCTCTCCTAACTGTAACCTACTTGTCTGCCTCCCGTGGCCCCGATGTGACCACCTGTCTGTAACTCCTCACTCTCCCTGACCAGATGAAGGTCATCGAGCTGCAGCTCCAGTTCCCTAACACGGTCCCTTAGAAATTGCAGCTCGGCGCACCTGGTGCAGATGTGGACATTTGGGAGGCTAGGAGACTCTGGGACCTCCCACATCCAACACCAAAAGCAACAAGCTGCCCTCACACTCATAATTACCCCTTTCCTCAAGTAACAGGAAAAATTAAAACCTGAACCTACCTTGCCTCGCCCGTTTCCACCTAAGCCCGTTGAGCCAAAGCCCTTAAGCCTGCACTCTGCTCCCGGCTCACTCCACTGCCCGCAAAGTGTATAAGGCTGTGTTCCTTCTAAATCTTCCACGCTTCACTGCCCGACGCCACACGCCTGCGCAGTCCCGCCTCTTGTAACTCCGATGAGAAGAAGTAAAAATCAAAATGGCTCTCGCCGCACTCCCGTTCTGACTCTCTGACTTTATAAATCAGAGCATTGAGTACAGGAGTTGGGATGTAATGTTAAAATTGTACAAGGCATTGATGAGGCCAAATTTGGAGTATTGTGTACAGTTCTGGTCACCGAATTATAGGAAAGATGTCAACAAAATAGAGAGAGTACAGAGGAGATTTACTAGAATGCTACCCGGGTTTCAGCACCTAAGTTACAGGGAAAGGTTGAACAAGTTAGGTCTTTATTCTTTGGAGCGTAGAAGGTTGAGGGGGGACTTGATAGAAGTATTTAAAATTATGAGGGGGATAGATAGAGTTGATGTGGATGGGCTTTTTCCATTGACAGTAGGGGAGGTTCAAACATGAGGACATGAGTTGAGAGTTAAGGGGCAAAATTTCAGGGGTAACACGAGGAGGAACTTCTTTACTCAGAGAGTGGTAGCTGTGTGGAACGAGCTTCCAGTAGAAGTGGTAGAGGCAGGTTTGATATTGTCATTTAAAAAAAATTGGATAGGTATATGGACAGGAAAGGAATGGAGGGTGAGTGCGGGTCAGTGGGACTAGGTAAGAGTAAGTGTTCGGCATGGACTAGCAGGGCTGAGATGGCCTGTTTCCATGCCGTCATTGTTATATGGTTATATGGTTAGATACTTAGGTCTACTTCACAAATAGTCCCATTTTTTACAAACATACAAATGTTTATTCCTTCGCATTTACATGCAGGCAGGCTCTATTATAGATTTATTGGGTATGTCTCCAAGTAAATGAATCTTAGGGTTGTATTTGGTGACCAAATCTGTACTTTGAGAATAAATAAACTTTCTGAACTTTGAAAAATACATACAGTACAATAATCAGGGGTTCACAAAACTATTAGTGATTTCAAACTAAAGTATGATTACTATTACCTACAAAACACTCTAACCCTTGTGGAAGCTGGCAAGTTGCCCCTAATACAGTCCACCATTACAGGCGTGCAGAGCTACATATTTAAATTTATAGGAATTCTTCACGTTGTAGAGCCCAGATGCCTTTAAACCAGAGATCTCTCTTGCGCAATGGGGAAACAGAGTAATGCCCAACTGGCTAACTAATACTTTAACAGAAGCGTCACTGGGTAGGCATGCTCCTTTTCGTTGATTTTTTTTTTTCGCTCACAGGGCTTTGTTCTTATTGATGCATCTTTGAGCTACTGATCGTTTCTGCCCTATTTTAAGTCTGTAATACAAAGGATGTTGTTGAAGCTTGTTGGAGCTTCCCTGATTGCTGCTTAAAGCTGTGCTCCATCTTTTGTCATTTGTTGTTTGTACAGCTGTAGTTGTTAGCTGCTTATCAGTATCCCTATGGGTATAACTCTCCACTTGCAAGTTCTGTTATAGGCAAGCAAGGATCCTCCATTTCAGCAGAACTCTGCAGTTTCCAGCATGAAAATTGTTTCTTATGTGGATTTATCAGTTGGAACTTGACACAGAATTTCCAAAAACCAAGAAAGCTCTTGTCATGTCTGGACCATCCACCATATTAAGTACCTGAGCTCAAGCAGATCTCTACAGTTTGGTGTGGAGGTGCCAATGCAACGGAAAAAACTGCAGAGAGTCTTAAACTCAGTCAGCTCCATCATGGGCAATAGCCTCCCCACCATCAAGGGCATTTTCAATAGGACGTGCCTCAAGAAGGGGCTGTTACGTTTTGTACTTCCAAAACATAAAAGCAAATCAAAATAAAAAAAACAAAGGGCTGGGAGATAACTCGTGTACATTGGTTTTTACTTTAAGCAAAGCTCGTATGCATGATGTGGTGGTGTAATGACACACCATTTACATACTTTTACATATAATCTGTAACAAATTATTTAAATGAACAAGAATGCTTAATCTAATCATATACTTACAATATTACTGAAATATTAAATACACACATTCCTCCCTTCTTAACTACCAACTCAATATAGAATGCATCTCAACTTATATAAATAACATACACTCACATGTATATATATACACACACACACATATATATATTCTTATACACACATATAAATATTTAAATTGACACACTCAGGCCTAAAGATGTAATCGCTGTGGAGTTATTCTTGTGGGATAACGTCTTTCCTGCCAGGGGTGGAGGGGGAGGTGTGCATGATTGCTGAAACTTGTGGTTTTGAAGCAATCTCATGTTCTGTAGCTTCCTGCATAGTGGCTGTAGGCATTGACTCTGGGATTGCAAGGAAATACTTCTGACAGTTCTGGACACCTTCCTTCTCTCTTCTCCAAAATGCTCTTGGCATCTTCTGGACATGTTGGCATCCCAAACCGTGCATGGAAAGCTGCTCGATCTGAGTATTATTTTTTTCTCTGCAGCGGTAAGGAAATGTGATGCAAAGGCACCAGTCCATCACACATAATATGTGGCGTGACTGCACCGATACTCACGGAGGGCTCTCACACACAAGCTTTACTGGACGAAGGGTCTCGGCCCGAAACGTCGACAGCGCTTCTCCCTATAGATGCTGCCTGGCCTGCTGCGTTCCACCAGCATTTTGTGTGTATAGCTTTACTGGATAATGTGGATCATAGTGTGTGAGTACAGTGTTTGACGTCACCATTTCCTTTCCCACACTGCTTTGTCCATTGCCATTTCTTCCCGGTCTGTAGTAATGAGCTCAAGGGGTGGAACACAGTTGCTCAGTTTGACAGGAAGCTGTTATAGTAATTGATGAATACTAAAAAGGACGACATGTCCTTTGGCCTTGGACCATTGACCAATGCTTGAATTTTCTCAGTACTCTTGTTGCGCATCAGTGGTGCGACTGCAGTAAGTGATGCTTGTTTTAAAGAATTCAATCATGCTCTGAGCCCATAACCTTCTATTCTTTATAACACAATCTTGAAATTTTGGAGATGTTCCTTCTCATTCTTAACAGTAACAATGATGTCATCCAGGCAACACCGAGTGCCGAGATATCCCTAATAGCACCTGGTCCATAGCTGTCTGCCAAAGTGCAGGTGCAGATGCTACTCCAGAAATAAGCCTATTATAGAGACAAAGCCCTTTGTGGGTATTTATGGTGAGAATCACTTTGGACTCTGTCTGCATCCATAGGTAGGCCTCAGCTGTCCACTTTGCTGAAATGATTTCCTCAGGAAAGGTTTGCGAAGATATCCTTCATCCTGGACAGATGGTATTGATTTACTTACAGTATTGGATTGATGATGACCTTAAAATCATCACAGGTCTTCACAGACCCATTCTTCTTGCTACTGGGACCACTGGCATTGTCCATGGGCTCCACTCAACCTGGGAAAGAATTCTTTCAGCCTCCATGCGATCTAGCTTTTTGGCTATATTATCACAGGTGGTATAAGGAACCAGATGGGCTTTGAAAAACTTGGGTGTGGCATTTTTATTTAACACTATTTTACTCTTGATATGTTTGAATTTTCCAATGCCATCCTTGAACATGGCTGTGACATCACCTAGTGCATTTCTTAATTTGCTTTCTATTGATGCTATCGCAGGGTATGTGGCATGCAAATGGCAGATGGAGCTCTAATCAAATTGTAGTTGTTTCAGCCAGTCATGACCCCACAAAGCTGTCCCTCCTGCTTTTGCCACATACAAGTCCAATGTGGCTTGTTGCTTGTTGTACTTCACAGTTACAAATTCCATTCCCACGAGAGTTATCTTTTCTCCAATATACAGTCAGCCCTCCTTATCCACAAGGGATTGGTTCCAGGACCTCTCGCGAATACCAAAATCCGCGGATGCTCAAGTCCCTTATATAAAATGGCATAGTATTTTCATATAACCTACGCACGTTCTCCCGTATACTTTAAATCATCTCTAGATTACTTATAATAGCTAATACAATGTAAAAGCTATGTAAATAGTTGTTATACTGTAATGTTTGGGGAATATTGACAAGAAAAAAACTGTACATGTTCCTCTCGCTCCCAACACAAGCAGCGAGCGAATGAGACGTGAGGTGAACAATGATCAAACAACGAGTAAAACTTCTAATCATCTCTAGATTACAGAACTTATAACACTTAATACAGTGGAACTGCTATGTAAATAGTTGTTACACTGTCTTGTTTAGGAAATATTGACAAGAAAAAAACTGTACATGTTCCTCTTGCTCACAAGACAAGCAGCGAACGAACGAGACGTGAGGCGAACAATGATCAAACAATGAGTAAAACTTGTAATACCTGTACAGTAGTTGTTACATGTCCTGTTTAGGGAATAAGGACACTTTGGAGCAGGCTCAATAATATTAAAGTCAGGAACTGTGGAGGTTGAGGACTGAGGATCTTCAAGTATTGAACGTCGAGACTTCAGAATTGTTATAGGAAGCTGTTTCTTCTTTTTCTTTGCATCATCAAACAAATCTTGCAAGGTAGCCTTTCTCTTCTATGAGTTTCTTGAGCTCCTCTGGAAACGCTGCTGTGGCCTCGGCATTAGCCAATTCTCCCCTGATCTTTACGTTCTTGAGGCTGTAGCGCTTTACGTAGCCAGCCAGCTATCCCTTACTAGCCTTAAACTCTTTTCTCTCACTCTCATCAACCCTGTCGCAGTAGTTCTCATAGAGACTGAGAGCTTTTTCGTGTACAATTTGGCCATGACAGGGATATGCTTCTGCAACATGTCCTCTAGCCACACACTCAGTGAGATATAGCACTTTACACTCCCTCTTAGCCTTTGAGGACTTGCTTTGACCAGGTAATTGCTTTTTAGGAGCCATTTTTTCACAGGAACAAAGTGGCGAACGAACAAGACATGAGATGAACAATGCTCGAACAACGAGTGCTGGAAGAGCACTTCCGGGTTTTCTTGATTCACGGTTGGTTGAATTCGTGAATGCAGAACTCATGGATAAGGAGGGCTGACTGTAAGTTCTTAGTTGAATGTCTGCGGGCTTCAGTTCAGTGTCTTTGAAATGCTGTTCAAACTGATTTGATGGAATGACTGAAACAGCTGAGCCAGTGTCCAATTCCATTTTAATTAATTTACTGTTCATTTCTAGAGTAAGCCATATTGCTTGTCTTTTATTCATTTACACAGTGTAAATCTTAAGGCTACACAGTCATGTGTCACTCTCATCATTATCAGATTTTTCATTCGCAGCTTGCAGATTAGTGCTCTTTTTTTGGAAACTGCAACTTGACTTTGTATCTTTTTCTCTTCCATGTGCAGTCTATTTATTTTTGTCTGCCAGTCATGCTTTTTGCATGTGTCTTATATTGTTGCATTTTAAACCTACATTGTTCTATTGTACGTGAGCCCTGCCACAGTGGTAACACAATTTGGTTATCCAGGCTGGTTTCTGTTTAGATGCTGTAATTTTGTTCATGCTCACTTTCATTCCTAACTGCAATCATTTGCATCTTTGCCTGCTGCTTCCATTGATACAGCACTTCAACTGCTCTCTTAAATGTAAGTTGCGCTTCAGTTACGAGCCTTTTTTTTCAATGCTTTCTTGTAAGATTCCACAAACTGAATGATCTCTCAGGGCATCATTAAGCCCATCAAAGACCTGACAATGCTCAGACAACTTCTCCACTTCAGCCACATACGCTGAAATGGGGCCCCCTTCCTTTAGATTCTGCTTATGAAACCTGAACTGTTCTGTTATGAGCTCTGTGGCTTGCCATAGAGTGTTGAGTTTCTAGGACCTTAGAGCACCTATATTTTCTAATCAATACCTTGATTAGAATTGTTAAGCTCTTATGTTTTCAGTTTAATCCTGTCAAATCATTGTGACTGGCACATTTTTCCCACATTCTATGATTATTTAAAGAGGACTCTCATTCAGTGCCTTATCGGGGTCATTGTGTCAGAGAGAATGAATTGTCTCATGGTGTCACTTAACTGCTCCTCCAACACTCTGCTGGTATTCCAATGTTTAACCTTTTATTGCTGTCTCTTCCTGGGCATCCTGTCATTCCTCTGCACCTGGGTCCTGAGCACACCATGACATGTTCTGCAAGCACAATAACTTTGATTCAGCATTACTTTCATGATATCAGCAAAACTCATTTCGGCTGGTTTGGTTGGAGGAGTTAAACTTCTAAGCAAACTGTACACCTTTAAATCCAATGCACTCAGCAATTTTGGCAGTCACTTCTCATTGGCTTTTCCATTTGATTTAAAATGCTGCTCATTTGTTCAGTATATAATATCCATTTATCTGTTGAGTAATCAAACATGTCAATCTTTTTAATGTAGCCAGCCATTTCTACTCTTTTTTATGATTATTACCACTCACTGTTTCTTAACCCAGTTTTATGCCCTTTTTTAAACTCAATAATTTTTTTCTTTTGCAAAGAAAGTATGCTGCTCCAAAGACCAAAACACATGATCTGTGTTTTATGAACTCGTCCATTTCTTGCTGCACTTCAACTTGTAGGTAGTCATCTCAGATTTGTTTAAAACTTACTCATCACCACTGTTATGTTTTGTAACTCAAATATGTAAAATCTAATTAATGTAACAAGGAGCTGGAAGATAACTTGTGTACGTTTGTTTTTACTTTAAGCAAGGCATACACTTATGATGGTGTGATGTTATATGCTATTCACGTACTTTTACACGTGACCTGTAATAAATTATTTAAGTGAACCAGAATGCTTAATCAAACTATATATTTACAATATTACCTAAATATGATGAAGCCATATGGTGCATTGGCGTTCATCAACCATGGAATTGAGGTTAGGAGCTGAGAGGTAATGTTACAGCTATGTAAGACTTGAGGACTGTGCTCAGTTCTGGTTGTCTCACTACAGGAAGGATGTGGAAACCATAGAAGGGTGTAGAGGAGATTTACAAGAATGTTGCCAGGATTGGGCAGGATGCCTTATGAGAATAGGTTGCGTTAACTTGGCCTTTTCTTCTTGGAGTGACGGAGGATGAGAGGCGACCTGATGCAGGAAGTCATGAGTGTGTGGAATGGGAGGCCGGTGACAGTGGTGGAGGTGGATACGATAGGGTCTTTGAAGAATCTCCTGGATAGGTACATGGAGCTTAGAAAAATAGAGGGCTATGTGTAACCCTAGCCAATTTCTAAAGTAAGTACATGTTCAGCACAGCTTTGTGGGCTGAAGGGCTTGTATTGTGCTGTAGGTTTTCTGTCTTTCTATTAAATACACAACAGGGTCATTAAGGACCCTCACCTTCCAGGACATGCTGCCATCAGGGAGGAGGTTCAGGAGCCTGAAGACATGCTCTCAACATTTTCTTCCATTCTACCATCAGATTTCTGTACTGACCATGAACCCATGTACACTACCTCACTATTTGTCACTTCTTGCACTACTGTGCTGATTTTTTAAATATATATCTTGTAAGTTATAGTAATGTTTATGTCTTGCACTGTACTTGTGCCACAAAACAAAACATTTCCTGGCATATGTCAGTAATAATAAACCTGATTCAGATTCTGAACTACGTGCAACACTAATTTCTTGAAGAACACCCCTCTTCTTGTTCAGTCACGGATGTCCCAGTAAAGTGAAGTGATTGGTTATTGGGCAAATCTCTTTAATTGAATGAAGTCACCATTCATTTCAAAGAGGTGGAAAGCAACCCAATCAAACGTTCCTGCCTCTGTCCATGCTAATCCCTGTGCACAACCGTCACCCCATCCAGCGGTGAATTAGCTAATTTTGCTTTCTTGCTGCCTCAATCAGACCACTCTTCCTCTTTGTTTATTTATGAAAGGATCCTTGGTAAGCCAACATGGACTGCCCAACACTGGGGAGAGAATCAATAGGCTAAAAACCAAGGTCTCCATGAAACTAGTCCAGACATCCCTGAAGGATTCTGGAGATAAGCTTGGGGCAATTGCCTCAGTATGATAGAAGTGTTTCATTTCACTAAAGAGTTCAGTCAGTTGGTAATCCATGGATAGTGATTATGAACCTAACATGGTTGTCCCCAAACTACCTAGACTTAACTTATTTAAGATGGTGGTGAATCTGTGGAATTCATTGTCACAGATGATTGTGGAGTCCAAGTCACAATCAGAATCAGTTTTATTATCATCTGCGTGTGTTGTGAAATCTGTTAACTTGGCGCGGCAGTTCTATGCAATGCATAATATAGAAGAAAAAATAATAATAAATAAGTCAATTACAGTATAAGTATATTGAACAGATTAAAATCATGCAAGAAACAGAAATAATGTATATTAAAAAAGTGAGGTAGTGTTTATAGGTTCAATGCCTATTTAGAAATCGGATGGCAGAGGGGAAGAAGCTGTTCCTGAATCGCTGAGTGTATGCCTTCAGGCTTCTGTACCTCTTACCTGGTGGTATATTTAAAGCAGAGTTTCATGGGCTCTTGATTAGAAAGGTTACAGGGAGAAGACAGAATAATGGGGTTGAGAGGGATAATAAGTCAGCCATGATGGAATGGCAGAACCAGACTTGAAGGGCTGAATAAACTAATTCTGCTCCCATGTCTTATGTTCTTAAGAGAGGTGTGGATAAGTACATGGAAGGGAGTGGTGTGGAGGACTATGTTCCAGATGTGGGTTGATAGGACAGGGCAGGATAATAGTTTGACACAGACTGGCTTAGCCAAAGGGCCCGTTTCTGTGCTGTAGCAGTTTATGACGCTACATGGTAGAGTCTCGGCGACCGAGTAGATATTTCTGATGAGCGGCTGAGTAATGTTTGCAGACAGATCTCTGAGGTCTGAATCCCTGAGAAGAGCAGCTGAAGGAGGTCAAGTTACTGCACTCCTGGCAGCTCGAAACTACTCCATTGATGGTGTCTCTTCTTCAGTCTTCCTCACTGCTGCACCAAACTCTTGACCGGAGCTTGGCCACTGCACTGGTTCCTGCTACTGACACCGAGTCATTACTGGACCACTGAGGAGGAGGAAAGGCATCTCAAAACCCTGCAGAGAAATACGGCCATAACAGAGGTACACGAGGCACTGAAACACTGCACGTGAAGGAATCAACGGTTGTCTAAAGACGTGAACACAATCCAAGTTCTGGACTCTGACTCTATCTGGTCAGTACCAAACCTTTCCTTTTGCCACATTGTTCAACTGGGCATGCCCACCTCTATGACCAGGACCTCATATCATCAAAATTACTGATGCTAAATGGGATTTACAACTCTTCCAAATTCAGTGGAGACTCCTGGATTTTATTTTATTTAGAGATACAGCATGGCAGCAGGACTTTACAACCCAATTACACCCATGTGACTAATTAATCTACTTATCCGTACATTTTTGGAATGTGGGAGGAAATCAGAGCACCTGGAGGAAACCCACACAATCACAGGGAGAGCCTATAAACTCTTTATAGACAACAGCGGAATTGAACCCAGTCACTCGTGCTATAACAGTGTTGGGCTTACCGTTACCATGCCTATTTGTTACCTAGGATTAATTGATTGGTTCTCCTAGATACTTCTGGCAAGCTAAGAGAAAGATACCTTGTAATAAACAGCAAGTAACTATCAGGATGGGGAATCAACAAATAGAGAGCACAGGTTTAGGGTGAGAGGGGAGAATATTTAATAGGAAGCAACTCTTTCACCAGTATATGGAGTAAACTGCCAGAGGAAATGGTTGAGGCAGGTACACTAACAACATTTGAAAGACACTTGGACAGATATATTGATAGGAAAGGTTCAGAGAGACTAAAATGAGCAAGTGGGAATAACTTAGGTAGGAATCTTGATTAGCATGGACCATTTGGTCCAGAAGCTGGTTTTGTGCACCAAGACTCCATGATTCTACACCTGCAATGAATGTGGATTCAGTGAAGATACAGAAGTAGATCTCCAGTGATCTCAAAGAGCCCAAAGTACTGGCTCTTTGTTCCTCTCCATAGATGCTGTCTGATCTGCTGAGTTCCTCCAGCATTTTGTGTGTGCTACTCTGGATTTCCAACTTCTGCAGAATCTCTTGTGTTTATGATTTGCAAATTCTGCGCCTTTCAATATAACATCTGGAACACTTGCAATCCCGTTAATGGTGCGTGAAAGCAAATCTGCCTGGTTTGTCATGGTCTGTGGAACTGGGGGCCATAGTTATTGCAGGTCAATGAATCACAACCAAAGCAGTTGCAAGTTTTCCACTGGATCCGAGTCACTTCCTGTGAATATAAGCTACAACATAGATACCAGAACTGGACTTGATTGTCAGGTAAAAGTATTGTCAAAGAGAAAAGTTTTTAAAATAATTTTTCACCTCAAGAAAAGTTACCTGAACAACAGTTGGAAAACCACTGAGGTTTTGGTACAGCCTTCACATTCTAGCCAGTGCCATGGGAAACAGTACTAAACATTGAGCAACGCTACAGCTGCTTGTAAAACATTTCTAACTTGCTGGCTTTCTTCTCCTGTTTTTAAATCCTGTTTTCCTTTCTTTCCACTTTCAGAGAAATAAAAATACTTTTACAAGAATATAAACTGACTGTGAATGCTTGCACCTGCAGATGTTGAGCAATGGAATCAGTGGTAGAAAAGCATTAGGAAATGGATAACTAGGAAGAGGCATGAAAATAGAGTTTGTTGTGGTGATTATGCAGTGTTATCAATGTTGTACGTTGTGCTCCACTACAGATTTATTATATTAATCCACACTCAGAGGCCACTTTATAAGGTGCACCTGTATACCTGCTCATTAATCTAATCAGCCAATCATGGGGCAGCAACTCCATGCATAAAAGCATGTAGAAATGGTCAAGAGGTTCCATTGGTTGTTCAGGCGAAGCATCAGAATGGGAAAGAAATATGATGTAAGTGTCTTTGACCATGGAATGATTGTTGGTGCCAGACATGGTGGTTTGAGTATCTCAGAAACTGCTGATCCTAATCAGGAGCCGGCTGATGTGTCGAAGAGGGAGAAGCCAACCAGTGGGTTGGAGAAATAGGAGCCAGCTGGAGGGTCAGAGAAAGAGGAGCTGGCTGGAAGATCGGAGAAGGAGGAGCCGGCCAGCTGGTTGGAGGAGGATGAGCCAACTGGCTAGTCAGAGAGGGAGGAGCTGGCTGATGTGATGGAGGAGCCTGGTCAGGTTCGGAGGAGCTGACTTGAGTTCAGACCGTGTTGTTGCCTGCTATTTGTAGGCATTGGAGCTGGTGTGTGATCTTGTTGGACATTGATAATGTAAGATGCTGCTGGCCTGTTTCCCTTGTTTGGTGGTGAGACAGGTGACGTGGGAGCTGCATTGCCTCAGTTGTAGCGAGGACAAGGCCTCAAGCCACAGGCTTGCCTGCTGCTGCAGTCCAGGTGAGGAGACACCAGAGGTGGTGTAGCATGGCATCCATATTTGGTAGGGGGCTGGCCTCACCTGTTGGTGCTGCCCTCTAGTGTTCATTCAGTGGAATGACAGGCTGGATTTCCGGGAACCATCAACGTCACTCAAGTTCTTGGACTGTACACGGGCCTTTTTTTGAATGGCTATGTTTTTTTTGGCTTGGTGTTTTGAATATGCTGTGCACATTTTGCATCTTGGCCCCAGAGGAATGCTGTTTCGCCCAGCTGTATCCATGTATGGTTGAATGATAATTAATATTGATTTGATTTGATCTCCTGGAATTTTCACACACAACAATGTGAAGGATGTAAGAAATAAAGTCAATTCAATTCAATAACCGAGCTAATAATTATACTTCATAACTTCATTCATGACTACTCTGAACTGATTCTATGACCCACAGACTCACCTTCAAGGACTCTTTATAACTCATACTCTCAATATTAATTGTTGATTGCACACTTTGTCTTCTTTTGCACATTGGTTGGTTGTTAGTCTTTGCTATGTGTCTTGTAAGTGTCTGCAAGAAAATGAGTCTAATGGTAGTATATGGTAATACATATTAGTCTTATGTGTGGTTATTTGAGTTACTGTTGCCTTCCTCTCAGCTTGAACTAGTCTGCACATTTTTCTCTCACCTCTCTCATTAACTAGGCTTTTTTGCCCACAGAATTGCTTTAGACTGGAGGGTTTTTTTGTTTTTTGGCACCATCCTTTGTAAGTTCTAGAGACTGTTATGTGTGAAAATCCTAGGAGATCAGCGGTTTCTGAAATATTCAAACCACCCTCTCTGGCACCAACCATCATCCCACGGTCAAGGTCACTTAAATCACATTTGTTCCCCATTCTGATGTCATGTTGGAACAACAAATTAACTTCTTGACCACGTCTGCATGCTTTTGTGCATTGAGTTGCTGCCACACGATTGGCTGTTTAGATATTTGCATTAACAAGCAGGTATACAGGTCTACCTAATAAAGTGGTTGCTGAATGATATATTGTATGTACTTTGATAATAAATTAACTTTGACTTCAAACAGACTACCTGAACATTATAGCATTGTTGTTTCTGGGAGCTGACTGTCCCAATTTACATAGTGGATGAACTTTCAAGCAACTTATACCACCAGTGGATACTAGGTATCTGTGAAGACCCTGTGACTATCTCTGCCCCAGTGAGAAAGATGGAAGTGGAACAGATGTCAAGGCTGAACGTTTCATATCACATGATTTGTGGAGGTATTGGAATCTAGCCTATTCACATCATGAGTGACATTTTGCCAGGTGGAGGAAGGGGCACAGCTCAGAGGCAACCTGGTGATCCCAAGAGGCATCAAGTGGTGCCAACTGGGACTTTGACTGAGGTCATCCATAAAATCCACGACTGAAGGGAGAGACCAACCACTGCTGATTGTAGGCTGGAAGGAGAAGAAATAATTATCCATCTCTGGTTTTCAGGGTAATTGAGTGCTAAGAGCATCAATAGGGAAAGCCTTCAGTATCAAGGGGTCCTGCACTGAATGCTACTGGTTAGAATTACATGTATGAAATTTAAAAGCAGTCTTCTTCTCAATGAACAGGTTGGGCACTTGAGTGTATGATGCCAACTTCTGACACTTTATGAATGGTCACGTAGGTTTTAGACTTGCAGTGGGATTAAGGGTGTTGTAATTAATATCTAATTAGGCCGGTTTTGTTAACATATAATCTGCAACAGTTTTACAAGCTGGCAGCAAGTTGAAACCACCACTTTGTATCGATGCTTCTACTCAGTTTTAACCGGGAAACATTATCGGAAATGTTGAGTATTTGGAAATTGGTGAAGATTACCCATCCTGATGATCATGGAAGAGAAAGCTTCAATGGGATATGAGCCTAATACGGGTGCAGAAGAGATTTTCTAGGATGTAGCCTGGACTAGATGACATGTTCTGTGAAGATAGGTTGAGCAAGCTAGGGATTTTCTCTTTGGATCAAAGGAGGATTAGAGGTGGCCTGATAGAGCTGTACAAGATGATAAGAGGTATTGATAGAGTGGATAGCCAGAGACTTCTTTTCCCAGAGCGGAAATGGCTAACACAAGAGGGCATAATTTTAAGTTCAAAGTTCTCAGTGAATTTATTATGAAAGTACACATATGTCATCATATACAACCCTGAGATCCACTCTCTGAGGGTTGACTGGAGGAAAGCTCCGGGGAGAGGGAAGTTCTTTATATAGAGTGTGGTGGATGCATGGAATGACCTGCCAGGGGGTGGTGGTAGAGGCAGATACTTTAGAAGCATTTAAAAAAAAAACCCTAGAAGGGTATTTGGATAATGGAAACTTGGAGGCTTATGTAGGAGGGAAGGGTTAGATTGATCTTAGAGCGGTTAGAAGATTGGAACAGCATCATGGAGTGAAGGACCTGTACTGTGCTGTAACGTTCTATGCTCTGTGTACTAAATGGGACTAGTTTTTTTTTTGTCAGCAGTACGAGTTGGGCTGAAGGGCCATTTGTGCTCTATAACAATTTAACTGTATTGTCTTTCTTTCACTATAGTACAGAACCCATTCAAAGAAAATATCAGACATCCAATGTGTGACTAAAGAACAAATTGTGCAAACGTCAAAAAGCAAGCAAATTACATTCAGAATATTAAACATCAAATTGCAGAATGGTCTAGGAGTGTTCACTTTAGTTGAGTTCAGTTCAGCACTGATTTGTTCATTAACTGCGGGCCGCAGAGCCAGACCGTGGCAAAACACTGCAGTCCACGCCAAAGAGCCTCAATTAAATCGTACAAAATAGTGGAAGAAGAATAACCAGAAACCAGAGACACATGTAACATGAATTGCAGAGTTCTCCAAAATGAGTACACGACCGAGCCGTACTGATCAAACCTTGCAGTGTGAGGAAAGCTACTGCAACTTCCTCTGGTAGCAACAAGCAAGAGAGAGAGGGACACAGGTCAAACGCAGGCAGACCGTGCCTGATGGGAACACCCATCCTCGTCACATTCAGTCTTGCTCGATGCTTTAAGTGGTGAGGAGCACGGAGCCAATCGTGGGTTGGCACTCCGCCTTTAGGCTGCACACTCCACTCTCAAACTTGCCGAATTCCCCTGGAGACAGCAAAGATGCCAGATCACTAAGTCAGCACAAAAACATATAATCTAAATGTAAATGACAGGCTCCAATGGCATGCAGTTTAGTTATAGAGGCATATTTAAAAGAAGAAATAAAAGAAGCTTGTGTGTGTAGTTTTTTCAGTGATTCTATTGTATTTCTTTGTTCTACTGTGAATGCCTGTATGAAAATGAATCTCAGGGTAATATGGTGACATATATGCACTTTGAACTTTGAACAATTATACTTTAAGAAAGTTCTTTGAATTTCTTGCTTAATTCTTAATGTTGCAGAAAGAAAAAAGCAGCTCGGTAAAATAAGGCTCTGGCTCCTGTATAATCCCATTAGATTGTCTTGTAAATAGCAAACCATGGGGAACATCAGCATCCCACTAATATCTGTTTGGCAATCAACATTGATGTGAAATTTCTCATGTTATTCAGCTTTATTGGCATTGACTAGAGTAAGCTCATCACTTTGGAATGGAGAGGGATCAGATCAGGTTCCCTTCAATCCTCATTCTTTCACTTTTCATTTGGGGGAAAAAAGGCTGCCTTTTGTGTTCATTCTACCAGCTGTGTATACCTAAGTGTGCAGAGGAGTGGGGAACACCAAAAGCTTAAAGCTATACTATTCACCATTGTGACCTTGTAATCACCAGAAGTGCTACAAATCCTCTGATTACTCATATAAGTCTTTTCACACAGTTACATTTCTTTCCCATTGTATATTACTGATTTCCATTGGACATGTGCAAACGCCCAGTGCGCATGTGGATTCTAGTTATTGGGGAACCTTGACTTAGAGCGATAATTGATTCAACCAGAAGACAGTCCTTACTGGACCATTTTTTCTAAATGCATCACTCTAACAGTTTAGCAAGTATTGCCAATCAAATTTCCTTCAAAGACAGAAAGAGAAACAGGTGAAGCTTTATCTATGGACAATGGAATGATATTTGTGATTCTGAAACTTTCATTATAATTAATGATTTCTCCCTGGCCCCATCAGAAATTCCATTATGGTGCACAGTGGAATCCAACTTCAATCAGGAGATCAGTTCCATTAAAATAAATCTTATTTTCCCAGTTCCCAGGAACTTTTATTCAGTTGTCACAATGGCTTGGGAGTTGTTCAGACTCTCCAGCAATGTGAAGACACATGGATTCAGTAGGTTTAAAATTTGAATTATTCCCATTACACTAGTCTCAATTAAGAATAGTTGTTTAGCATGATAAATGCACTGACAGAGGTGGTGGTTGAGGCAGATATATTAAGGGCTTTTAGATAAGCACCTAAATAGCAGATAAATGGAGGGCTGTGAAGGAGAGAAGGGTGAGATTGATGTTAGAGTAATTTAAAAGATCAGCACAACATTGTGGGCCCAAGTTTCTGCACTATACTAAAATGCTCTATGTTCTATGTAAAATTGAATTAGCAAAACATAAAAAAGAAAATGGAGGGTACTTGCTTTCACTACCCCTTATCCAGTGATGATTGGTAAGAACTGCAAAGATGTAAAATTTGCTTGAGGATGAAAGCAGATACAGCTTTGAGTTTTGTATCCCTGTTCTCACCTCCACACTCAGGTTTACAAAGAACGCCACACAAGCCCAATAGAGGAATATTGTGATAGAAAATAGTGTATTTAAAACGAAGCAGACACGCATTTCCCAGCTCTTGTGTTTTTCTTTAGTTGTATTCCTGAAGTTACAAAACAAAACAGTGGCAATGAGGAAGTTCTAATAGAAACCAAAGATGACTACATTCCTATTGATGTGCAGCATATTTTTTGTTTCACAAGAGGAGAGAGACTGTTGAGTTAAAAAAAGGCAGAAAATAAACAAAATCTATTGCTTCACAAGCAGTGAGTATCAATGATGATAATAAATAAATAAATAAATAAATAGATGGCGGGCTAAATTGGGAAAATAGATGTGTTTGATTATACAACAGATAACTGGACATGTATACAGAATGAACTAAACAGTATTTTAAAACAAATGGCATAACCAATAAGAAATGAATGCTAGTGTTGCTCAGTGTAATAGGTAGAAAAACATACAGCCTGCTTAGAGCTTTGACTGCTGCAACCAAACCAGCCAAAATGATCATTGCCGATATTGTGAACGTAATTCAGGAACTTTTGGAACCAAAACCATTGTTGATTGCAGAATGCTTTAGGTTTCATAAGTGGAATCATAAGGAAGGGAAGTTCATTTCAGCATATGTGGCTGAATTGAAGAAATTGTCTGAGCATTGCCAGTTCAGCAATGAGCTTAATGATGTACTGAGAGATTGTTTAGTTTAAATTGAATTTGAATTTGAATTGACTTTTTTTACTTACATCCTTCATATACATGAGGAGTAAAAATCTTTATGTTACATCTCCATCCAAATGATAATTTATAATCAATAATATCTACACCAGGACAGTCAATATAACATAGAAATACAACTGTATCAGCATGAATTAATCAGTCTGGTGACCTGGTAGAAAAAGCTGTCCCGGAGCCTGTTGGTCCTGGCTTTTCTGCTGTGGTACCATTTCCCAGATGTTAGCAGCTGGAACAGTTTGTGGTTGGAGTGACTTGGGTTTCTAATGATCCTTCAGGCCCTTTTTACACACCTGTCTTTGTAAATGTCCTGAATATTGGGAGTTCACATCTACGGATGCGCTGGACTGTCCGCACCACTCTCTGCAGAGTCCTGCAATTGAGGGAAGTACAGTTCTCATACCAGGCAGTGATGCAGCCAGTCAGGATGCTCTCAATTGTGCCCTGTAGAAAGTTCTTAGGATCTGGGGGCCCAAACCAATCTTCTTCAACTGTCTGAGGTGAAAGAGGTGCTGTCATGCCTTTTTCACCATGCAGCTGGTATGTACAGACTATGTGGGGTCCTCGGTGATGTTTATGCTGAGAAACTTAAAGCTATTCACCCTCTCAACCCCAGATCCCTTAATGTTAATAAGGTTTAGCCTGTCTCCATTCCTCCTGTAGTCCACAACCAGCTCCTTTGTTTTTGCTACATTGAGGGAGAGGCTGTTTTCCTGACACTGCTGTGTCAGGGTGATGACTTCTTTTCTGTAAGATGCCTCATTATTATTTGAGATTAGGTCAATTGATGTAGTATCTTCAACAAATTTAATTAGCAGATTGGAGCTGTGGGTGACAACACAGTCATGGGTATACGGAGAGTAAAGGAGGGGACTTAGGAAACAGCCCTGAGGGGCACCTGTGTTGAGGGTTGGAGGGGCAAAGGTGAGGGATCCCACTCTGCCACCTGTCGGCGATCTGACAGGAAGTCCAGAATCCAGCTACACAAGGCAGGGTGCAGGCCGAGGTCTCTGAGCTTCTTGTCAAGTAGCGAGAGAATTATGGTGTTGAACGCTGAACTGTAGTCCAAGAACAGCATTCCCACATAAGTGACCTTCTTCTCCAGATGTGTAAGGACAGTGTGTAGAGCCATGGCTATTGCACATCTGTTGATTGGTTGTGTTGATAGGCGTATTGTAGGGGTCTAGTGTAGGTGGCAGCATACTGCAGATGTAGTGCTTGACCAGCCTCTCAAAACATTTGCTTATTATTGAGGAGAGTGTGACAGGACGCCAGTCCTTCAGACATGTTACTTTGGTCTTTTTAGGTACAGGGACAATGGTGGATGTTCAGAAGCAGGAGGGCACTCTACACTGGGAGATGGAGAGATTACAAGAAAGCATTCAGAAATGGCTCCTAACTGAAGCTCATCTGATAGCTAAAAGAACAGTTGAAATTGCTGTATCAATGAAAACAGCAGACAGAGATGCAATTGAGTTACAGTCAGGAATGTACGTGAGCATGAACAAAATTGCAACATCTAAACAGAAACCTGCCTGGCCAAACAAATTGTGTTATTGTTGTTGCAGAGGCTCACAGGGGCTACACCAGACCAATGCAAGTAAAGGTAGGAGGGTCACCCTATGGGGCCGTGATTAGCTGACACAAGGGCAACTTGATTGAAGATCTAACCACCATTTGCTTGCCACATCTCCTGCAGAAAAGTCAACTGAAAGCGAATTAAAAAAGATGCTGGATGATGCCACGGCAGTGTTAAAGGATGGCTTTGGAAAACTTAAACATGTCAGAATCAGCATGTGATGTGAAATCTGTTAACTTGGCAGCAGCAGTTCAATACAATACATAATCTAGCAGTGAGAAAAAAATATATAAAATAAAACATAATAATTAATAAACAAGTAAATCAATTATGTATATTGAAAAGCTTATTAAAAATGTGCAAACACAGAAATACTGTATATTAAAAAAGTGAGGTAGTGTCCTTTTAGTAATCGGGTGGCAGAGGGGAAGAAGTTGTTCCTGAATTGCTGAGTGTGTGTCTTCAGGCTCCTGTACCACCTACCTGATAGTAACAGTGAGAAAAGGGCATGCCCTGGGTGCTGGAGGTCTTTAATAATGGACGCTGCCTTTCTGAGACACCGCTTCCTAAAGATGTCCTGGATTCTTTGTAGGTTAGTGCCCAAGATGGAGCTGAGTAGATTTACAACTTTCTGCAGCTTCTTTCGGTCCTGTGTTGTACCCCCCCCCCCCCCCGCCCCGTACCAGACAGTGATGCAGCCAGTCAGAATGCTGTCCACAGTACAGCTATAAAAGTTTTTGACTGTATATGTTGACATGCCAAATAGCTTCAAAATCCTAATGAAGTATAGCCACTGTCTTGCCTTCTTTATGACTACATCAATATGTTGGGACCAGGTTAGATCCTCAGAGTAAAATAGCGTTAAATGAAAGTGCTACACCCCAGTATTACAAAACCCTTCACATCCATGACGGAGTAGCCAGTGAGCTAGATTGCATGGAGGCTGAAGAAGTTCTTTCCGAGATCCATGGGCAATGCCAGGGGTCCCAGTAGACAAGAAGGATGTGTCTGCCAGGATCTGTTGTGCCAGGAAAGTAGATCAATACCCTCTTCCTGGGATAGAGGATATCTTTGCAAACCTTTCTGGAGGGAAACACTTCAGTAAGTGGACAGCTGAGCCCTACCTACAGATGGTGATGGACAAAGGGTTCAAAGTGTTTCTCAACCTAAACACTCACAAAGGGCTTTATTGCTATAATAGGCTTATTTCTGGAGTAGCAGCTGCACCTGCACACTGACAGAAAGCCAAGGACCAGGTGATGCAAGACTGCCCGGGCACTCAGTGTTACCTGGATGACATCATTGTTACCGATGAGGAACAACTCCAAAATCTCAAGGCAGAGTCAAAAAGATCATGGTCTCAGAGCACGATGAAGTAAGTACAAGTCATTAAACCAGTCAACACTTACTGTGGTCACACCATTTATGCACAACAATTACACACTTGTGCAGAGTAAGTTCAATTTTCTTTGCCCCAAGGCCAAAGGACATGTCACAGTTGCAGTCCTTTTTCAGGATTTATTAACAGTTTCCTGTCAAACCTGGCTTTTGCGCTCCATCCCTTGAACTCATTACTACAGATCAGGAGGAAATGGCAGTGGGGAAAGCAGTGTGAGGTGACTTTCCAAAAGGCAAGGAAAATGGTGACACCAAACGCTGTCCTCACACATGATGATCCACATAGTCCAGCAAAGCTTGCCTGTGATGCCTCTCCTCGTGGTACAGGTGCAGTCATGTCACACGTTACGAGTGATGGAAGTGAATGCCCCATAGCCCTTGCATCAGGTTCCCTAACTGTTGTAGAGGAAAATTACGCACAGTTTTACAAAGGGGACTTGAGCCTGGTTTGGATTGTAAAACGTTTCAACCAGTATTTTTATGGGAGAGAGTTTACCATCATTACTGATCATCAATTTCTAATCCACAGAAGTGTTCCCAATAGGCTCCACTACACCCTTGCACACTGCTGGTGTGTTGCGAAGCCTCTTCTCAAGGACTAGTCTTCCAGAACACTTAATGACACTGGGCCACAGATTGTTGCCAAAAACTTGTCACACCTGAAAAAGAATAGAATAAGACATATTGCATCTGTACCATGCCACCCAGCTACAAATGGCTCGGAGGCAAGTTTTGTCCAGAGTCCAAAGTACACACTGTGAGCAATGTTCGCAGAACGCACTACATCGCCACTGAATCAGAAGCTCACCGATTTTCTCATTGCTTATCACACTGCAGCATGCTCCACAACCAACAACTCACCAACAATTCCGTCCCTAGGATGTCCCTTGCACTCACACTTGGACCACCTCAAACCCAATCTCAACAGAAGAACGCAGGGCGAACAGCTGAGGCAAACTGAGGGCTTTTCAAAGAGGCTCAATGTTTCACTCCTGGACAAATAGTCCCAGCAAAGGACTACAGAGGTTATTAAAAGTGGGTACTGGGAAAGATTAGGGATAAACTGAACCACTCTCCTACACAGTGGTGATGACGCCTGATGTCATCTGGAGACGATACATTGATTAGTTGAATAGAACAGCATCAATTGTTAGAGAAGAAAAGTGTCTAAACCACTTCCTACAGTCCCATTGTCCACTCTTACAACCACCATGGAGGAGACCCCTGAACTTGAGGTTGTTTCACGGCCACAAGCCTCACCAGCCAAGAAGAGTGAACCACACCCCCCCCCCCACCTGCATCCCCCTCCCACAGCGAGGAAAGATGCTATCCGACCAGAGTAATCCTCCACAGCAATTAAATCGTTAGGCCTGAATGGGACAAATTTAAAATTTACTATGGTTTGCATAACTGTATGTGGTAGTTACTGTATATGTATACATATATAGATATGTACATACACACACACATATATGTATGATGATTAAAGAGCAATACACTACATATGAGCTGAGATGCATTCTGTATTGACGGAGTTTATAGCTAAGCAGGAGAAGTGTAGTGTATTTAACATTTCAGTAATATTTGAATAATATTCTTAATATATGCTTTGATTAAGCTATTTATGATGGGTTATATGTAAGAAGTCGTCTCCATTCCAGGTCAGCTCACTCACTGGACACTCAGCTCTCACCTGTGGTTCCAAGTAGCTGTTTGCATGGGATAACGGCCACACCCTGATTCACCACTAAACCAAACAAAACCAAGTGAGGGTAGCAAGCGACCTTATACCCAGGTAAGACTGGGAGATGACTGTCCTAGTATACGGGATCATCTCCAGTGGACTGGGTGGATGAGATCTACGGTGAGATCCAATGGCTAGGGAGGCAGCACTGCAACGCTCCACGGAGAGTGAAGCCATCATAGTCACCCATTGAAACCAAGGAAGATCCCATCGTGACGCTTGTTTGGATCACTTGTCCCGGACTTCTGAGGTTGAGAGAGCGGACTTGCCCCAATGCAATAGCTTTTCCACTTTAAAAGCTCTCCATCACGGGCTTCCTGTCATTGTTGGATACACCGGACAATCACTATGGACAACCATGTAAGAAGACATGAATGGCATACGTCATTATGCCACCACAATATATATGCATGACTCACTAAACATTATGGGCACATTTTCCCTGGCTCCTGTGTTTTACTTTTGATTAGTTTCTGGAGTTACAAATGTAAGCAAAAATCATTATCAAATGAGTGGGGATCACAAAATAACAGTAACACATTCACAGGTCTCAATTATAATGGACAAAACCTGACAGCAACATTTGGATAACTCACATGTACAAAGTTCGAAGGTCAAAGTCCAAATTTCAAAGTATGTTTATCATCAATGTATGTATATGTCTCCATAAGCTACCTTGGGATTCATTTTCTTGCAGGCTTTACAGGAAAATAAAGAAATACAATACAATTAAAGGAAAACACATACATGATGAAAGACTGAAAAACAAATGATGTGCAAAAGAAGGCAAATTGTGCAAATAAAAAAGTAAATACATAAATAATACTGAGAACGTGAGGTGCAGTGTCCTTGAAAATGAGTCCATGTGTGTGGAATCAGTACAGAAAAAGAGGTGAAATTGACTATATATAAGCAACTACTAATTCCCTCACAATAATTAATTCAATATTTCTTCAAAACTGAGAGCCTTTTATTTCCTCTCTGGCAGAATTCCTTAAGAAATCATATCATCACGGAAACACTCTAACACAGAAGGAAGCCATTTGGTCCATGGTATCCATGTCTGTGCGCTCTGCGACCTCCACTCTGCTATGTGCAGAACCAAGGTCGAGGTTGTGGGCCTGCTCCAGCTGCTCCAGGCTTTATGTCTGAGGTCTCCCTTCTGTTCTCAATGCTATTTGCTTGCTTTTATTGTTTACACAATTTGTTACTTTCTCTCTTTCTCTCTTATGGTCCACTTGGATAAGTTGATGAAGGAGAATGAAAAGAAGGAAAGTAAGAAAGGGACAGATGAACATGCCTTGCAATTTTTGCTTGTTAGTTCCTAACATGCTGCATAACTTCATAGTCTGGAAACAGCACTATGGTGGACAAAGTTCTCAACGCAACACCAGTACCAGCCTACTGCCATCAAGGAAGTACATAGAGAAAGGTGCCAGAAGAGGGCCAGTAAAGGCTCCCACCCACCCTGCTCATGGACTGCTTGCCCCACTCCCATCAGGTGGAGAGTATGTAGCATCTATGCCAGGACCACCAGACTTAAAAACATTTACTTTCCCTGAGTAGTAAGACTAATCAATACCTCCATCCACTAACCCAACCCTCCACACCTATAACCACCACTGCTTTATCCCTTCCTGTCAGCCATCTTTAATGCCTAGCATCACTTTATGGACATACAATCAGTCTATGTATATAAGCTATCTTATGTATTTGTATTTATTGTGTTTTATTTTTATGTTCTTTATCTTACTGTGCATATGGGCCGTATCTGTTCTGGAGTAACAATTATTTCATTCTCCTCTACACTTGTGTAATGGAAATGATAGTAAGCAATCTTGAATCTTGTGTAGAAAAATTAAATGCTGTCCCAAGACTCCTGGGTTAAACTGGCCTGTTTCCTTTCTGGAGGCTCCAAGTATTTTTTAACTTTTACAGAATAACTGCTATAACAGTTTCTCATTGTTTAATCAACACAATTTATATTTGCATTATAAAACAAAATAACATTTAGGTGAGTAACTTTATCTGATTTAATCAAGGATTTCCCCATGGGTTTTAATAAGCAACATCAGAGGAATCCACTGCCAAGGTCTTCTAACAGATCTCATACAACCTTCACTTCTGAGAACGTTCCACTCATTCCCTTTAAATAGAACAAAAAGCTCTACGAGCTTTAAATATCCCTGCCATTTGGGTTTTTTATTTAGCCTCTTTTAATGTTTCATTACAACTTTAAGATCAGTAGAACCCCTGCATAAATGAGATAGGTGTCCCACACACATTGGGGAAAACACTTTGAAAATTCTCACCCCAGTGTCATCTCAATTACGTCTCTTTCTCTTTATAATGTGTGTGGGGGGGGGGGTGCGGAGATACATATCTACCAAAGGTACCAAAGGAGGTGTAAGGTGCTCCTTCCCTCCACTAACCTGCAGGTCACCCTTGGCCAAGGGTGACCTGCTTAGCCTCCCAATCAGGATCACATAAAGCCATGGGGAACTGGTTGTGCGTGGTCATAACAGCAGCTGCTGCATATCACAAGTCCTGGCTATGCAACCGCTGATGCCAGGCAATCTCTGTCGCGTATTGATAATGGCTGGGGTCACCCATCTTGTAAAGACACTGCCCAGAAATAGACAATGGCAAACCACTTCTGTAGAAATATTTGCCAAGAACAATTATGGTCATAGACCATAATTGCCCAAGTCATATGACATGGCACATGATGATGATGACCTCATAGACAGATAGTATTCAAAGGCATTCTCAGGGGCAACAGTGCAACAGCTAAGTGGTGTTGTCCAAATACAGGATTATTTATTAGTGGGAAGAAGCATGTCAACACCTGTGTAAGACATGTTCTTTAAAGAAAAGAGTGAAAATCTTGGTTGGACCTGATGATAAAATGGGTGGGTGTTAGTTCCTTCAAGAGGACTACAACCTTGTTGTGGTTTGGAGCTCTTCATAACTCAATGATCCAGAGAGTTACACTGGCTGGAGTCAGGGGTTTATGCTATGGCTCCTGAGAGGGTCACCCATGCCACGTAGTCAAAGGGTACAGGCCACCAGTCCTCCAGGTTACAGGGGTTCAGCTCAGGGCTAACAACTCTGACAGGTAAAACAAAATTATTATGGAAACAGCAAAGAAGAATCCTTCTACACCTGAGTGTGACGGTATTCCTGAGTCTCCACCCGGGACTTGCATGACTGACAGCAGTGAAAATCAAAAGGAAGCTACTGACATGATGAAGGAAGCCCTGAACACTGCCAGAGGTGGAGGACTTTCATTGCTGCCCAAAACATCAGTGGCTTAATGGTCACTGAGTAACTCAGTAGACTGGGGCCTGAGTTTCCAAGGGGAAGTCCAGGCAACCTTGCTGAGTCAGGCAGGTTGACAGTCTTGTGTTCCAGTCACGGAGAGGAAGGCCACCCTGCAGAAGGTGTTTTTTATCCCAACGGACTGGGGTTGGTGATCAGTGCAAGTCCTCGAGTGTCAGATAATTTCATTCGCAGGCCCTAGTATACACAATCACTAAGCATCATTGTAATCTGTAGTATCAGTTCTCCAATCTGTTTATTCTTAACTGAAATGGCCACAGCAAGTCCACTCTGTTGAAGCCAAAACACTGCATAATCTTAATACATTGGCAAGCAATTCAAGAAGACATTGCCTCGAAAGTAATTAGCAATGTGTAATAAATGCTGGCCTTGACAGTAACATCTACACTCCGTGGCCACTTTATTTGGTACACCGGCACACCTGCTCATTAATGCAAATATCTAATCAGCTAATCATGCGACAGCAACTCAATGCATAAAAATATGCAGACATTATCAAGAGGTTCAGTTGTTGTTCAGCCCAAACATCAGAATGGGGAATAAATGTGACTTTGACCATGGAATGATTGTTGGTGCCAGGCAGGGTGGATTGAGTATCTCAGAAACTGCTGATCTGGCATTTTCGCAGACAACCATCTCCAGAATAAGGGTTTTATGCAATGGCCCAATACCATTAAGCAAGGGGTCTGTAGAGAGTTTACAGAGAATGATGTGAAAAACAAACAAAAAAACTAATAAACAGTAGTTCTGTGGGCGAAATGCCTTGTTAATGAGAGAGGACAGAGGAGAATGGGCAGACTGGTTGAAGCTGATAGGAAGGCAACAGTAACACAAACAACCACGTGTTACAGCAATGGTGTGCAGAAAAGCATCTCTGAACACACAACACATCGAACCTTGGTGTGGACGGGCTACGGCAGCAGAAGATCATGAACATACACTTAGTGGCCACTTTATATGGCTCAGGCGGTTTGTAATAAAGTGGCTACTGGATGCAGATCACCTTAGCAAAGTAAAGAGCAGTATGTTTAAGCCGTACTGCAATTCACCATCTCATTCACCCACAGACACTCTCTTACCCAGATATAGTGTGAGTCATTTCTTTTCACCAGGAGGAAATGAGCTCTGGAATTCTACAATGCATTGAAAGCCAATTTTCGTGTTGATATTCCCTAGCAATCCTGCTCTTCTGTCACAACTATGCACTGGAAATGTGCTTAAATGAGCCAATTGATAAATATTCAAAGGTTCAAAAACATGCTTCAGAGCGCCAAACAAAATAGTCAAAAAGGAGCCTTGGGGGACGGTGCCACGCCATTAAAGAGAAGAATTCCCCTCAATGTGTCTTTCATTAACACTACAAAGTGTAAATTGCAAATTGGCTATTTGAGCAGTCAATCTATGGGCATTTTGATCCGCTTATAATCCTCACTCACAATTTCGTTCTCACCACTCAGCTGTAGGCTGCCAAATAGAGTAACACCTGGTGACCTCCCTCTTTCCTGGGCCTGAGAGGAAATTAAACGTCACTTTTATAAAATGTATCATGTGAAAATTAATAACATCTAGCACAAAAAAAACTTGACACATTTTATTTTGAAACGAGAATAATAGCTGTAACTGCAAAGCGTTATCAATGGAATTATAATTTGTTCCAACTTCAGTCATTTTTCCGCAAATGCTCTGAAATACTTGGGGGGGGGGGGTGCACGCACGGAATAAGCAGAGAGGGGGACCGAAACTGAAACATGGGTCAGATTATTCTGCAATCTGGTTTTGCTCTAAAGTGAAATTAAAACCAATGTCAGATCTTGTTAGAATAAAGCTAAGCATCCTGGGGAGAAAAAAAAAGAATATGTGAAAAGGCACAAGCATTAGGAAACCCCATACTTAGCAAACTGAAGGATAATTCCTTAACACTTTTGCCCCTGGAAGTACTTTAACGTGGATAAGGTTAGGCTCATAATTAGACCATATCTCCATAAAACGTAGAAGCAGAATTAAGCCACTTGAGTGCGCTCTGCCATTCCATCACGTCTGATTTATTATCCCACTCAATCCCATTCTCCTGCCTTCTCCCCATAACCTTTGATGTCCTGACCAACCAAGAACCTATCAACTCCACTTTAAATATACACAATGATTTGGCTGTCACAGCCACCCATAGCAATGAATCCCACAGATGCACCACCAACTGGCTGAAGAAATGCCTCCTCATCTCTGTTCTAAATGGATGTCCGTCTATTCCGAAACCATGCCCTCTGGTAATAGACTCACCTACTATAGGCAACATCTTCTCCACATGTACTCTTGTTTAGGCCTTTTAATATTCAATAGGTTCCAATAAGATTCCCCCTCATTCTTCCAGTGAGTACAGGCCCAAAGCCATCGAATGCTCTTCACTTTCATTCACATACTCATTCTTGTGGGCCTCCTCTGGAACCCCCTCCAATGTCAGAACATCTTTTCTTAGATAAGGCCCTCAAAATTGCTCACAATACTCCAAGTGGAGCAGGTGAAGGTAGATGGAGCTTAGGAGGACGATGGCACCTAACGGTGACTCCTTTGCTTGCATCTTTGGAAACAGCTCTATTTCTATCTTTATATCTCTATTTTTCCCTTTCAGGGTTCTTTTGAAGACTCGGACCTGGAGCAACATGCTGACTTTGGTTCTTTGCGAGAATGGGACTCACGACTGGCTGCTATTCGATATACCAAGGATGCGGCCTAGGAGACTAGCACGCCTTCAGGGTTCCAGGAAGTCAGTGCCTCTGTGGGAAATCGATTTGTCGAGGGAGATCGAAGATTGAAAGTAGCAAGCTGGTTGCTGGCTGTGTGCCCAGAGACCCGAGTTCTTTGGGCACAGAGCTTGGAAAAAGCGATGCAACAGACTTTTAACAACGTAAATTCATTGAGTTGTTTGTTATGCCTCCCCTCTGGCTGTGAAATAGAGACACCTCTTTTTCCCTTATTAGGGAGAGAGTGGTATGTTGAATTACCGGGTGAACGAGTAGTCTTTGTGATACTGCAAGTCTGTGTCTTTATTGATGCTTTGCTGCACACTTGCATACTCGGTGGGGGGGGGGGCACCGATGCTTTTTTGGCTGCTGGGGGGAGGTTGTTGCTTTTCTGCTGCTTGTGCATGGGAGGGGGAACTAGGGGGGCTTTGGGGTTCTAACATTTAACTGTCGTTCATTCTTTAGGGCGCTCCTCTGCTTTCACAGATGGCTGTAAAGAGAAATAATTTCAGGATGAATATTGTATACATTTCTCTGACCATTAAACGTACCTTTGAAACTTTGAAAGTGTGGTCTGACCAAAGCCTTACAAAGCCACTGCATCACATCCTTGCTCTTATAGTCTGCTCCTCATAAATTGAATGCGAACATTGCATTTGCCTTCCTTACCACTGCCTCAACCTACAAGTGAACCTTCAGGGAATCCTGCACAAGAACTCCCAAGTCCCTTTGCATCTCTGATTTTGGTATTTTCTCCCCATTTAGAAAATAGTTTATGCCTTTATTCCTTCCATCAAAGTGCAAGATCATATACTTCCCTACACTATATTCCCTCTGCCACTTCTTTGTCCATTCTCCCAATCTGTCCAAGACCTTCTACAGACTCCCTGCTTTCTCAAGGCTACATGTCCTGCCATCAATTTGGTCACCCAAACTGGTGACATATAACATAAAACGAAGTGGTCCTAATGCCAACCCCGTCAGATTACAACTTGTCACCAACAGCCAACCAGGAGAGGCCCATTTTATTCTGACTCTTTGCCTCCTGCCAGCACCCAATCTTCTGTCCATGCTGGTTTCTTTCCTGTAATACCATGGGCTCTTCCTTTTTAAGCAGCCGCATGTGCCTAAATTTGTCAAAGTCCTTCTGAAAATCCAAGTAAATAACATTCACTGACTCTCCTTTGTCTATCTGTCTGCTATTTCCTCAAAGAATTCCAATAGATTAATCAGGCAAGATTTCCCCTTAAGAAAACCATGCTGACTTTGCCCTACTTTATCATGACCTCCAAGTATCCCAGAAGCTCATCCTTAATAATGGGCTCCAACATCTTCCCAACCACTGAAGTCAGGCTGAATGGGTTATAATTTCCTTTTTCTCATGCCTCCCTCCTTTCTGAAAGAGTGGGGTGACGTTTGCAATTTTCCAGTCCTCCAGAACCATTCCAGAATCTAGTAATTCTTGAAAAATCTTTGCTAATGTCTCCTCAATTGCTTCAGCTATACCTTTCAGTATCCTGGGACATAGTCAATCTAGTCCAGGTGACATCTACCTTCAGACCTTTCAGCTTCCCAAGCACCTTGAGCTTAGAAATAGCAACACTCACTTCTGTCCCCTGACACTATCGAATTTCTAACATTCTGCTAGTGTCTTCTACTGTGAATTCTGAATCAAAATATTTATTAAGTTCATTCACCATTTCCTTGTCCCCCATTACTACATCACAGCATCATTTTCCAGTGGTCCAATATCCACTCTTGCCTCTCTTTTACTCTTTATATATCTGACAAGCTTCTGGTGTCCTCTCTTATAATTGGTTAGCTTTCCTTCATAATTTATCTTTTCTCTCCTTATGGGTTTTTTTAGTTGCCTTCCATTGTTTTGTTCAAGCTTCCCAATCCTCCAACATCTCACCTATTTTTGTTATATTATATGCTCTCTTTTTTTGTTTTTATGTTATCTTCGACTTCCCTTATCACCCATGGTTGCCTCATCTTCCCTTTAGAATACTACTTCATCTTTAGGATGTATCTATCCTGCAGCTTCTGAATTGCCCCCAGAAGCTCCAGTCATAGCTGTTCTGCCATTATCTCAGAGAGTGTCCCCTTCCAATCAACTGAGGCCAGCTCCTCTTTCATGTAATTTCCCTTACTCCACTGTAATACTAATACATCTGACTTTATCTTCTTCCTCTCAAACTGCAGGCTAATGAAGAATATTATGATCACGAGCTCCCAAGGGTTCCTTTACCTTAAGCTCTGTAATCAAATCTGTTTCAACACACATCAAGTCCAGACCATCCTTTACCCTAGTGGCTCAACCACAAGGTGCTCTAAAAACCCTACTTGCAGGATTCCTCATCTTCCCTCTCTTGAGGTCCAGCACCAACCTGATTTTCTCAATCTAACTGCATATTGAAATCCCCTATGACGATTTTAACGTTGCCCTTTTTGCATGCCTTTTCTATTTTCTGTTGAAATTTATATCCCACATTCTGGCCACTGTTTATGGGCCTACATATATCTCCCGTCAGGGTCTTTTTACCCTTTAAATTTCTTAACTCTATCCACAAAGACTCTAATATTCTAAGATTCTAATTCTATCTTCCGATATTATGTCAGGTCTAAGAATTTGATTTAATTTGTTACCAGCAAAGACACCCCATCCCTTCTGCCTACCCGCTTGTCCATTTGATACAAAGTGTATGCTTAGATGTTAAACTTCCAACTTTGATCTTTTCTGAGCCAATGTCTTCGTGACATTCACAAAGTCATACCTGGCAATCTTATACCATGCTACAAGATAGTCTACCTTATCTTATATACAGCGTGCACTCAAATATAACACTTTCAATTATGTATTCATCACGCTTTTTAATTTTCCCCCCATGTTATTCTTCACCTTACTTATCCCATTCATTGCAATTTTGCCCCATCATCTGCTTGTTCTTGCTCACAGTCTCACTACACAACGTGTCAACTTCTATACCAACTGCCCCATCCTGAGTCCTTTCAGTCCGGTGCCCATTCCTCTGCCATTTTATTTTAACCTTCCCCAACTGCTCTAACAAACCTGCCCACCAGGATATTTGTTCCCTTGGGTTCAGTGTGTAACCCATCCTTCTTGTGCTCGCTGTGTAGAACTTTGTCCCCTTTGCTACTTATATCACTGGTGCCAATGTGCATCGTGACCCCTGGCTGCTCACCCTCCCTCTTGAGAAACGTCTGCAGCTGCTCTGAGATATCCTGAACGCTAGCGCCTGGGAGACAACACACCATCGTGGCTTCTCTTTCGCAGCCACAGAACCCACTGATCATACCCTGCTGAGTCACCTATCACTACCCCTCTGCCTTCCCATGCTGAGCCTCAGAGCTGACCACAGTGCCACTGGCCAGGATGCTGCTGATGTGCCCTGATAGATCATCCACCCCCCACCCCCAGCAGTATTCAAAGCGGTACACTTGTTGCTGAGGGTTATGGTCACAGGGGAACTCTGCGCTGACTACTTACTCCTGGGTAGTCATCCATCTACTCTCTGAAGCCTGCACTTTGTGCACGACCACCTCCATAAAAGACTCATCTATGAAGTTTTCAGCCTCTCCGATGATGCATTCAGTTCCAGCCCCAGTTCCTTGAACTTACCAGTCAGGAGCTGAAGTTTGGTGCACGTCCTGCCGATGTAGTCATCAGGAGGACTGGAATCCCACATCTCATAGGAGGAACATTCCACTGCCTAAACCACCATCCTGCCTACATATGTTCTATCTCTAACTTCTCAAGTTCTAGTCTCCACCTGTTCTCGTCCAAGCCAAAGCCTGACCACTCTAACACTGGCCCACTCCAACAATGGCTGCTTTGCTTAAATCTCACTTCTTTTTATTGGCTATTGGTAATTAATCTTAGGTACTATTTAGCCAAGCAATCTCCTGCTGCACAGCCAAGTCCTGACAGACCCCATGTGCTTTTTATAACTGGCATGTAAAGTCCACAAGGAACTGCCTCCAACTCACCCCACAATCTCCTGCTCTGCAGACCATTAGACATAGGAGCAGAATTCAGCCATTTGGGCTGATTAAGTCTATCTAATCCATTCGATCATGACTGATTTATTGTCCCTTTGACTTTATTTTCCTCAGAACCTTTGACACCCTTTGCTAATCAAGGATATATCATTGTCCGCTTTAAATATCCCCAATGACTTGGCCTTCACAGCCCTCCATGGCAATGAATTTGACATCTCTGGCTAAAGAAATTCCTCCTCATCTCATGTTCTAAAGGAACATCCTTCTAATCTGAGGCTGTGTCCCCCGGTCTTAGACTCATCCACATCCACTCTATCTAGGCCTTTACTTACAACAGGTTCATTGATGGCAGAATCTCTGTGGAAAGGTGGCAAGTTGAAGTGTAAGAAAACTTAGAGAGAACATCTAGAGTAGGATTTATGTCAACTGAATGCCCAGGTGCAAGTTTCCACTGGTTCTGGATCCCATTTAGTGGCAAGGTCTACTCTGGGCTTCAGGGTCCAGTCAATGTCCCCAAATGGTGCAGAAAGCCAAATATATTATTGATGTGGCAAATCCTCCCGTGATACAAATGACTGGTTGTTCTTAGAAAAAGTGTCACAGACAAGGCCACATAGAGAGAGTTGCAGTCAGACAAAGAGAAAAACCACTTAGAGTGAAAAGTTTCAAATACAAAACCATACAAGTGCACAATTCAATGTGCAACTGAATCAGACAACACAGAGTCTGAACTGTCATGCCTAGAACTGCATAGCATTAAGACCATAAGACCATGAGACACAGGAGTAGAATTAGGCCATTCAGCTTATCGAATCTGCTCCACCATTCCATCTTGGCTGATCCTGGATCCCACTCAACCTCATACATCTGCCTTCTCACCATATCCTTTGATGCCCTGACAGATCAGGAAATGATCAACTTCCACCTTGGCCTCCTCCGTAGTCTGTGGCAGAGCATTCCACAGATAAATTGTTACAATTATTGAAGCAGATTACAAAATTGTATGGGTAACAATAGATGTGTCTGGTGTATAATTGAAAATGGAGCTGGATACAGGGTCAGCTTTGTCTATGATTTCAGAGGCAAATGATAACATTCTGTTTTCTAAGCTACCATTAGAAATTACCTCAGTGATACTAAAGACCTACACAAGCAATAAAGTGTCTCCCAAAGGCAAACAGAAAGTAAATCTGATGTACAGAGGTAAACCACAGCAGTTAAAGCTTTAAGTATTGAAAAATAGAGGGCCAGCATCTTGGGCATGAATGTTTGAGAAAAAATCCAACTGTACTAGCACACAATTAAATCTCTCAATATGTCATCAACAGGCAACTGCAGCCCAACAGTAGCACTAACCAGAGACTGACACAGCTGTTTAATGCTAATCAGAAGGTGTTTGAAAATGGAATAGTTAAACAGATCGAAGACTTGGCCAAAAGCTGTTTGAAATGCCTAAAAGTTCAAACTTCACCCTCAAAGGCATTGTTACAACAAATGGGAGCTGCCATCATCACCATAGCAAAGAGTACATATTAAATTTGCTGGGCCATTCATGGACTCCACGTTCCTGATTGCTGTGGATGCTCATTCAAAGTAGCCAGAGGTCATACCAATGAAATCAACCACATCAGAATTGATTGGTTCCACTCTGAGGACTACTTTCTCCACAAATCTTGAGTGACAATGGACCACAACACATGTCAGAAAGTTCAGAATATTCATGAAGAAAAATGGCATCAGATATTTCAAGTCAACTCCTCACCACTCAGCAATGACTGTCTTAGCTGAAAAGTTTATCCAAACCTTCAAGAAGTCTATTAAAGCTATGGACAAGGAGGATATTTCTCTAAAGTGCAAGGTGGACAACTTCCTTCTTGTGTAGTGGAACATCTGTTCATGCAATGACAAACCAAACACTTGCAATGCTGTTCATGAACAGGAATTTGAGATTTCACATAGACCTCCCGAAACCAGATCTACAGAGAGAAGTGCAGAATGAACAGTTCAGCCTGTTGCCAAGAGAATCATCAAGGAACTTTGAAGTTGGACAGGAAGTCCTAACATGTGATTACCGAGAAGACAAGTGGGCACCCGGCAGGATAGCTACAAGAACTGGACCACTGATGTGCACAGTGGATGTTGGAGATCAGACATGGAGACATCATGTGGACCAGATACTGGATGCTCGGCTGAAGAACACACCTGAGTCAACTGCACACAACAAGATGGACACATTACAGCCACCGGACTTACCTCTCAGTCACTGACAGCAACATGACATTTGCAACAGAAAAAGTTGTCTTTGACAAGACACCTGCCAAACCTGATACCACCCCACAGATCCAGGGGTGCTAGCCTGAAAGAAACAGAATGCCACCCAAAAGATTGAATGTTTTGTATAGTGAAGTTAGTTATGGACTGTTATTTAAAAAGAGAAAAATCAAGAAGACACTATTATTGAGAATGCATGTTTATTTGATTATGTTTTATGAAAGGGAAATTGAATGTTTTGTTTTACATTACATTAATCTAAAGGGGGAGGAACTGTAATGTATGGATCTATTTCTTTT
Organism: Hypanus sabinus; assembly: GCF_030144855.1. Classification (NCBI taxonomy): domain Eukaryota; kingdom Metazoa; phylum Chordata; class Chondrichthyes; order Myliobatiformes; family Dasyatidae; genus Hypanus; species Hypanus sabinus. The sequence continues at coordinate 173,559,896 of NC_082709.1, read as the reverse complement.
TGCACAATAGCTTCCCTAGCACTACTTATCGACTGATAATCTACTCATGCACATTGATCTGTTGTTTTCTCTCTCTACAAGTGAATACACCAGTTAATGTCACCTCCGTGTGCGTGCTTTACATCTGAAGCCATGGGTCTGTGGGTCTGCAAATCCATTGGAGATGTTGGAGGCTGGAGGAGGCCTGTCCTGGGGCTGGAGTCCCATCTGTGTGTATGACTGGGTGGATGGATGGGTGGGAGAGAGTAGCATGGCTTGTTATGCTGTTGTTGTGTTGTTGTTGCTAATGTTGTTCTGCTTATATAGGCACACTGTGTTGGCACTGGAATGTGTGATAAAACGGGCAGGTGTACCCCCAGTACGTTTATTTGTTTATTTATTTGTTTACCGCGCAGAGCAGGTCCTTCTGACCTTCTGAGTCACGCCACACCAGCAATCCATGACAAACTTGATTCACCATAACCCAATCATGGGACAATTTACAATGACCAATTAACCTACCTGGTATTTCTTTGGACTAAGGGAGTGAACTGGAGAACCTGGAGAATAGTCATGCATTCCATGTCAAGGATGTACAGCGAGTCCTTACTGGGCTGCAGCAGAACACCGAACTCTTAAATGCCCCGACCTGTTATAGTGTCGCGCCAACCACTACACTACTGTGGCACCCTGACTTAGGTTGTGTTAGCTGTTAATGTAAACAATGCACTTCACTGTATGTGTGATAAATAAATGAAGCTGAATCTGAATCAAGATGTAATTTATTTGACTTTTCAGAAAGAATTGTAATACATAGAACTACGACACTTAAGAGGATGTTTCTCGTAATCTCAGTCAGGATCCTGGATGAATTTTCTCCTTGTACACTTTTAAAAACCAGTGTCCTTCACAGTCTCTGATTTATCATAAAGAAGGACCTAGAGCACGGGTTCCCAACCTGGGGTCCATAGACTCCGCGGTTAAAGGTAGGGGTCCATGGCATAAAGAAAGCAATTAAACAACTAAATGCAGAAGTGGCTTTGCAGTGGAAATAGAAGATAAGGTTAAACAAGGCAATCTTTGTATCAGAGGCATATAGGTGCACAGGGTCAATATTGGCTGTCATTCATTCACTCTGTTTATAAAGTATTGGCTGGATAGGAGTTGTACCCTTCCGTTGTAATGATATCCATGTTTTGGTGTCCTCATTCAGAGGAAATGCTAATTGTATTGTCACCATGTAAAGATTCTTGCGAGAACAATTGTTGCTCTATATCCATTGGGCTCCTGGACCGACGTGGATGGCTTCACTTTCCTCAGCACTGAACTCAATCCACAGCCCGGCGACACACTTTAGGAGACTTGGCAGCTCATGTTCAGTATGATTGATTTTTAAAAAATTATTTGCTCGATTTGTCCTCTTTTGCACATTGGATAGCCGTCAGTCTTTGGTATGTGTTGTTTTTCATGGGTTCTATTGAATTTCCTTACTTTCCTGAGGCTGCCTGCAAGAAACTGAATCTCGAGGTTGTATATGTCATACATACTTAAATAATGAATTTACCTTGTACTTTGTATTATTACATCAGAAGAATACGTGGGATTGTTGGACAAAATATTCCATTGTACATGATAATTGATGCTTTGTGAAGGAGCCAACAAATGAAAAATAATTATACCAAACAGGGAGATTTAAATTGTCAAGTATAATTTGCCAGGGCAGCCATTTATTTTGTTGATCATAAAGCCCTGAACCAGAACCTTGACATAGTTGGTGCATTTTAAGTTCAAGATCAGGTTTATTGTCATTACAACCATAGAGTGTCCCTCCAGACTAAGGTACTCAATGCAATGCATGTAACTCGTGCACAGCACATGAATTAACATTGCCACAAATGAATTAGCGAACAATGAAATACTTTCCAGAAGATTTAGCATAAGCTGCATTTCCATCACAAGTTAATAAGTAAACAGGATGATGCTACTGGCGCTTCATAAGTGATGAGGCTTCACTTATAAAGCGCCTATAGTGTCATACCATTTAGTTTTTAAAGGTGGCAGGGAGTTCTGTAGTTTTACGGCCTGGGGGAAGAACCTGTTTTCCATCCTAACAGTCTTTGTCCCAAAGCTATGGTACCTCCTGCCTGATGGCAAGGTGTCAAAGAGATTGTGTGACTGATTGGAGGGATCCTTGACAACTCTAGGGTCCCTGCATATGCAGTGCTCCTGATAACGACCATGAATGTGGAAAAGAGACCCCAATGATCCCCTCAGCAGCCCTCCCAATCCTTTGTAGGGGCTTGTGGTCAGATGCCTTGCAGTTCCCAAACCAGACGGCGATGCAGCATTTTCATAAAAATTGGTTAGAATCGGGCAGTGGGGGCTCACTCACCTCAATCATTCCTCAGGAAGTGGAGACACTGCTGTGCTTTCTTGACTAAAGAGTTCAATTTCAAGTTAGTTGTCATCTGTCTACTCATTTATACAGCCAAATGGAACAACGTTCCTCCGGACCCAATGCATGTATCACACACAACACATAAAACAAAATACTACCTCAGATAAGTTACTAAAATGTTTTTCAAAACGCATGTGAAGTGTGCAGCAAGGTAAACAATAGATTAAACAGGTGCAGGTGGTTTTGAGAGACCAGGAGAGACCATCTGTTAGGTGCACTCCCAGAAAATTGGTACTGTCTCCATGGAGGAGCAGTTTATGTGCAGTGAGGAGTGATCAGCCTTCACCTTCCTAAAGTCCACATTGAGACTCAAGATGTTGTGCTCACATCATTCTACAAACCACTCTGCCTCCTCTCTACGCCATCTCGTCATGGTTGTTGATGAGGCTATCCGCACTTGTGTCATCGATGAAATCGATAATTTGGTTTGATCTGGACCTAGCAATACAGTCAGGTCGTGCGTCAGTAGCATAAACAGAAGCAGGCTGTGCATGCAGCCCTGGGGGGCCCAGCATAATGAAGCTAGAGATGTTGCTGCCAACTGCATGTTGCATGTTGCATCAGGCTGTGGCCTTTCTGTCAAGAAGGCCAAGATCCAATTATAGGGAAACTGGATAATTGTGAATGCATGATAAAATGAGGTAGAATAAGAAATAAACATCCCCTCTGATGTTGGCAATCTGCTGCTCATATGGTGCGATAATCATCAGTGCTGGACTCTCAAGTATTCATCAGAAAAGTCAACGTATCCTGACTTGATAGTGAAAGAAAATTAAGCGGGAGAATGGGCCGCGAGGAGGATGTGGAGTTTTGAATATTGACAAGTTAAGTAAGTAGGGGAAAAGATGGTATGCGGTCCACATATGGGGAAAAGCCGAGTCTCTGCACTTTGATAGAAAGAATAGTAAAGCATAATACTTTTACAATGAAAAGAAATTGTCACAGGTGGGTGTAAAGTAAGTCATTAGATGTAGAAAGTGAGCAGGAGGGCACGATAACCAAATAGAAAAGTAAATACTGGAAGTTGTTGACCTCAACGGCAATGGAGGCTGAATGTAAAAGTGTACGAAGAAAAATGGAGGGCTTTGTGGGAGGGAAGGGTTAGATTGATCTTGGAGTTGACACAACATCAAGGGCCAAAGGGCCTGTACTGTGCTGCACTGTTCTCTGTTCTATTATTTAATTTGGAGGACTGAGTGTGGTTTTGGTCACTGTACTTGGGGAAGGATGAGTTTGCCTTGGATTTAGTGCAATGTTAATTCACTAAACTGCTTCCTATGATGAGATGATCATATTTTGATGAGAGGTTGAAGAACATTAACCCTACTCACAGGCGATTCATTCTGACATACAGGATTTTGAGAAGACGTGACAAGGGAACGCCAGAGCTTCTTCTAGGTGGATTATCTTAAATTACAAATCAAAGTCTCACCACAAAGACTTGGTTGTTTCTGACTGAGATGAGGGGAAAAAAGCAATTTTACATCAAGTAAATGCCACGAAACTTTGGAGAAACTCATCAGCTCAGGTGGTATCTATGTGGAGCGGTATAAGTCAAGTCAAGTCAAGTCAACTTTTATTGTCATTTTGACCATAACTTCTGGTACAGTGCAGAGTAAAAATGAGACAATGTTTTTCAGGACCATGGTGTTACATGACACAGTACAAAAAACTAGATTGAATTACGTAATTAAAAAAACACAGAGAAAGCTATACTAGACTACAGACCTACACTGGACTGCATAAAGTGCACAAAAGATAAATGTTAGCATTTCAGGCCAGGATCCTTTATCAGGACTGGAAAGGAAGGGGAAGGAAGCAAGTATAAGAAGTGGGGGAGGGTATAAGAGCCACCAGGTGAGGGGAGGAAGATGGGGATGGGGGGGGGGGCCTGAAGTGGGAAGTTGGGAAGTGGAAGGCGTAAATGGTAAAAAGCTAAAAAAGAAGGGTTCTGATAGAAGAGGAGAGTGGACCATGGGAGAAATAAAAGGAGGGGCATCAGAGGGAGGTGATAGGCAAGTGAGAAGAAGAGGCAAGAGGGGAGTCAGAATGGGGACTGGAGAAAGACAGAAGGGGAAGGGGAGAAATTACTGGAAGTTAGAGAAATTGATGCTCATTTTATCAGGTTGGAGGCTACCTAGACGGAATATGAGGTGTGGCATAAAGGAGGTTATAGACTGGTGTGCTGGGATTAAAATGGGTGTCCACCTGTTATGGATGGAGCAAAGCTGCTTTTTACATAGAGGCCAGTATTTTGTGGAATTTAACCACTCCTGTCCATGATTATTCATACTTAGCAATGAGAACAAAGGATTCTCATATTAAGGAAATCAGAGTATATCGAGATTAGACAAGAAATTAATTTTAAGTGCAGGATCAGATGTGATACTACTGAGTATTGGAGCATTCTCAAAATACTGAGTGGCTGTCTCCTGCTTCTAATCATAATGTACTGATCAACGAAAGTTAAGCATAATGAGGACGATCTGATGAAATTAGAGAGTTTATTTCTTTGCCAAGAGTATGACTGGACTGCCAAGGCAGAGCTGATTCGTTCCACTCAACTGGAAGCTGAGAAGTATTTGGCTGGAATGGATTGATTACGGTTAGACTGAAATGTCCAAGAGCTCAAGGGAAAACAATGGTATCGGTTCTGATCTCAAATTATAAAGTGACTTCAGATGGACAGTTTGTAGAGGAACAAAGAATTTTAAACAGTTTCATTAGAATTTCACCATGAATGAGATTATGCAAAATCTACAAAAATAATCAAATAACATTTCTGACTCTGAGTTCTAAGACCATAAGACATAGGAGCAGAATAACGCCATTCAGCCCATCAAGTCTGCTTTGCCATTTATTATGGCTGATTTATTATCCCTCTCAACCCCATTCTTCTGCCTTCTCCCCTTAACCATCGACACCCTAATTAATCAAGAACCTATCAACTTCTGCCTTAAATACACCCAATGACTTGGTCAGCACAGCTGTCTGTACCAATGAATTCCACAGGTACACCACCATCTGATTAAAGAAATCTTTCCACATCTCTGTTCTAAATACGATATACCTTTATTCTGAGGCTGTGCCCTCTGGTCCTAGACTCACCCACTATAGGAATTATCCTCTCCATATCCACTCTCTCTGGGCCTTTCAATATTCGAATGGTTTCAATCATCAATTCCAGTGAGCACAAGCCCAGAGTTATTAATTGCTCCTCATATGTTAACTATTTCATTTCTGGACTCATTCTCATGAATATCCTCTGGACCCTCTGTAATGCCATCTTTTCTTAGATAAGGTGCCCAAATCTGCTCACAATACTCCAACTGTGGCCTTAAAAAGCCTCTGCATCACATCCTTGCTTTTGTATTCTGGACTTCTCAAAATAATGCTAACATTGCATTTGCTTCTCTTGCCGCTAACTCAATAAAAGTTTACCTTCAGGGAATCCTGCGCGACAACTCCCAAGTCCTTTTTACACCTTTGATTTTTGAATTTCCTATTTAGAAAATATTCCAAACCTTTATTCCTTCTATCAAAGTGCATGACAATACACTTCCTTATATGATTGTGGCGAGCATTTGGTCCATAATGACAGACGAGGAAGCTCTTTCACTCAACAACAGTTTTATTGCGAAAGACACAAAACAGACCAGGCACGATGACCCAGAGAGAGAACACCACCACACAGACGGGGGAGGTGACCATCACACAGCCCGGTTACAGTTAGGGTGACACACAATTACACAAGCAAATAACTGTATAACCTAAGCTAAAATGTAACAATAAACAAACTGGAACTTCCCCCCATAATCCCACAAAAGCATTTTAACACAAGAACAATAAACAGTACTGGTCATTAGAAATTCAGGGGCGGGCTGTTGGCCACGCCCCTACCCAGAATGTCACACTGTATTCAATCTGCCACTTCTTTGTCCATGCTCCCAACCTGTCTAAGTCCTTCTGCAGACATCCTGCTTCCTTAAACACTGTATGCCCTTCCACCTATCTTTGCGTTGTCTATAAAATTGACCATACAACTATCGATACCAGCTCCTGTGAATACCACTAGTCACTGGCAGCCAACCAGAAAAGGCTCCCTTTATTCCAAGTCTCTGCCTCCTGTCAGTCAGCCGGTCTTCTATCCATGCTAGTATTCGTCAAGTAATATCACGGGTTTTTATCTTGGTAAGCAGCTTATTAGACCATAAGACCATAGACATAGGAGCGGAATTAAGCCATTCAGCCGATTAAGTCTGCTCCGCTATTCAATCATGGCTGATCGCGGATCCCACTCAACCCCATACACCTGCCTTCTTGCCATATCCTTTGCTGCCCTGATCAATCAGGAAACGATCAACTTCTGCCTTAAATATACTCACGGACTTGGACTCCACCTCAGTTTGTGGCAGAGCATTCCACAGATTCACCACTCTTAAGCTAAAAAAAATCCTCCTTACCTCTGTTCTAAAGAGTTTCCTCCCAATTCTGAGGCTGTGCCCTCTAGTTCTGGGTACCCCAACCATAGGAAACATCCTCTCCACATTCTACATCCACCCTATCTAGTCCTTTCAACATTCGGTAGGTTTCAATGAGATTCCACCCCCACTCCCGCATTCTCCTAAATTCCAGTGAATACAGGTCTAAAGCTACAAAACACTGTTCATATGTTACCTCCTTTATTCCTGGAACCTCCTCTGGACTCTCTCCAATGACAACACATCCTTTCTGAGATACGGGGCCTAAAACTGTTGACAATAAATACTCTAAGTGCAGTCTGACAAGTGTCTAACAAAGGCTCATCATTATGCCCTTGTTTTCATATTCTATTCCCCTTGAAATAAATGCCAACATTGCATTTGCCTTCTTTACCTCTGACTCAACCTGTAAATTAACCTTCTGGGAGTCTTGCAGAAGAGCTCCTAAGTCCCTCTGCACCTTTAGTGTTTGAACCTACTCCCCATTTGGATAATAATCTGCACTATTGTTCCTTTTACCAAAATGCATTATCATACATTTCCCAGCACGGAATTCCATCTGCCATTTTGTTTTGCCCATTCTTTCAATTTGTCTAAGTCCTGATGCAATTGCATTGCTTCCTCAGCACTATCAAGCCCTCCACCTATCATTGAGTTATCTGCAAACTTTGCTACAAAACCATCAATTCCATTATCTAAATTATTGACAAACAATTTGAAAAGTAGCGGTCCCAATACTAAACCCTGAGGAACACCACTAGTCACTGGCAGCCAACCAGAAAAGTTTCCCTTTATTCTCACTCGCTGCCTCCTGCCTGTCAGCTATTCCTCTGTCCATGCCATTATCTTTCCTGTGACACCATAGGATTTTATCTTGTTAAGCAGCCTCATGTGTGGCACCTTGTTAAATGCCTTCTGAAAATCCAAATAAATCACAGCTACCTCTCCTTTGTCCAGCTGCCTCTGCTTGTTACTTCCTCAAAGATTTGTCAGGCAAGATTTCCCTTTACAGAAGCCATGTTGACTTTGACTTATTTTAACTTCAGTCTCCACATACCTCAGAACCTCATCCTTAATAATAGACTCCAACACTTTCCCAATCACTGAGGTTTGCTAACTGGTCTATAATTTCCTCTCCTTTCTCTTCTTAAAGAATGGAATGACAGTTTACAATTTTCCAGCCCTCCAGGACCATGCCAGAAACAAGTGATTCTTGAAAGATCATAATCAATCCATCCAATATTTCTTCAGCAAACTCTCTCAGGACTCTGGAATGCAACCCAACTGGCTCAGGTGACTTATCCACCTTTGAGGTTGCCTAGCACTTTTTCCTTTATAACAGCAATGACACTCGCTCCTGCTCCCTGAAACTCACGGACCACTGGCACACTGTTAGCACCTTCCACAGTGAAAACTGATGCAAAATACCTATTAAGTTCCTCTGACATTTCTTTGTCTCCCATCAATTTCCCGTGACCCAATATCAGCTCTCACCTCCCTTTTTCACTTTATGCAATTAAAAAGTCTTTCGGTGTTCTGCTTTATATTATTGTGTAGTTTACCCTCATATTTCACCTTTTCCCTTCTTATAGCTTTTTTAGTGCCTTTTGTTGGATTTTAAAAGCTTCCATATCATCCAACTTCCCACTCACTTTTACTACCTTATATGCCTTTTCCTTATGCAGTCCTTAACTTCCCTTGTCAGCCACAGTTGCCTACTCCTGCCATTTGAGAACTACTTCTGTGGGACATATCTATCCAGCGCCTTGTGAACTATTCCCAGAAACTTCAGCTATCTCTGCTCTGCTGTCATCCCTGCCAGTATCCTCCTCCAATCCACCTGGGCAAGCTCCTCTCTCATGCCTCTGTAATTCCCTTTATTCCATTGTGATACTGATACATGTGACTAATGCTTCTCTCTCTCAAACTGCAGTATGAATTCAATCATATTATGATCACCGTCTCCTAAGGGTTCCTTTACATTAAGCTTCCGAATAAATTCCAGATTATTACACAACACCCAATCTAAATTAGCCTTTCCCTGAGTAGGCTCAAGCACAAACTGCTCTAAAAGTCCATCTTGTAGACATTCAACAAATTCCTTCTCTTGCGATCTGACACCAACCTGATTTTCCCAATCCCCTTGTACATTGAAGTCTCCCATTACAATTGTCTCATTACCCTTATTACATGCCTTTTCCTCCTCCCTTTGCAATCTCAACCCTACATCTTGGCTACTATTTGGAGGGCTATATATGATTCCCATAATGATTTTTTTTTACCCTTGCAGTGTCTTAACTCCATCCACAAAGATTCAACATTGTCTGACCTAATGTCACCTCTTTTTAAAGATGTAATTCCATCTCTTACCAATAGAGCCACACCACCACCTATGCATTCCTGCCTGTCCTTTCGATACAAAGTATATCCTTTGATGTTAAGTTCCCAACTGTGGCCTCCTTTCAACCACGACTCAGTGATGCCCACAATGTCATACTGACCAATCTCTAATTATGCCATGAGTTCATCCACCTTATTCCAAACGCTATGCGCATTTCTTTGCCCCTTTGAATTTTGCCTCTGTGATACAATTTAACTCTTTTCTCTCTTTACATTTGTACCTAGTCATTGACTTGTCCTTCCGTACATTCATGTTATGCCCTCCATCTACTTGTAAACCTGCTGGTTCATCCTCAGCTCTATCATCCTGGTTCCCATTCCCCTGCCATATTAGTTCAAACCACTCCCAACAGCTCTCGTAAACCTGTCCGCAAGAATATTGGAGCCCTTCAGATTCAAGGGAAACCCATCCCTTTTGTACAGGTCATGCCTGCCCCAGAAGAGGTCCCAATGATTCAGAAGTCTAAATCCCTACCCCCCACTCCAATTTTGCAGCCACACATTTATCTGCCACCTCTTTCTATTCCTGTCCTCATTGTTGCGTGGCACAGGCAGTAATCAAGAGATTACTACCCTTGAGGTCCTGCTTCTCAACTTCCGTCCTAACTTCCTATATTCTTTTTTCAGGACCTCCTCCCTTTTTCTTGCTATGTCATTGGTACCAATATGTACCATGACTGTTGGCTGCTCATCCCGCCCCCCCCCCCTTTTCAGGATATTGTGGACTTGTCCAGAAACACACCAGACCCTAGCACATGGGAGTTAATCTACCATCCGTGTTTCCTTTTTGCATCCACAGAATTTTCTGCCCACCCCCTCCCCCAATATTACTCAAATGGGAGTACTTTTTGCTGAGGGGGATGGCCACAGGGGTGCTCTCTACTATCTGTCGTTCCCCCTTTCCTATCCTGACAGTCAACCATTTATCTGTCTCCTGTAGCTTTGGGGTGCATACCTGTCTGTAGCTCCTTTCTATCACTGCCTCACTTTCTCTAACAAGCCAAAGGTCAGTGAGCTCCAGCACCAGTTCCCTAACATGCTCACTAAGGAGATGCCCCTCAAAGCACCCGGTGCAGATGTAGCCTTCAGGGAGGCTGGGAGTCTCCTGGAAATCCCACATTTGACACCTAGAACAGAACACTGGCTCTGTAGACATACCGCCTATTCTCTCTAGAGTTAAGTAAAAAATAAGGAGTGAATTTACCTGGAGTCCGCCTGTTCTCACTGATGCCTTGTTTGAGCCAAAGTCTTCCTACTCAGACTACAGCAACAATGACCGTTCCCACGATGACCACTCCACTAGGCGATACCTCTTTTTTATAGAGACTGGGGTTCCCATCAAAAATCTTTTGTTGGACCTGCTCGGGTATGCCCCTGTTGCATCTGCGCAGTACTCCAATCAACGACAAGGTGCTTCATGTGAGGCACCTTGCCAAAGGCCTTCTAAAAATCTAAATAAACAACATCCACTGATTTACCTTTGTCAGTCCTTCTTGTTTCCTCAAAGAATTCCAACAGGTTTGTCAGGCAAGATTTTTCCTTGAGGAAACCACTCTGACTATGGCCTATGTTATCATGTGCCTCCAAGTACCTGAGACCTCATTCTTGATAATCAACTCCAACATCTTCTCAACCACTGAAGTTGGGCTAACTGGCCTATAATTTCCTTTTTCTTTCTACCTCCTTTCTTCAAGGGTGAAGTGACATCTGCCATTTTCCACTCCTCCAGAACAATTCCATAATCCTGTGGTTCTTGAAAGGTCATTTCTAATGCCTCCAAAATCTCTTCAGGATCAGAATCAGGGTTAATACCACCAGCATATATTGTGAAATTTGTTAACTTTACGGCAGCAGTACAATGAAGTACATGATAAATAAATATAGAGAAGAGAAACTGAATTATACTAAGTATATATGTAGTTAAATTAAATGTGCAAAATCAGAAATAAAAAAGTGAGGTATGTTTCATGGGTTCAATGTCCATTTAGAAATCAGATGGCAGAGGAGAAGAAGCCGTTCCTGAATTGTTGAGCATGTGCCTTCAGGCTTCTGTACATCCTTCCTGATGGTGACAATGAGAAGAGGGCATGTCCTGGGTGATGAAGGTCCTTAATGATGGATGCTGCCTTCCTAAGGCACCGCTCCTTGAAGATGTCTTGGATACTATGGAGGCTAATACCCATGTTGGAGCTGACTAATTTTACAACTCACTGTAACTTATTTCAATCTTGTGCAGTACCCCTCCACACCTAATGCCGACCCAGCAAGTCAGAATGCTCTCCATGGTACATTTGTAGAAGCTTCTGAGTGTTTTAGTTGACAAACCAACCAGATAACTCTTTCAGAACCCTGGGGTGTAGTCCATCTGGTCTAGGTGACTTAACCACTTTCAGACATTCCAGCTTTTAGACTTTTCTCTAACACTGAGCTACATTGAACTACTCAGATTGGAAACAGATTGGAAATAAGTTAATTTTGTGAATTATTTTCTCTATAAACAACCATGAATTGACTCGTCATTATAATCCCTCTGAAATGAAGATTAGATTTCTATGAGAGTGAAAAAACATAATGCAAGTCAGCAACATCACCACAACACTGTAAAGCCATCTTGTTTTAATTTTACTTTTCCATACTCTAATAAACTTCCACAGATGTACTGTTGAAAGTATCCTGACTGGTTGCATCCTGGCTTGATGATGCAATTTAAACATGCAGAAATAGAAGAAGAGATGGACTCAGCCCAAGTGTCATTGGCACATCCTCCCTCACCATCAGAAGTATCTACATCAGCTTCCAAGTTCAAAGTAGATCTATTATCAAAGTGCATATATGCCACCAGATGCTATCCTGAGATTTATTTTCTTGTGGGTATTCACGGTAAATCAATGAATCTATGCAAAACTACATACAAACTAAGACTAAAGAACAGAAAAATGTGCAAATGTAATCAATAAATCAATACATTATTGAATAAATAAATAAAACTGAGAACATGAGTTGTAGAGTCCTTGAAAGTGAGTGCATAGCTTGTGGAATCAGTTCAGCGCTGAGGTGAGAGAAGGTATTCACATTGGTTCAGAAGCCTGATGTCTGAAGAGCAGTAATTCTGAAACTGGTGGTGTGAGACCCAAGGCTCCTGTACCACAGTTGCAGCAGTGAGAAGAGACCATGGCCTGAATGGTACTGCTGCCTCAAGTACTCAAATATGCCCACCATTCGGGCTAAGCTACCTTCTCGTGGCCATTAATGAGCAGGACGTTCAGAAGCCCGAGGTCCACACCACCAGGTTCAAGAACAACAGCTTCCTTTCAACCATTCAGTCCTTGAATCAACCTGCACAACTCTAATCTCTACTTCAGCATAACACTTTTACCACTTTGCACTACAATAGATTTTTTTGTTCTAATTGTTTAAGTTATGCTTAATTTGTGATTTTCTTGTGAAGGTTGTATTTCTGGTACTATTTGCCTGTGATGCAGCTGCAAGTAAGTTTTTCATAGCATCTATATGCTTGTACTGTACCTATGACAACAAACTCAACTTTGATTTTGTCTTTGTCCCGTTTATTTTTTACAGCGACAAGTGAGCCAACCATATCTACTATTATGGATAGATGTGTAGGAAGCCCAAAGGATTACATGGTGTAATGTATAGTAAAAGTGATGAAAATCTGAAGATTGGAGACTGAATGGCTGCGTTATGCTGACACATGACATATGAATGCTGGGGCCCATCAGTTATTCTCTCATTGAACTTAATCCAGCTATAATCCCACAATTAACCTCAAAGTAATGAACCCTTAATTTCTCGCCATAGATTTAAAACTGAAGAGCAGGGATAAAATAATTCGAGACAGGCAGAGTGACTGCGGACTTAGGAAAATACAAAAGTAATAATTGATGATAGCCAGATCTATCCAACAGTGGCCAGTGATACTGTTCACAAGCCATCCCTAATAAATACCCACAACTGGATTCTGTCAGTCTTGAGGCATTATCATCTGTGCTATGATGGTAATGTGACATGGCCCCATGTCTCATGTTCACTGATAACGGATTTCACTGATTCATTCCTAATGTTTCTATAAAACACAGCTTGTTAAAGGCCTAGTTGTGAAATATAGTCACTATGAAATTAAGATCAATAGCGTCTGCAGACAGAGCCCTCAGACATTCAAGATACATTTTAATTGGGGTGAAGCTGATTGTACCAACAAATGACAGTTGGCAAAAGGCTGTTCATGGTGTCAGTACCTTCTGTACCTAATAAAATGGCCACTGAGTGTACATTTGTGGTCTTTTTGCTACTGTAGCCCATCCACTTCACAGTTTGACGTGTTGTGTATTCAGAGATGCTCTTCTGCGCACCACTGTTGTAACATGTGGTTCTTTGAGTTACTGTCACCTTCCTCTCAGTTTAAACCAGTCTGGCCATTCTCCTCTGATCTCTCTCATTAACAAGGTGTTTTCATCCACAGAACTGTCACTCACTGGATGTTGTTTTTGCACTTTTCTCTGTAAACTCTAGAGACTGTTGTGTACGAAAGTCCCAGGAAATCAGCAGTTACTGAGATATTTAAACCACCTCATCTGGCTCCAACTATTATTTCATTGTCAAAGTCACTTAGATCACATTTCTTCCCCATTCTGATGTTTGGTCTGAACAACAACTGAACCTCTTGATTGGGTCTACATGCTTTTATGCATTGAGTCGCTGCCACATGATTGGCTGATTAGATACTTGCATTAATGGGCAGGTACACAGGCATACAAAATAAAGTGAATACCAAGTGTATATTCACCAGCAGGAAGAATCCCTGTCTCCCTCCTTTCAAAAGGATTGGCAACTACTCACAGGTTAGCCAAATAATTTCTCCTGGCTGTTGCTACTGATTGGTCCCCTAGGTCTGTTTAGATATGGGAAAATGAATGGCCTTTGAAGAAGAACATTTTGCTAAATCCAACACTTTGACACAGACCATGTTTCCAGACATGGGCATCTATCTCCTTTTGTGACAGGGGGAATAAATTGTGCGTTCAGTATAAGCCACAGAAAGAGGAATGAAGAGGAAGAGGACATTGTTGAAGGGTAGGGAAAGCAGAAGGACTTTATCAGGACCAACAGCTCTTGGCTTGAAGCATCAGCCAACTATTTTCCACAATAACAGGTAACATGAGTTGTTGATTAGTTAGGGAGACAGGCTGAGGAATGGCAAATAAATTTAGTTGCGGTAAGTGAGAGCTAATGCATTTTGGACATTCAAACCAGGGCAGGACCCATGCAGTGAATGGCAGAGCACTGACGAGTGTTGTGGAACAGAGGGTTCTGGAAGTACACTGAAAGCAGATGAGCAAATAAAGATTTAAAGATTAGCGTTACTTATCATTGAAATATTTTGTGTTAATGACCAACGTAGTCTGAGGATGTGCTGTGGCAGCCCACAAGTGTTACCACACTACCAGCTCCAACATAGCATGCCCACAACTCACTAACCCTAACCATATGCCTTTGGAATGTGGGAGGTGTTACATATACCGTAGCTGGGTCACTTACCAGCAAAGATAAAGAGGTCCGTTGAAGTCTGATGGTACTATTTTTAACAGTATTTATTGATAAAAATACACAAAAATCATATCAATGCAAACATACAGATAATATACGTCGTCAATACTAAATCTAAAAGCGCGGGTATAATAATAATCACTAAGAAATAGCTCTATCGTTGTCTAGGGGATAATGTATTGTCCGATGGAAATATAAAAGTCACTCAAGTTCATTCAAGCTGCAGCTTTTTATTTGAAGAGAGAGACGGAGGTTTAGAACTTGCCCGGTTTTCCGTTTTATGATGTCAATCCTTCGAAATGGCGTCGGTGGTGATCTCTTCCTTAGCTAAGCCGCCTTCCATGGTAGGGCCTCAATCCCGGGGCAACAGGAAAGGACACACGTGGGCCCTCCACTGGCTGTTGCTATTAAACACTGTCACGGGACTTCTAGCGTTTCGCCCGGTGCGTGTCAAGGGGCTGTTCCCCAGACCCTCTTTTATCCTTACTCACGGGGTCTCAGATGTCAATCAGGTCGGGATGATGCAATCCCTCAACCAACCCCCTCTGATCATTCCCTGAGGGCTTCATGAAGTACAGTACTCAATACACAATTCCGTCTCCAAGAGACAATGGCCGTTTTCTGTGGCTTTGTACCGCTGGGGCCAAGACATTCCAAACGTCTCTCTCTCATTTCCTGGGTCTCCTGCCCTGACTTAATAGCGATCTTGCGATTCTCAAAAAGGAGGGGGGGCACAGGTGTAACAGAGGAAACCAGAGCACCTGGAGAAAACCCATGCAGTCACAGGGAGAATGTGCAAACTTTTTACAGTCAGCTGCAGGAATCAAATCCTGATTGGTAATTGCCGGTGCTTCAAAGTGATTGCACTAACCACTATGCTCCTCTTCGTGATTTTATAATCTTCCATGAGACTACCTCTTATTTGACTGCGGTCCAGGGAACAAAGATGCAGCATGGCAAACCTCTCCCTATAACCCAGGCAGCATTCCCTTAAAACTCTTCAGCACCTTATCCAATTTGACAACGCCTTTCCACAACATAATACTCCAAGTACAGCCTCACCAATGACTTATATAGTATGTCCCTACTTCTGCATTTATGTCCTCACTGATGGGGGCCTGTATGCTGGAAGAAAGCCTATAGCACGATGCTACCTGTACCGGAGGGTTGAGTTACAGGGAGAGGAGCGTCTCTCTGAGTCTTTAATCCCTGGGGCACAGTTGAATATGAGGGAATCTCATGAGGTGTATGGATAAGGTGGACAATAAGAGTCTTTTTCCCAGGATCAGAGAGTCCAAAGCTGGAGGGCGCAGTTGCAAGATAATCTCTGGGTTGATATCTTACCCACACAGTGGTGATAAGCATTGCCACAAAAATTCTGTGTTGTGAACAATAGAAGTAATATGGAGACTTCTGTTCCAAGCCTCAGCCATATGAAAAGCCTCTCTAGCTGAAATCAACAGCTTGGAAAACTGCAGGCCCGCCAGCATCTATAGGTAGAAGCACTGTCAACGTTTCGGGCCGAGACCCTTCGTCAGGACTAACTGAAATGATTGATCTTTCCTTTTAGTTAGTCCTAACGAAGGGTCTCGGCCCGAAACGTCGACAGCACTTCTCCCTATAGATGCTGCCTGGCCTGCTGCATTCCACCAGCATTTTGTATGTGTTGTTGCTTGAATTTCCAGCATCTGCAGATTTCCTCGTGTTAGCTTGGAAATCTCTCTGCATTTCCCCAGCTGTCCGATATTGACCATTTTAACTTCTCCCTAGTATGTTGTTTGGAGAGTACATTTTATACCATGTTTAGATGTATAAAGACATATTCGCAAAAACTCTTGACTCCTTTTTTAGGCTGCAAAGAAATGATGGCTCAGTAGGGAGTTCTGAACTGGGGTTTGAAAGCCTGCATGCCTATTAAATGAACGTGCCTTGAAATTATCTGCACGGCTGCAACAGTGTTTTGACTGGAATGATTTATGGAAAAGCCTGGAAGTTTCAGGCAGATTACAGTGTGTGCGAGTGTAATGTTTGCTGCTAAAGCTTTTTCTACAAGAAATTAATGATGTATATTTTTAAAGTTTTTATGCATATCGTGAAGTTTAATTGATGTTTGAAGACATTTATATAATAATCTTGTTTCTTATCCCAAAATGATTGAAGTGTAACAAACTTAACCATAGCAGTTATTACATTGGCAAATAACTCATTCTTCGCTGAAAATCCATAAACAAAGCTCAAGAAATGGATCCAGCAACTAGTATTGATGGTAGAAATTTTAAATAAAAATATAACAAAGGATCCCTCTTAAATTCCATAAGGAATAGAAAATAAAAGTTATTGCAATTAAAAACAATGCAAGTAATATCTATCATTTAAAGAGTCAAAAGGTGTATGCATTTAGTGCTACAGCCTTGGAGATGCTGATTTTCTAATATTTGAAATATAGGCCATCGCCTTATGCATTGCCATTACCAGATGCTGGTCTCTGCATAGGTTACTGCAGTAGATCATGAGGGCAGCGATTGCCTCTAAACATCCTCCAGATCTTCACTCATCTTATCATAGAGCTGTCAAAAATTTTAGGTCTAAGATTTGTCCCAACAGCAAAGGATTTGAGCCAGATTAAATGTTTTGTGATAAAGCTTGGAGGCAGCCCACAAGTGATGGTGCCAAAATAGCATGTCCACAACTCACTAACCCTAACCCAAACATCTTTGGTATGTGGGAGGAAATCAGACGTAGAAACTCTATACAAACAGCAGCAGGAATCAAACGCCAATCTTACAGCTGGCAGTGTAAAGAGATTGTGCTATCAGCTACACTTACATTTGCCAAAGTAACAAATATCATCTCCATTATGTATTGCCTTCCTTCATCGTTCCTCTGTAGATTCTCACATCTCTTCTATTGGGGAGCTCCATGGGCGTGCAGTTGCCATTTCTCATTTTTACTCATCTGAACTGAAGTCGTGGATTAAAGTCATAATTTCTCTTCTGAACCACACACCGTTAACACTGAAAGGTCCCCAAAGTTTAGTCCTTCTTTCCTTTCCTCATCTAAATGCTGAAAATGACTGGATGTGGGATGAGTTGCCAATGATACCCACCTTTCACTTAGTGAACCTTCTTGTCGCCACTCCTGAATTTTCAAGTTGGTTGACTTTCATTTCTGAATACTTGGGAAGACGCATGATGTAGTCTGCCAATCCCTTGTCTGGAGCAGGTTGTTCATAGACATGGTTTGTGGCCTGAGCCCAGTTTGCTTCTCGTCTACATGCTTCATGGAGACATAGAGTTGTTAGACTCTATGGGACAGAATCAGACCCTTCAGCTCTATCGAACTGTTATTGTGCCGAGTCTCATTGACCCACTGTGGTGAACTACGTATACCTGTCTGGACACGCCCCCCCCCCCCCCCCCCCGCTGACTGCTCCTGTGGATCCTCCCACACACCCCTGTATAAAGGCAGTTGGAGGCACTGCTCCTCCCTCAGTCTCCAGGATGTTGTGTGGTGGTCTCTTGCTGCTAATCGTGGTGTCTTGCAGCTAATAAAAGCCTATCGTTCGCCTCCCGTCTCCGAGAGTTATTGATGGTGCATCACCCACACCTACACTAAAGCTCTCCGTACATTATGCTGCAACTGTACAGGGTACCTGGAGAACTACATGCAGTTCTGGTCTCCTTACTTGAGGAAGGATTTATTGGCTTTGGAGGTGGTGCAGAGGATGTTCACCAAGCTGATTCCAGATATTAGGGGGTTAGACTATGATATTCACACCACCCTCTGAGCAAAGAAGTTCCTTCTCAGGTTCCCCTTAATAATTTCACCTTTCACCCTTAACTCGTGGCCTTTAGTTGTAGTCTCATCTAACCTCAGTGGAAAAAGTCTGCTTGCACCTACCCTATCTAAGCCCCTCATAATTTTGTATATCCCCATCAAATCATCCCTCATTCTTCTACACTTCAGGGAATAAAGTTCTAAATGACCCAACCTTTCCCTATAATGTAGGTCCTCATCTTCTGGCAACATCTTTGAAAATTTGCTCTGTACTCCTTCAATCCTATTGGTATCTTTCCTGTTGGCAGATGACCAGAACTGCAAACTTGACCTCACCAATGTCTTATACAAATTCAGTATAACCCCCTACGTCCAGCACTCAATACTCTGATTTATGAGTAGATAGATAGGTAGATACTTTATTCATCCCCAAGGGGAAATTCAACATTTTTCCAGACTGGATATTTAAAACCAATAGTAAAAAGTAGGTTGAGGGAATTCTATTCTCCTTTCCAAGAGTGAAAGTACTAAGTTGTTCTTTAATTCTTTGACCTATACCCTTCAAAACCTCTTCCAACCCTTGCCTCAGCACCACAGCATAAGAGTAAGCCAATAGCCTTTCACAAGAGTATCCAATTTAGTTTAACATGACACAATCTTCGGGCAATAATTCCTGGCTCACCACCAAGATAAGGTGGTGATACCCGAGGCAGCAGCATAATTGTGAGGTTGGTACCTCTAAATGCTGGAAGCGGCATGATTTTGCCATTTTTCTGTAGGCTTTACTAAACAGATGCATACAACAGGAATATTTTAGATACCTTGGCATTATTGCCACAGAGAAAAAGAAATAATTGTAGCCGTTCGGTAATTGGAATAGACAGGTGACCAATTTCTTTCATTTGGCTGTCATTTCTCGTACTAAGGCTAGACATGTGAGAAATATCAAGTTACAATTGCAATGACTAGGGGGAAAACCATCAGGAAATAATAATCAAATCTTGTAGCTTATGCAGTTTTCAAACTGGGGTGTTCAAATCCTGGGATCCACATGTGGTTTCTGACAGAGACGAGGAGGTTTAGGGAGTAAAATCCAGAGCTTTTGACAACCGATGGCAGAAGAATTAGATTCCGAATACAACTGAGGTAAAGAATGTACACTGAAACTCAGATAGTCAGAACAAACATGCAGCGCCACTGGAAACTGAACTGTGGCAGACAGGAAGGCTTTACAGGTAGTCAAACCTGCCCAGCCCAACATCAGCACCAGTCTACCTCCCATCAAGGACATATATTCAGAAAGGTGCCAGTAAAAGGCCAGCAAAATCAAAAAGGATCCCATCCTCCCTGCTCACGGACTGTATGCCCCATTCTCATCAGGGAGGAGGCAATGTAGCATCCACACCAGGACCAGCAGTTACTTTCTCCATGCTTTATTTTTGTGATGCATTGGATCAGGAGTAACAATTATTTCATTCTGAGTCTTGAATCTCTGAAATTGCTGCTGTCAGCAGCGTTTCCAGTTGTAATTGTATTTCAAGGACTAAATCAGGTGTAGTTCCGCATTATGAGCCATAAACAAATCAAACTGCCACCAGCCACGTGTAAAATGAGTCATACTGAAGTGAGAGTTGTCTGCTGTCCGAAGTGAGAGCTGGCGCTGTTCTACACATGACAGGCAAGCTGAAGTCTGCTTCTTAGAGCACGCGTGGGGAGAACAAATTACCATTAACTCTAGGTGCCATCTGTTGATAGGCATAGAGACCTGGACGCCATATGTCTGCCACAAGGAAGAAGAAAGTTCTCTGAAGCAGCAGACTGACTAAGAACCATGAGGCTCCAGGGAACACAAACCATGAGATGACAGGAAATCCACAATTTCAAGGCTATAGACGTCGGATTTCCAGAGCAAATCCTTATTCTGTAGAGTATTTGATGATCGCCTCGAAAAGCACCAGCGATGTGGTTTCCTTCAAGCATAAAGCCAAAACTAAAATATATATTGCAAACCAGCATTTAACTTGGGTTGACAACTCACAGTTTATGTGACTTTCAGAGGAAATCCTTGAAATGCTCATGACCTCAAATGTTAAAACAAAATAAAGAGAGAAGGTTCATTTAGTTGGGGCAATATGAAACGCTCATTTGGGACTAAAACTTTTCCTTCTCAGGTTATGATACCCACAAATGCAGCATCCCATTGCAAAGACAATTTCACTTACAACTGTGTAGATAAATCCATTTTACATACAGCTGAAATATTTGGAAGTTTTTCCTGTATCTGTGACATATGACCTGCTTAGATCAAACAAGGACAGAATTTCGCTTACTTTATAAAATGATATTTTCACCCAGTTAGAACACTCTGTAGACACAAGCCATTCTATAGATGCTGGAAATTCAGAGTAACACACACACAAAACGTTGGGGGAACTCAGCAGGTCAGACAGCACCTATGGAAAGGAATAAAGTGTCAATGTTTTGGGCTGAGACACCTCATCAGGACTGATGAAATATTCTGTTACTGAAAAATAAGAATTGAAATTGTATTAAAATCTTCACCTGCTCAGGTTTCTTTTGAATGACAACGTTGTAACATTTCATGTATTTTTCTTTGATGTACTGTCAGAGAACAGTTGTTCATGAAAGTAGCTCCCACAAGATGGCATATCTACTTAACCTGTGTTTCTAAGCTTGATTGTGAAATAAGTATTTCCACAACATTATAACTAAACTCCTTCAGTCCTGTAAGGTCCTGGAATCAGAGGATTAATCTCTTCATTACAATTAAAAATATGCATACATTTTGCTAGGAGAACTCTGGGTGGGGATAAATGACAGTGAATATTAATTAATTAGCACTATCTTGCAGACGCATACTGCCTATTTAAATTATCTCTCCTGGACAAATCAGGGAGGTAGAGAAAAGTGTGAAAAATCTCAGAAATTGTCAGACTAAAATCCAATATACAATAATCAAAAGCTGTAGATGCTAGGATTCTGAAATAAGAAAATGCCCTGTAGGTCAAAGTCCAAAGTTCAAAGTAAATTTATTATCAAAGTACGTACTATATATGTCACCATATACTACCTTGAGATTTATTTTCTTGCAAGCATTCACAGTAGAACAAAGAAAAACAATAGAATTAATTGAAAACTAAACACAAAGAAAGCCAAACAACCAATGTGCAAAACAAGACACACTGTGCAGGTACTCACAAAATAAATAAATAGATAACACTGAGAAGATGAGTTGTAGACTCCTTGAAAGTGAATCCATAGGTTGTGGAACCAGTTCAGTGTTGAGGAGAGTGAAGTTATTCACACTGATTCAGGAGCCCGATGGGTGAGGGGTAATAACTTTGACCGAACATTTTGGTGTGCGTTCTTCTTGGTGGCAGCAACCATGGTTAAAAGAAACACTCAGTGTTTCAGGTCACTGACAAGAAAAGTCTTTCTACATATTCACCTCTTTCCTCTCTCAAGATGTTCTTTTAAAGTTATTTTTTTTAACAAAGATTTTGCTCACTGACCCAAAATATCTCCTTATGTGACTTGGCGTCAATTTGGTGTCTGATAAAATGCCCTGGGATGTTTGGTTATTGAAGAGCGAGCACATGAATGGAAGTTGATTGTACTGCCACTGTTAACATAACCCAGATGAGGACTCTGACGAAATGCATGAATAATGAAGTCAGGAACTCTACTTTCTCATTCAACGATTCACTCTCCACACACTCTCTACTTCACTGGATCTAATTTCATCTAGGTCTGTTCTCATTTGCTGACCTTTCATCATTCAAATGACTCTGATAGAATGATACCAGAATACAAAATGTGAGGAAACAACAAACGTGTAATTAGCATCCAGTCCACTTCTTTCACATGAGGCTTCACTGTGAATGATTCAGTCTGATTTCCAGTCATGAAATAATAAAACCACCTTTCTTTGTATCAAGCATCTACTAACAATTCACTTGGCTGACCTTCAAGGGGCAAGGATGGGTCCAACTTGAGGAGTACAAGCTTACTTTTTCCTTCTAAGAAGTACAAAGGAGCTGACTAATTCCCAGAACCATTTCTGTATCTTGCTAGTCTGTGTTAGCGTGTCTTGACAAGTCAGCAAGGAAAAGGATTAAAATTTAGTGAATCAGAATATTTGATAAATACTGTTCTTTGGATACTTTGATATTTTAAGCCCCCCACTTTAAGAACTCTGTGTTTCATCATTATCTCTTTCCAACCATACAATATTTCATGTCCAATTTCTACAACACTCTGTTTTATTTAAGTGTCATTTGTTAATTGTTACATTTATGAAATTATGATATTGATCTTCATATTAAGAAATTATGATATCAGTCTTCATATTATAATTGCCAATGATCAGCTATGCTTCTCTCTGTAAACTTCTGACATCTCAACTTAATTAAAAAAATATCATTTTCTACTCAACGTCTAAAAAAGGAGATGATTACTGAGGCAGCTTCAGTAGGCACTGCCTCAAGAAGGTAGCATCCATCATTAAAGGTTCTCACCAAGCCACACCATATTCTCATTACTATCATCAAGGAGGAGGTACAAGAGCCTGAAGACACACACTCAACATTTCAAGAAGGGCCTCGGCCTGAAACGTCGACAGTGCTTCTCCCTATAGATGCTGCCTGGCCTGCTGTGTTCCACCTGCATTTTGTGTGTGTTGCTCAACATTTTAGGAACAGCTTCTTTCCTTCTGCCATCAGATTTCTGAATAGACAATGAACCTACGTACACTACATCAATATTTGCTGCCTTTTTACACTACATTTTTTGTATTTCTTGTTGTAATTTATAGTAACTCTTATATGTATTGCGCTGTACTTCTGCTGCAAAACAAATTTCACAGCATATGCCAATGACAATTAACCTGATTCTGATTCTAACTGAATTAACATATCAGAGAATTCCTTATTTATCTTCATCTAATCTGGAGCATTTAATATCATATGTAATTACCACCCACCCTTTACAGTTATGCTCTCTTGTGTGTTCAAACAAAGCTAATTAATTTTAGGGTAGAGACTTACATAGTGAACAGAAAGGCACTGAGATGTGTGATAGAACAAAAGGGATCTGGGAATAGAGATGCATCATTCCTTGAAAGTGGCATCACAGGTAGATAGGGTTGTAAAGAAAACTTTTTGCACATTGGCCTTCCTATTGAGTACAGGACTGGGATGTTATGTTAAAGTTGTATAAGACATTGTTGAGGCCTACCTTAGAGTATTGTGTGCATTTCTGGTGTTTTTTTATAGGAAAGATATCAATAAGATCGAAAGAGCACAGAGAAAATTTTCAAAGAAATAGGCAGGATTGAGGACCTGAGTTATAGCCAAAGGCTGAATAGGTTAGGACTTTTATTCCCTGGAGAATGAGGGGAGATTTGATAGAGGTATACAAAATTATGAAGGGTATAGACAGGGTAAATGCAAGCAGGCCTTTTCCACTGAGGCTGGGTGAGACTACAACTACAGGTCATGGGTTAACAGTTTAAGGTGCAATGTTTAAGGGGTACATGAAGGAAAAATCTCCACTCAGAAGGTGGTAAGAGTGTGGAATGAGCTGCTAGTGGAAGTAGTAGATATGGGTTTGATTGCACTATTTAAGAGAAATTTGGATAAGTACATGGGTGAGAGGGTTACAGAGGGTTACGGTCCAGGTGCAGGAAACGGGACTAGGCATGAACTAGATGGGCCAAAGGGCTTGTTTCTGTGCTATAGTCCCTATTGACACATTGACTCATTCTTCTCCCTGTTTCCCTGTGGTCACTCACAAATCCCAGCTTTTAATCTAATTCCTTGTATCCCAATCTGAATTAGTTTGGGTAAAATTTAGTGGTACAAGAGGGAAAAGCACTTGCAATTGAAATTATTGTTGAACGCCAGGCCAACAAAAGAAAATTCAGCTGGTATTACTATATAGAAATGCAGAAAGGTTTTAGGGAAATCGTGTGAAAAAAGAATTTAATTCTCCAGAATTAAATCAAAATATGACTGTTCACCAACAGAAATACTTCCAGCATACACTGCCAGCAGTCTCACCACCTCATTTCAGAAAATGGCATGGTTTAAGTTACCGTAAGACAGTCTCCAACTTTACACAAAAAAACGAGACCTCCATCGTTACTCCAATGTTAGCTGGAATTTTGATTTCACAACACACAAACATCATCCTATTCCACCACTCATCCAGACACTCCAAACTTACACCATTCTTAATAGCCTTTAGGAATCATATTGCACAATTTTGCCACAGAGATTAGCAGTCAAAATGCGGTCGTGACTATGACAATTATATCTGCTCTGTCTGCAGGCTGAAGGAGTCACTTGAATCTCATTTTGCATGGGTGCCTCCTTCTAGGCCCTAATCAGTCCTTAACTTTGTACCAACTGTCACTTAGTCAGAAAGGGAACTGCTTGGGAAATGGAAAAATTGACCACACTAACGCATAGAGGAGTTTCTTTGCCCTACAGAGCCAAGGCTTATCATTGGAATAAAGTGGAATAAGAGGCACTAATTTGCATTCTGAGTACTTGATCTGTAATTTTTTTAAAGTAAAACTTCATCCTTATACTGTTTGTTGAATATGTATTGCAAAATATACATATATACTGTAGATATTGACCATAGGACATATATAGTTATGTCTGTATATAAGTATGTATAATTGCGGTTTATGAATTCATTTCATAACCATAACTACTTTATAAATATGTTATAGTGGAAAAAATGCCTGAGCATGAGGACCCCTGATTCTGATGAGGATACCATGCATGAGACACGCAGGCATTACTGGATCATTTTAAAAATCACTTGGTCCTTTATTGAATGAAATATGCTGTACTTACTTAGCTTGACATAAGTGTAACTCCAGACACTTTACGTTGCCTCTGAAATGGGCCAGCAAGACCATCAGAGCCTCAGTGTAATTTGAGATGGGGAATAAATCTTGAATGAATAAACTCTTCAATATAAGTTGATAAAACTCCCTTTTCACAGAGCTATTAATTCACACCGTAAAGAACAATGTTTGAAAACATTTTGTCAGTAGTTATAAAGGCTATCCACATATTTTGATGAATAACTTTTGTTAATTACATTGAATCAATTTATTTGGTTTATTTAAACTTTGATTTAAAAAAAATGAACACAAAAATGGCAAATAAGTTAAATCTGTGTTCTTGGCCATGAGATTCTGTAACAGAAGTGCGAAAACAGTTTGGTTATCTGAATGCACAAAGTCCATTTAAGCCTGAGCATTTTAATGTTTGATATTTTAATTATGCTTGATGTTTGCAGTGTATAAGAATAATGGATTTAACCAAACATGATGTATCAATTAAATATAGCAGAGAAGTGCCTCAGCCTGAAATGTTGACTTAATAGACTTTTCCATTGATGCTGGCTGACCTGCTGAGTTCCTCCTGCATTTTGTGTGTGTTGCACAGGATAATTTAATTTTCCCAAGGTCTGAAATATAAACTAAGACTAGACAAGGATTATTACAACAAAGTAGCCATGCTTAAGAACATGCACTCAGTTATTAGATACATCGATACACCTGACCATTAATGCAAATATCCAATCAAGTCAAGTCACTTTTTATTGTCATTTCGACCATAACTGCTGGTACAGTACACAGTAAATGAAACAGTACAAAAAACTACACTGAACTACGTAAAAATAACACAGAAAAAAACCAGACTAGATTACAGACCTACCCAGGACTGCATAAAGTGCGCAAAAACAGCGCAGGCATTACAATCAGCCAATCGCATGGCAACTCCTCAATGTATAAAAGCATACAAACATGGTCAAGAGGTTCAGTTGTTGTTCAGACCAAACATCAGAATGGGAAAGAAATGTGATCATTGAACATGGAATTATTGCTGGTGCCAGATAGGGCGGTTTGAGTATCTCTGCAACAGCTGATCTCCTGGTATTTTCATGCCCAACAATCTCAAGAGTTTACAGAGAATGATACAAAAAAACAAAATGTAATTAGTGTGCGGACGCACTGTGGGTGAAAATGCCTTGTTAATGGCAGAGGTCAGAGGAGAATGGCCAGAATGGTTCAAGCTGACAGGAAGGTGACAATAACTCAAGTAACCTCGCATTACAACAGGAAAGCATCTCTGAACACACAACACATCAGACCTTGAAGTGGATGGGCTACAGCAGCAGAAGGCCACAACCATACACTCAGTGGCCACTTTATTAAATACAGGAGGAACTTAATAAAGGGGCCACTGAGTGTATATTGAATAATTGAGAAGTATAGTAGATTAGAATGGTGTTCATTTAATTTAATGCTAAATTTCTCATTCAACAAAGTACTGTGAGCTTTCAGTCCTTTCCCTTTCATTCCCTAAAAGACAGTTGTGATCCAGATGTATTTTTGTGATAATCCAAAATGTGATCCCCATTACTGAAGCTAGTTTTCTATTCCAGGCTTATTTAATTCCACAAATACCGGGGTAGGATCGGAATTTGTGTGTCTTGGTGTTTGTTCAGTAACTTACACTCTATGCTACCATTCCACTTCTGCATTTTATTATCGGGCCACCAAAAGGCACGAAAAGAAACATTTGGAATCACGGTGAATGACTCTGAATATTAATGCTAATGATAAGCATTATCAGCACGGTAGCGTAACAGTTAGCGCATCGCTTCACAGCGCCAGTGATCACCAATCAGGGTTCAATTCCCTCCGCTGTCTGCAAGGAGTTTGTACAGTTTCCTCCAAGTGTTCTAGTTTCTTGCCACATTCCAAAGACATTCTGATTCAGGCAACGCACACAAAATACTGGCGGAACGCAGCAGGCAAGGCATCATCTATAGGAAGAAGTACAGTCGACGCTTCGGGCCGAGACCCTTCGTCAGGACCAACTGAAAGAAAAGTTAGTAAGAGATTTGTCAGATGTGACCATACTATATCGGTGCCAGACGCGAGGTGGCACTTACAGGCTGCTCTTGGTATATCCTCAGACTAAGTTGGTGGTTGACACAAAATGATGCATTTTACTGTGTGCTTCACTATTTCAGTGTACATATGACACTAATACTAACCTTCCTTTCTTTCTACCATTTTTTTCTTTCAATAAGTAGTATAATTCTAATTTTGCTCATAAGGTTACTTTCTTCATATGGGATACATAATTCTGTCTAACCTTGATTGATAGTTTATTTATGAGATCAGTATTTCCATGATTTTCTTTACATAACACACTCAATTTTAAACAGAAATCAACACATTTCAAGGAACAAAGTCAAGGTCAAAGTAAATTTATTATCAAAGTATGTTTTTATTACCATATACATACTTAGAATTCAGTTTCTTGGAGAAATTTACAGGAAGATAAAGAAATATAATAGAAATTATGAAAGTCTATACATAAACAAAGACTGACAAACAACCAATGTGCAAAAGTTGACAAATTGTGCAAATAAAAAGCAAAAAGAATCTACTGCTTTCCTAGTGTATATGACAAATGGACTCTTCTCATGCTTTCACCTGGGTATAGGTTTCAATTTTAACCGATGCTTCGATGACAAACTCTGCCTTCTTCATCAGGGATGATGCCTGGGCACATCTACTCTGGTAATATTTATACCCCTGTCATTTGTCCCTCCTGACCAGTTAGTCCTCATCCAATCAGGTTTCCGCTGTCCCACCTTGTTTACAATCGAATTGGAAACCTGGTTGGATGAGGACTAACCAATCAGGAGGGACAAACGGCAGGAGTATATTTACTACCGGACTAGAAATGCCCAGACGTGATCCCTGATGAAGATGGCAGAGCTTGTCATCAAAACGTTGGTTAAAGTTGATACCTGTACCTGGCTGGAATCCCAAGAAGAGTTTATTCAGAAAACAAATAATACCGAAAACATGAGTTGTAGAGTCCTTGAAATGAATCCACAGGTTGTGAAACCATTTCACTCTTGAAGTGAGTGAAGTTATTTACTCCACGATGATGGATAGAGCTGTTTTGTGGTCATGTTCCTCACAGACGTGCTCAATGGTGTAGACACCAGGTCATGTCAGAATGCTTTTCACTGTGCATCTATAAAAGTTGTCAAAGTTTTTCTTTCAATAGGTAGTATAATTCTGATTTTGCTCATAAGCCAAACCTACATAGACTTGTAGGAAAGTAGAGTCACTGCCAAGCATTCTTTGTGATGGCACTTATGTGCTTGACCCAGGACAACTCCTCTAAAATAATAATGTCAAGGAATTTAAAGATGAATAAATAAAGCAGCTAACCTTCAGTCATTATCAAGATTGAATTCTTTATAAGTTGAAAAAGTAATCCTGAAGCCCCAAATTATGACTTCCATTATGGAATGGTATGCATCCTTTGGCAAATAATTCCAAGTATCAAGATGTAATTTTACTGAGCACACTAAAAGCTATTCTGTGGAATATTTTCTACCTGGTGAATTGAAATGTATTCAAATTAACTTGCAGCTTGAGTACTTTTACGTAATTAAGATTCAAGGTTCAGGATTGTTTGGTGTCATTGTTCGGTACAAAAGCCTAAAAGAGACCAAAATTATTCTTGTTCCAGATCCAATGCAGTATAAAAAGCACAAAAAACTTAAAGCACAAAATAAATATTAATGTAAAACAGTCCTATAAAACACAATGTTCAAGTAACGGTTGAATGCAGCTGTATATACATATATCAGAGATAATAAATTTGATTCCAATTGCATATTTTCCATGTAGAGAAGAGGAAGAATTTCTGCCTCAGAGTGATGGTTCTGAGTGTAGGTGTGTTGGTGGGCACGAGAGCACAGGTGTATTTGCTTAGTTATTTAGGAAGTCCTTCAAATCAGGAACAAATGGGAACAAGGAAGCCTGGGCTCCTTAGCAGACTCCTGCTGTTTGTCTCGATATGAAAGCACATTCCTTCAGTGTCCTATTGCTTTATCTCCAAGTAATGCAGGTGTGACCTTAGCTTAGCACAGTTCTGTGTGTAATGATGATGCTCTCTGTCACACAAGCACTCAGTGTAAATAGTCTGGAACAACTTGGGGGAAAAAAATCAAATGTTTGCTTTAACATAACCAAGCCTTGCAATAAACAGTGCTATCGCTGCCAGCATGAACAAACACAAAATTTAAGGACATAAAGTTCCTTTGAAATGCTATATTTGAAGTAGTTTAGCACAGGTGTTGCAATATAGCAGACAAGGCAATCTGTGCCATATAGTGAGAGAGCTCAAACTTGCCTCAAAGGGCATTTTCTCTTCTTTCCATAAAATAACATTCTCATCTTATGTTCTGCAAAGAATGTATTTGATTCGATGTCTGTGTGCGCCACATAGATATACTCTTGTGGCCACTTTATAAAGTACTGGAGTGAAATCCAATGTGGCCTTCTGATTCTGTGGCCCACCCACTTTAAGGTTTGATGTGTTGTGTGTTCAGAGATGCTCTTCTGCACACCACTGTTGTAACATCTGGTTATTTGAGTTATGTCGCCTTCCTGTCAGCTTGAGTTAGTTTGGCTATTCTCCATAAGACCATAAGATGAATTAGGCCATTTGGCCCATCAAGTCTGTTCCTCTGACTTCTCTCATTAACAAGGTGTTCTTGTCCACAGAAGTGTTGCTCACCAGATTTTCTTTATTCCTTTGCACCATTCTTTGTAAACTCTAGGGATCGTTGCAAGTGAAAATCCCAGGAGATCAGCAGGTTTTGAGATACTCAAACCACCCTGTCTGGCACCAACAATCATTATACAGTCAAAGTCACATAGATCCTACTTCTTCCCCATTCTGTTTGGTCTGAACAACAACTGAATCTTTTGAATAAGTCTGCATGCTTTTATGTATTGAATTGCTGCCACGCGATTGGATGATTATATATTTGCAATAAGGAGCAGGCGCGTATAATAAAGTGACCACTGAGCAGTCTGGATGTCAGTATTAAGAATTGTTATTTGTTTATAATGTCACATTATGATGATACAAAGTTTGTCTTGCGTACTGTTCATACACATCAAACCATTACACAGTGCATTGAGCTAGAATAAAGCTCAATGCAGAATAAAAACTACCAAAAAGGGTCAGCTTAGATAACCAATAAAGTGCAAGATCATTGCAAGGTAGGCTGTGAGGCTAAGAGTCCATCTTAGAGCTATAGACAGAATCCATATAGTCCATGATCTGCTGAGCTGTGTCTACAACTCTCTGCAATTTCTGCGGTCACGTGCAGAACCATTGGCGTACCAAGCCTTTATGCATCTAGACAGAATGCTTTCATGTTGCTCTGAGAATTACAGACATAATACTGGGAGGGTTGTAGTCCTGTAGCATCTAGAACCACAGGATGTTCAGGTTCCTTCATGAGGAGCTATCCTCATGATGAAACCATCAGCCACAGGCAAGATGGCAACAGGCATGGGTCTTTTTGTCTAAATCCACATACTGCACATTTTTATGCTGTGTGACCTTAACTACTGTAAGTGATACAGATCAGGCAGCATCTGTAGAGAGAGCTTCCGGTTCAATGGCTGCACTTATCCTAGTATAATACAAAGGATGGTGACTCCGAACAAAATAAATTATTGGACGATTTGAACATACTTTCAATATTCAATAGGTTTCAATGAGATCCCTTCTAAATTCCAGGAAGTACATGCCCAGAGCCATCAAACATTGCTCATTCATTAATTCTTTCATTTCTGGGATCATTCTCATATATTATGCAAAACTCAGTATTGCAGTCCACCAATGAACAGTTAATAGCCTACAGCCATCAGGCTTCTGATCTGGAGTGGATAACTCCACTCACCTCAACCGTGAACTCACTCCATAGCCTGTAGAGTCACTTTCAAGGACTCCACAACTCAGTATTATTTTTTTTCCCTCCCTTTAGCTTCTTTTGTACTTTGGCCATTTGTCAGTCTTTCTTATTTAAAATGTTTCATAAGTTTCTTCTGTATTTCTTTATCTTCCTGCAAATGCCTGCAAGAAAATAAATCTCAAGGTAGTATTTGGTGACATATACCATACGTACTTTGATATTAAATTTATTTGAACTTTGAAATGAACATTAGGATATACAGGTCCTGCCCCGTTTATGAATGCCTGACTTCTATGGAGCCTGTACTTACAGAACAGCATTTGGGGAGACCAGCAGAGTAGAATTGTTACTTACTACTGCCTCACTATGATCAAAGGTGAGCTTGCTACCCACTGAACAATGAGTATATGGAAGTTTTGATGCCTAATTCTGCATAGTCTTTAAATAATATGTCATAAAGGAAACTCTCTCTTTCCTTGATCAGATTTAAAACAAAAGTTAGAGAAGGTGACCAGGCCTGGCTGGTTAAACAGACAATTAGCTGGATTCCTGAGGCCTTGCCTCAGATCCACAATGATCTGCGCATTACCCTATACTCAGCACTCAACTCAAATGTACTGTTTATTCACAGTCCTTGGAAAAATTCCTCTTGTGTCTTTAATTAGCATGACAAAATGATTTGATTTCTCCAGCTCAAGAACCATTTGAGTGCTGGGAGATTAGTTCAAGCAGGACATGCAATGTTCCTCATTATGTCTAGTAATACATCTGGTAAGAATAGCAGGTGAAAACCATTTGATTTATCCAGGCATCTCAGACATTGTAAGAATGATACCCTTCAATTTAATATTTAGCCCATTAGAAATTTGTAGTTTCAGAATTTATGTATTCTATAGATTTTATGTATTATGAAAGCAAATGCAATGTTAGCAGTCATTTTGCGAGGACTAGAATATAAAATCAAGGATGTAATGCTAAGGCTTTTTAGGCCATTGGTCAGACTGTAATGGATACTGTGAGCAGTTTTGAACCCCTTATTTGAGGAAGGATGATGTGGCATTGGAAAGAGTCCAGAGAAGATTCATGAGAATGATCCCAGAAATGAAAGAGTTAATGAATGAGGAACGCTTGATGACTCTGGGTCTGTACTCAATGGAATTTGGAAGAATTAGGAGGGATCACATTGAAACCTATGGAATATTGAAAGGCCTAGATCAGGGGTTCCCAACCTGAGGCGGTGAATCCTTGGAATTACTGTGGAAGCTGTCATTGTTATGCTGACAGTTTCTGGATTAGTAATGGGGTGAAGGCAGGAGAATGAGGTTGAGAAGGAAAATAAATCGGCCAAGATCGAATGGCGGAACGGACTCGAATGACTGCTGTTAGGTCTTAAGGTCAAAATTACTGTTTGCTCATTTATGTTTAAAATGTAAATGGTAGATGTATAGTAACACAGCTCTGTTCAGGATCTCAGGGCATTTTGAAGTGTTTTAATGAATCTAATTACTTTTGAAGTGTAGTCACTATTCTTGTTAGACAGAGCAACATGTACATATGGGTCTAATTTCTGGACAAAAGGATTTGATCAAGCTGAATACTGAGCTCATCTCTCCAATGTATTAGTGCTTTCATCACCCTGCGCACAGCTGTAAGGATTGTTTTAAATGAAAGCTTAAGTACTATTGCATGTACAATTTACTGAATCAACCAAATACCACTTCAACTGTTCCTTAATAAGTTTAACAATGAGTTCAAACATCTAATCATAAATAAATACATCCTACAACAGGCGTGCAGTATTAAAATTTGTCACATAACGTAGTGAGCACTGACTACTGTATGGAGGATTTACGTGACTTTAGGACTATAACCTGTCAGGACTGGACAGTTGAGCATTGGAAGATGTCTTTTGCAAAGTAATCAGTAGTGATCGTTGCCAAGGTGATGAACAACTTTCTAGAAAATGGCTCGGTCACTTCTCGGGAACAAGCCATTTTAACATATCTTTCATTTGCCTGATGGTAGATGTACCTTTAAAGATTAGATTATCTTTATTTGTCACATGTACTTAAAACATTGAAATGTAGAGTGAGGATTGTGCAGCCCATAAGTATTGCCACGCATCCAGTGCTAACGTACGATATCCACAACTCGCTAACCCTAACTTGTACATCTTTGCAATGTGGGGGGAGATTGGAGCACCAGAAGGAATCCCGTGCCATCATGGGGAGAACATACCGGCAGCTTAGAGCATCAGCGGGGGATGAACCTCAATTAGTGATGTCTTCCAGTGTTCCTGAGCCTTTTCCGTATTTACAGAGAGAACCTGTTTTTTTATTGGTCCAACCACAACCTGCCTTTTTCACCCACAGTCAAAGTTTTTCTTCACTGGGGCTGAGTGAAGGTCATGGGTTAAGGGGGAAAGGTGAAATGTTTAAGGGGAACATGAGGGGGAACTTCTTCATTCAGATGGTGGTGAGAATGTGGAATGAGCTGCCAGCGGAAGTGGCCGATGTTGGCTCAACTAGAACATTTAAGAGAAATTAGGATAGATACATGGATGGGAGGGTTATGGTCCAGGTGCAGGTTGATGGAACTAGGTAGAATAATACTTTGCATGGACTAGATGGGCTGAAGGGGCTGTTTCTGGACTGTAGTGTTTTATGACACTCTGACTCAAAGAACCAGCACCTCCAGTATTATGCTCTACACACCATTTATCCATTGTTCCACAGAAAAACAATACTTGACAAAAAATTGTATGTTTTTAAACACAGTTACTGTATGTTTAAAAGTGAAATGTTAAAGAAGCTAAAATATGATCTGAATTTCATAAAATGGATATAGAATACTAAGAGGTTAACAGTAAACCTATGTAAATTATTGATTAGGTTATTTTGGGAAATGGAGCGGAAGTGAATTTCCAAGAGGATTGTGTACATTATAACTGTAGTGAAACAGCTGTGTATTAAATGTGTTTTCAATGCTTCTCCATGATCTCAATCCCTCTGCCATAAATGCTACATTAGATGAACCAAACTTCATCCAATTTTGCATAAGTTTATTTTAGAGAAAGTGTTAAGGCAATGGGAAGGCTGTACAGGAGGCTCACTAAGATATTACCAAGGATAAAAAGCTTCATTCTTGGGCTAGAGGAACTCTTTTCCATAAAGGTAGTGCAGATAAGGAGTGAATTCATAGGGAAGTTGAAAATTATTCAAGACTGACAATATACTGTGTGTTACGAATACATATGAGGGCTTAACATCACTAGAAGAAGGAAAGGAGAAATAAGGTGGCACTTTTAAAGCAGGGTATAAAATACTGTGGCTTAGAGAGAATTCAGAATGAACTTTTGAAAATAAGTTGGAAAAATAGTTGAATAAACCAAATGAAAGAAGTTTGGGAATAAAAAATTCTGAACAGGGAAATCAGTAAGAGTGCAGTAAAACCAATGGCCTCATGTACGTAATGAGAAAACACAAAAACACGGTATGAGCAGGTCTTACCAAAGCCCTGAAGCACAGCAAGATCTCCTTCATCTGAGCACAAGATATTCTGCAGATGCTTGAAATCGACAGCAATACAGAAAGCATCCCATCCAGATGAATCACAGCTTGTGGTCTGTCAGTTGCTCTGCCCAAAGCTGCAAGAAATTCAGAGAAATGTGGACGCAGTCCAGTATATCATAAAAGTAATCTTTCCCTTCATTAACTTCAACTACACTTCCCACTATCTTGGAAATGCAGTTAGCATAATCAAAGACCCCCCTCTACCCCACTCACTCACTCCTATATCCTATTGGGCAGAAGATACGAAAGTCTGAAAACATGTACTACCAGGCAGTTTCTATTCTGCTGTTAGAAGACTATTCAATAGTTCCCTAGAATGAAAAGGTGGACTCTTGACTTCACAAGTCTCATTATAGCCTTGTACCTTATTGTCTAACCGCACCACACTTCCTCTCTGGCCCTTCTCCCCAATTTAATCCTAGCCTAATCACAGGACAATTTACAATAATCAATCAACCTACCAATCAGTAAGTCGTTGGACTTGTGGAAGGAAACTTGAACACTGGAGGAAACCAATGCAGTCAGCGGTGGGAATTGAACCCAGGACACTCGCACTGTAAAGCATTGTGCTAACCACTATGCTACCATGCCACCCCTGCCGTATTCTGCATTCTGTTTTTGCTTTTTACCTTTCTACTACCTCGAGGTACTTATGTTTTGTATAATATGTCTAGATGGTATGCAAAACAAAGATTTTCACTGTACCTCAGTACATATGACAATAGTAAACTATTTACCAATTATCAGTCAACTTTGATTCCATGATACATAGATTCCATGCCATATGCGAGGAAAAATTTTCTAAGTAATTGAGAATGCTCAGTAGTGATTAGTGTTCAATTTTATTCTCAAACTAATTTATAAATTAAAGGAGATCTTGCTTTCAGCACATCTACAGTAAATATGACTAATACTTATACTGGTAACTAGTCATATTTATTTTAGAGGACGCAGAAACTCATTTTAAAATGAGATAATATCCACATTAAGATAGAGGGCAAAACCATGTTATATAAATAGATTAAGCATTCATTTCTTAATATACACAGAGTAAGGAAGAATATTGTCTCCAGCTTAATCTTCCTAATCTTTCCTGATAAATGGTATGGTTGAGATATTATCAGCCACGGTCCCTAGAGTTTATTTCACAGAGTAAAACATGTTAAGAAAATCTATCAAGATAAATTGTTGTTATTGATAGATTATTTACATTTCTCTATCAATGGTCTAAATTGGGCCAAATTTTTTCTGTTTGAGTTGAAGAATGAAGAAATATCACTGAAATCCTCCTTGGAAAAATCCATTTATGTTTCACCAATAAAGCTGCGTTGATAATAAGTGAAGAATTGATCGAGTGCTTTTTGGAATTGTGTTTGTGGATTTCAATGTGCATGTGTATGCATGGGCTATCAACCAATCGCCTTTGTTTGTGAGAGATAATGTGCAGTGGGAAGAAAGTAAAACCATGGGCAGAAACAGAAAAAAGGGAATGAAAATGATTTATCTTTTTTGGCTTGTGACACATAGCAAAACTGTAATTAACAGTTTCCAGTATTCAATTATTGGATTCCTGTTAATTGAGCTATCAGTTAATTAGGGGAGCCTCATGAGTGGGTCAGGAGACTGTTGCTGAATATTTTCTAATTACCATCAGTCGCGTGCACATCGTGCGTTTGATAGACACTACACCATGCTTACAGCAAACAGTTTTAAATAGCATCACTCGCATGTTTGTGTTCAAAACGCAGTGATTTTTGTCACTGATAGATGGCAAATAATAAACTGTGCTGATTTTGTTCAATTACAGTCAATTCAAAAGAATATGGCAGCGTACAGGTACATTGGGTGAATTCCTCTATTGATAACAATTAACAACTAATGCACAGTAGTAGTTTTGGTAATGTTCTAATTTATTCTGCGTTTCATTTAAATATTTAATTTGTTACTTAGTTTGTCTTTTTTATACTTTTTTTTAACAATCTTTATGAAACTTCAGCTAATTGGGGCAGCCATTTAACTGGGCCAAAAATAAAATGGTTGGTCATGATGAGTCCCAATTAACCAGAATCTACTGCATATGTTGCCATATACAGTACTACCTTGAGATTAATTTTCTTGCAAGTATTTATGGGCATGTTCAGCACAAATCTCATTTCATGGAGTCTTAGAGTGACAGAGCGACAGACCCTTTAGCCCATGGATTCTGCACTATCTAACCACCACCCACTCACTCAAAACCTACATCTGATCAGGGACAGTCAGCATGGCTTTGTGAAGGGCAGAACATGCCTAACAAGCTTGATAGAGTTCTTTGAGGAGGTGGCCAGGCATACAGATAAGGGTAGTGCAGTGGATGTGATCTACATGGATTTTAGTAAGGCATTTGACAAGGTTCCACATGGTAGGCTTATTCAGAAAGTCAGAAGGCATGGGATCCAGGGAAGTATGGCCAGGTGGATTCAGAATTGGCTTGCCTGCAGAAGGCAGAGGGTCGTGGTGGAGGGAGTACATTCAGATTGGAGGGTTGTGACTAGTGGTGTCCCACAAGGATCTGTTCTGGGACCTCTACTTTTTGTGATTTTTATTAACAACCTGGACGAGGGGGTAGAAGGGTGGGTTGGCAAGTTTGCAGATGACACAAAGGTTGGTGGTGTTGTAGATAGTGTAGAGGATTGTCGAAGATTGCAGAGAGACATTGATAGGATGCAGAAGTGGGCTGAGAAGTGGCAGATGGAGTTCAACCCGGAGAAGTGTGAGGTGGTACACTTTGGAAGGACACTCCAAGGCAGAGTACAAAGTAAATGGCAGGATACTTGGTAGTGTGGAGGAGCAGAGGGATCTGGGGGTACATGTCCACAGATCCCTGAAAGTTGCCTCACAGGTAGATAGGGTAGTTAAGAAAGTTTATGGGGTGTTAGCTTTCATAAGTCAAGGGATAGAGTTTAAGAGATGCGATGCAGTGATGCAGCTCTATAAAACTCTAGTTAGGCCACACCTGGAGTACTGTGTCCAGTTCTGGTCGCCTCACTATAGGAAAGATGTGGAAGCATTGGAAAGGGTACAGAGGAGATTTACCAGGATGCTGCCTGGTTTAGAGAGTATGGCTTATGATCAGAGATTAAGGGAGCTTGGGCTTTACTCTTTGGAGAGAAGGAGGATGAGAGGAGACATGATAGAGGTGTACAAGATATTAAGAGGAATAGACAGAGTGGACAGCCAGCACCTCTTCCCCAGGGCACCATTGCTCAGTACAAGAGGACATGGCTTTAAGGTAAGGGGAGGGAAGTTCAAGGGGGATATTAGAGGAAGGTTTTTCACTCAGAGAGTGGTTGGTGCATGGAATGTACTGCCTGAGTCAGTGGTGGAGGCAGATACACTAGTGAAATTTAAGAGACTACGACACAGGTACATGGAGGAATTTAAGGTGGGGGGGTTATATTGGAGGCAGGGTTTGAGGGTTGCCATAACATTGCGGGCCGAAGGGCCTGTAATGTATTGTGCTATTCTATGTTCTATGTTCTATTAATCCCACCTTCTATGCTTCCCACATTCTGAGCAAATTCCCTCAGCCACTACATTCACACTCTTGGGCAGGGGTTCCTAATCTTTTTTATGCCATGGACACATACTATTAGGCAAAGGGTAGTGGACTCCCAGTTAGGAACCCCTGCTCTAGTGGGAGTTTACCGTGGCCAATTATTCTACTAGCCCACATATTTTCAGGATGTGAGAGGAGACTGGAGCAGCCAAGGGAAATATATACAGTCATAGTTTAAAGTTCAAAAAGCTCAAAGTAAATTTATTATCAAAGTGCATATATGTCATCATATGCAACCCTGAGATTCATTTTCTTGCAGGCATTTACTGGAATATAAAGAAACACAATAAAATTTATGAAAACTCTATATAACTATAGGAGAACATTTGAATTGCACACAAACAGCACCAAGGTTAGGGCCAAATCTGGGATTTCTGGTGCTCTGAGGCTGCAGCTTTACCACACAACTCCAATTTCCTCTTTCCTAGTGGATGGCAATCTAGGCTTACTTTAACTCTTGCATGTCTTCAAAATCAAAGTCAAGTTTAGTGTGACATGCACAAGTACATATATGCACAGTTGCAATGAAACATTTTCATGTAGAAGCATCACAGGCACATAACATTAGAAACACAACATTCACAAGAAAATTATACTCTCATTTTACAAAATCATACAAAAAAGAATAGAATTTGAACCAAAGAAATGCCGGTTGTAGTGTAAGTTCCTAGGTGTCAAGATCTCAGAGGATCTAACCTGGTCCCAACATATCGATGCAGTTATAAAGAAGGCAAGACAGTGACTATACTTCATTAGGAGTTTGAAGTGATTTGGTGTGTCAACAAATACACTTGAAAACTTCTATAGTTGTACCATTCTGACAGGCTGCATCACTGTTTGGTATGGGGGGGGGCGGGGGGGGGAGCTACTACACAGGACCGAAAGAAGCTGCAGAAGGTTGTAAATTTATTCAGCTCCATCTTGGGTACTGGCCTACAAATTACCCAGGACATCTTCAAAGTGTGGTGTTTCAGAAAGGCAGCGTCCATTATTAAGGACCTCCAGCACCCAGGGCATGCCCTTTTCTCACTGTTACCATCAGGGAGGAGATGCAGGAGCCTGAAGATACACACCCAGCAGTTCAGGAACAGCTTCTTCCCCTCTGCCATCCGATTCCTAAATGGGCATTGAACCCGTGAACACTATCTCACTTTTTTAATATAATATTTCTGTTTCTTTGTATGATTTTTAGTCTATTCAATATACGTATACTGCAATTGATTGATTTAAATAAATAAATGTTTTTTTTCTTCTTCTATATTATTATGTATTGCATTGAACTGCTGCTGCTAAGTTAACAAATTTCATGACGTATGCCAGTGATAATAAACCTGATTCTGATTCTGAAGTTGGTCATGGTGTTGCTATTATAAGTTCGTGATTATGGTTGTGCAGGATGGTTGAAGTGCTGAAGAACAAGAATCTGCATGAATGATGAAATCCATGAATTCTTAAAAGATTCAGAGTTAAAGCCATGCCTACCAAGTGGTAGGGTCTTCACACACACACTCCTCTAAAATAAGTGTAGGTACATATCAAATGATAAAACAGCTTCATCATTTACAGTATTGGTCCTAACAGAGACCTAAAGTTAATGCATTTTGTTAATATGATGAAAACTAACCAACCCTGATTGTCAGTCTTTATAATCTCCTAACTATGTGCAATGCACATCGGTATTCCTTAAGATTGCTTTAGCCAGGGGAGTAGTGGGGAACGGTTTCTACTGACAGGAGAAAGGGGCAGAGGCAGGTTACTGGTGCCTTATAACGAGTTGCTTCAGGCAGATAGAGTTCGTCAGGCACAGTTGGCAGATGATCTAGGAGAAGGAAAATTCTGATCTCAAACGTCTGCTGCCTAGTGGCTATACCAATTTACAGGCTTTGGGAGTAAACTTCGAGGAAAATTCCTGAGCTGGAGTCCATATGGCAGCTGAGCTCAACACGGGAAACTCCTACAATGCCGCCAGTGTCAAACTTTATCGGTCTCTGCCACTCCTTTGGATTCAACAGCTGTGTGGAGAGGTGGAGCATGCTACATGGGCAACAGCTATCATGTAGACAGCTAGGACACAATACCTTTGGTCAACCCTGACCAACGGAAGGCCTCACAACTGCAGAGATAATTGTTATCTCATCAGACATCCACTGGACAGTGATCAGGAGTACACAAATACAAGAAAATCTGCAGATGCCGCAGATCCAAGCAACACACACAAAATGCTGGAGGAACTCAGCAGGCCAGACAGCATCAATGGAAAAGGGTAAACAGTTGACACCTTGGGCCTAAACACTTTCATCAGGACAGGAAAGGAAGGGGAGAAGTCAGAGTAAGAAGGTGGGGGGAGGGGAGGAAGTAGTACAAGGTGGTAGGTGATAGGTGAAACCAGGAGAGAGGGAGGGGTTGAAGTAAAGAACTAGGAATTTGACTGGTAAAAGAGAACCAGGGTTAGAAAAGGGGGGATCTGATAGGAGAGGACAGAAGGCCGGGGAAGAATGAAAAGGGGGAAGGAGCACCAGAGGGAGGTGATGGGCTGGTAAGGAGATATGGTGAGAAAAGGCATCAGGAATGGGGAATGGTAAAGGGTGGGGGGAGACAACTACTAGAAATTTAAGAAATCGATGTTCATGCCAAAAGGTTGGAGGCTATCCATATGGAATATAAGATGTTGCTCCTCCACTGGCCTCATGAGTATGATCATGAGTTTCCCCTTCCCAATCTCCAAATGCTGTTGTTAGCCACTATGGCCAACCTAACTGAGATCAATTGACACACCAGAGTGGTAGAAATCAGGGGCTTCAACCTAAGATGTTTCTGGTCTGTGCACAGTAATTTCCTCTGAATAAATAAAATAATCAATAATTTAAAATGGCATAGAATCATGAAGCTGTCTAACTTTACCAAACTTTCAACACGATACCCAACATGCACAACATTCGAAGTGTACAATACATTAAACGTAAAAAATCAAACTACGTTCCTTTCAATTGCTTACAGATGGAAACCACCCGTGCTGTGGATTAAATAAACTTCCAGACATCTCATCAAGTGAACAACCCAACTCCAAGTCCCAGATGTTCTTCAGTATAAGTTGAATGTTTGTGCGGCCACATCAATTTGGAACACACAGAAATAAGAAATTTCAGCATCAGTTTGCTTTAGTTCTTTCGTCAAATGCACTCAAATGGATCCGGCTGGGTATTACTGTGAGGATCTAGAATTGCCATGTACCAGAAATTAATTTCAGTCAGTTGACTGGAAAAGCAGATCATATCAAAACACATTTTTCATTCTGAAAAATAACCAGAACTCTGAGGGAAGCTGCTAATAACTAATATTTGAATGTTTTTTGCATTGAAATCTCTTTTGTCCAGGGAGGTGCAGCACCTTTGATAAAGGTGCTTGTCATGTCCACTCTGGGGCTGCTCACTCACCTTCGGTCCACACTGGACACTCAACTCTCACTTGTAGCTCCAAGTAGCTGTTTGCAGGTGACAGCAGCCACACCTTGGTACATCACTTCAACAGGTGGACTAAACCAGGTGAGGGTATCCGATGGCCTCATACCTCAGTGACTTAGAGACATCCCTGCCCCAGCATGCAAAGTCAGCTCTGGTGGATGGGGTGGATGAGATCTACAGTGAGATCAAATGACCAGGAAGGTGGTATTGCAGCACTCTGTGCAGACCGAACGGTAGGGTAAGGCATCAAAGATGTCATAGCCATCCACTGCAACAATGTAAGGCCCCAGCTTGTGACCCTTGTTCGTAGTAATGGACCCAGACTTCTGAGGTCAAGAGAATGTAATTACCCCAATACGATGGCTTTTTCACTTTAAAAACTCACCCGCACAGGTTCCCTGTCATCCTTGGACGTGACAGACAACCACCATGGTCATCTGCACAGCAAACTGTAACAAAATATAAAATGCACATGACAGTGTAATCAGTTGCTTTCTGGCTTACGTTTTGTTTCTTTCTCTCAGCATGTGCTTTGCAGGAAGGTTTTCACCTTGAACTCAAACTAAATTCATTCTCCGTTCCAACAACTTGTTTGCACTGTGTCCAGATCCAGCCTCAGCTCCTTAGCTGATGAAGCAATCATGCATGCAGCAAGATCTGGTGAACATTCGGATAGCATCATAATTGCCAACGGATGTAATGCTCAGTTTTAGACTGATTAGCAGCAAATAACACCTGTGCCAGACTCTGATCATCTTCAAGAAGAAAGAACCTAAATATCAGCCTTTAAAGTTCAAAGGTGATGCTCTTCCACATCTTCAACGTTCAGAAGCATTGTCATCAAGCAAAACTCTAAGTGAACCTGCCATATAGGTACTGCAGCCCAGGGTATTCCACTGCAAACTTCCTGGTGTCTCTCCACTATGCACAAGGTACTTCAGGCGTATGGTAGTCACTTTCTTCTTGCTTGGATGAATAGCATTGCAAGAAGATCCACACAATGCAGAACAAAGCAGTCCATCCACTACATCATGCATTCACTCCACCTCAAGTGCCTCCATTGCCTCAAACACAAGTACATTACATTTGAAATTTGTACCTCCCAGTCCATGAAGTCTTTACCAACAGCACCTCTGAAGCCAGAAACATCTATCAACCAGAACCATTAAGTCATCAAGTTCATGAGAACATCATTATGAAGTTCTCTGACCATATCGCATGCTATCATGATCTACACCCAGATCCACCAGAGTCACTGTGTGGAAATACTGAAACTCCATATCGAAATATATCACACATGAATTACAGATATTTAAGAAAGATGCACTTAATCACCTTCTCAGAGGAATTTGAGAATGAACAATAAATTCTGACCTTGACCATGATACGCACATCCATGAATGAATCAAAAAGAGAGGAAGGCTTAAGTATATTAGACCACAAGACCATAAGGCATACTGTAGAAGCAGAATTAGGCCATTTAGTCCATTGAGTGTGCTCTGCTATTCG
Source organism: Hypanus sabinus (assembly GCF_030144855.1). Taxonomy (NCBI): domain Eukaryota; kingdom Metazoa; phylum Chordata; class Chondrichthyes; order Myliobatiformes; family Dasyatidae; genus Hypanus; species Hypanus sabinus. The sequence goes on along the minus strand of NC_082709.1, from coordinate 173,516,241 downwards.
CTCATGGCTGACTGAATATCCCTTTCAACTCCATTCTCCTCGTAACCTTTGATGCCCTTACCCATCAAGCTCGTTTCGATATCTACTTTAAATATATCCAATGACTTGGCCTCCACAGCTGTCTGTGCAAATAAATTCCACAGGTTTACCATCCTCTGGCTAAAGAAATTCCTCCTAATCTCTGTTCTAAATGGATCTCTGAGGCTGAGGCCTCTGGTCCTAGACTCTCCCAAGTGATAAATTACACACGATCTCTCACAGGAGGCATTAAAGTCTATCTGGTCCATCCATTCATTGTCATTTGTGAGAATCTGCTATATGCAGATTGTTTCTGTGAACATTGTACTCCAAGTGGGGTCTAACTGAGGTCTTATATAGCTGTAACATTACCCCATGGCTCTTGATCTCAATCTCATGGTTGATGAATGCCAAACCACCTTCTTAGCAATACTGTCAACCTACACAGCAACTTTGAGTGTCCTATTGACACAGACCCCAAGATCTCACAGATCCTCCACACTGCCAAGAGTATAACCATTTATATTATATTTTGTCTTCAAATTGGACCTACAAAAATGAACCATTTCATACTTATTTGGGATGAAGTCCATCGGCCACTTCTCAGCCTAGCTCAGACCCTCCAGAGTATCCACAACATCCCCAACCTTTGTGTCATCAGCAAACTTAGTAACCCACCCTTCTTCAGATCCCTGAGGCACACCACTGGTCACCAGCTCCATGCAGAATATGAACCATCTACAACCACCCTTTCCCTTCTGTGGACAAGCCAGTTCCGGATCCAGAAAGCAAGTTCCCCTTGGATCCCATGCCTACTTACTTTCTGAATGAGCCTTGCATAGGGAACCATATCAAGTGCCTTACTGAAACCTATATACACTACATCCACTGCTCTTCCTTCATCAATGTGCTTTGTTACATCCTCAAAGAATTCAATCAGGCTCATAAGGCACAACCTGCCCATGACAAAGCAATGCTGACTATCCCTGATGAGATTATGTCTCTCCAAATGCTCATAAATCCTGATCTTCAGATCTTCTCCAACACTTTGCCCACTACTGAAGTCAGACTCCCTGGTCTATAATTTCCTGGGTTATCTCTAGTCCCTTCCTTGAACAAGGGAACAATATTTGCAACCCTCCAATCCTCCGGTACTTCTCCCGTCCCCATTGATGACACAAAAGTCATCGCAAGAAGCTCAGCAATTTCCACCCTCGCTTCCCACTGTAGCCTGTGGTATATCTCATTTAGTCCCATTGACTTATCTAACAATGCTTTTCTAAAGCTCCAGCACAGCCTCCTTCTTAATGGCTCTATGGTCAAGCGTTTCAGTCCGCAGAAAGTCATCCCCACAATTGCCAAGGTCTTTTTCCCTGGTGAATACTGAAGCAAAGTATTCATTAAGTATCTCCTCCAACTAAATGCACACGTTTCCACTATTGCACCTGATTGGTCCTATTCTCACACGGCTCATCCTCTTGCTCTACACAGACTCGTAGAATGCCTTGGGGCTTTCTTTAATCCTGCTCACCAAGGCCTTCTCATGGCCCTTTCTGGCTCTCCTAATTTCATTCTTAAGCTTCTTCCTAGCAGCCTTGTCATTTTCTACAGCTCTAACAGTACCTAGTTTCTTGTACCTTTCACAAGCTTTTCTTTTCTTTTTAACTGGATTTTCTACATCCTTTCTTTAACTCTTTAACTTGTTAAAGATGGTTCTTTTACTCTACCATCCTTTCCCTGCCTCAATGGAACATACCTATGCAAAACTCCATGCAAGTGTTCCCTGAACATTTGCCACCTTTTTGCCATGCATTTCCCTGAGAACATCTGCTTTCACTTTATGCTCCCAAGTTCCTACCTAATAGCATCATATTTCCCCCTACCCCAATTAAATGTTTTCCCAAATTGTCTGCTCCTATCCCTCTCCTGCGCTATGGTGAAGGAGGTAGAATTGTGGTCACTACCTCCAAAATGTTCTCCCATGGAGAGATCTGATGCCTGACAAGCTTCATTTCCCAATACCAGATCAAATACAGTCTCACCTCTAGTTGACTTATCTACATATTGCATCAAGAAACCGTCCTGAACAGGCCTAACAAACTCCAATCCATCTAAACCCCTTGCGCTAAGGAAATGCCAATCAATGTGAGGAAAGTAAAAATCTCCTATCACAACAACCTCATTATTGTTGCACTGTTCCAGAATCTGCCTCCCTATCTGCTCCTCAATCTCCCCATTACTATTAGGGGGTCTACAAAAATTATCCAGTAGTGTTATTGCCCCTTTCCTGTTTCTGACTGCTACCCACACTGACTCATTAGACAATCATGAGTTCCTCCTTTTCTACAGCCATGACACTATCCCTAATTAGCATTGACATGCCCCCAAGTGTTTTGCCTCCCTCTCTGTTCTTTTTGAAACACCTGAAGCCTGGCACACTCAGCAGCCATTTCTGCTCCTGAGGGATCCAAGTCTCTGTAATGGTCACAACATCACAGTTCCAGGTATTGATCCACACTTGGTTCATCCACCTTGTTTATGATACTCCTTGCATTCAAATAGACACACCTCAAACCATCAGGCGGAGTGAATCTTTGCTCAAACATCTGCTTATCCTTCCTCACAAACTCCCTACAAGCTGCTTCTACTTGTGCTCCAACCTCATCATCCTCTGCTTCTTTTCGGTTCCCACCCCACACCCAGCAAATCTAGTTTAAACCCTCTCCAATAGCAATAGCAAACCACCCCGCCAGGTTATTGGTCCTCCTCAGATTCAAGTGCAACCTGTCCTTTTTGTACAAGTCACACCTGTCCCAGAAGAGGTCCCAGTGATCCAAACATCTGAATCCCTGCCCCCTGCTCCAATCCTTCAGTCATGCATTTATCTTCCACCTCATACTATTCCTATCCTCACCGTTACGTGGCACAGGCAGTAATCCCGAGGTTACTACCATTGAGGTCCTGCTTCTCAGCTTCCTTCCTAACTCCCTGTAGTCTGTTTTCAGCACCTCCTCCCTTTTCCTACCCACGTTGTTGGTACCAATATGTACCACGACTTCTGGCTGCTCACCTTCCCATTTCAGGATATTGTGGATGTGATCTGAAACATCACAAACCCTGGCATCTGGGAGGCAAACTTCCATCTTTATTTCTTTTTCACGCCCACAGAATCGCCTATCTGTCCCCCTAACTATAGAGCCCCCTTTTACCGCTGCCCGTTCCCTACCCTTCTGAACTACAGGGTCAGACTCAGTGCCAGAGCCACGGCCACTGGGGCTTCCTCCAGGAAGGTCCCCCCAACAGCGCTCAGAATGGAGTGCATATTGTTAAGGGGGACAGCTGCGGTGTGCGCTCTCCAATGCCGGATGCCCTCCCTTCCCTCTCCTGACAGTCACCCACTTATCTGTCTCCTATGGCCCCAGTGTGACTGCCTGCCTCTAGTTCCTCTCTATCACCTCCTTACTCTCCCTAACGAGCCTAAGGTCTCTAAGGAGCTGCAGCTCGATGCCCCTGGTGCAGATGTGGCCATCAGGGAGGCTGGAAGTCTCCCGGACATCCCACATCTGACACCCAGAACAGGAAACTGGCCTCGCAGTCATACACAATTGTCCAATATGCGGAGCCTTGCGAGAGGCTCTCCCTCCCCAACCTGTGCGAAGCTCTCTCTCTCCTGCTAGACAGTGCAGCTCGTTGGGCCAGAAAGACCTGTTCTGTGCTGTATCTCTAAATAAATAAAATAAAATGGTCTGCTGTAAAAAGATCTGCAAGTGTTAATACATGAAACACAAAACATTAGCTTACAGGCAAAGAAATTGATCTACAAACCCGTACATCTTTGTACTGTGAGAGGAATCTCGAACACCTAGAGGAAACACACGCATACACAAGACAAATGCACAACTTTTCTTACAGAGGACTCAGAAATTGAACTCTGAAGTCTAACGTCCTGAGCTGTAGTAGTGAAGAGCTAAATGCTGCACTACTGTGTTGGCACATGGCCAAGTGGTTAAGGCGTTCGGCTAGTGATCTGAAGGTCGCTAGTTCGAGCCTTGGCTGAGGTTGTGTGTGTGTCCTTGAGCAAGGCACCTAACCACACATTGCTCTGCGATGACACTGGTACAGGCTGTATGGGTCCTGATGCCCTTCCCTTGGACAACATCGGTAGCATGGAGAGGGGAGACTTGCAGCTTAGTCAACTGCCAGTCTTCCATAAGAAAAACCTTGCCCAGGCTTGAGCCCTGAAAACTTTCCAAGCTGCAAATCCATGGTCTAGAGACTAACGGAGGCCTACACACGCACTACTGTGGCACCCTAGGCCTTCATAAATCAAAGTATTGAGGACAGGAGTTAGAATGATATGCTGAAGTTGCGTATGACATTGGTGTGGCCAAATTTTGAATACTGTGTGTGCAGTTTTGGTTACCTATTTGTAGGATAAATGTCAGTTGGATTGCAAGAGTGCAGAGAAAATTTACAAGGATGCTGTCAGGATATGAGGACTTGAGTCATAGAGAAAGGTTAAAAATGTTAGGACTTTATTCCTTGGAGTGTAAGAGTATGAGGGGAGATTTGATAGAGATATACAAAATTATAGGGTAAATGCAAGCAGGCTTTTTCTACTGAGGTTGGGGAATACTAGAAGTAGTGTTCTTGAGTTAAGGGTGAAACGTGAAGGGTTTAAGGGGAACATGAGAGGGAATTTCTTCAGTCAGAGAGCAGACATAGTGTGGAATGAACTGCCAGTGGAAATGTTGGATGTGGGTTCAATTTCAACATTTAAGAGAAATTTGTATAGGTACATGGATGGGAAGGGAATGAAAGCAGTTGATGGGACTAAGCAGATAAATAGTTCAGCATGGATTAGATGGGCCAAAGGGCCTGTCTCTGTCCTGTAGAATTCTATGGTTCTATGACCTTTGATGCAGTGGTTGGGTTAGAATGAAAAATTGCTATTCTTCTCATAGCTTATCTTTTCCTATGCTTGCTTGTATATTTTATAGAAACATAGAAACATAGAAAATAGGTGCAGGAGTAGGCCATTTGGCCCTTCGAGCCTGCACCGCCATTCAGTATGATCATGGCTGATCATCCAACTCAGAACCCTGTACCTGCTTTCTCTCCATACCCTCTGATCCCTTTAGCCACAAGGGCCATATCTAACTTCCTCTTAAATATGGCCAATGAACTGGCCTCAACTGTTTCCTGTGGCAGAGAATTCCACAGATTCACCACTCTCTGTGTGAAGAAGTTTTTCCTCATCTTGGTCCTAAAAGGCTTCCCCTTTATCCTTAAACTGTGACCCCTCATTCTGGACTTCCCCAACATCTGAAACAATCTTCCTGCATCTAGCCTGTCCAATCCCTTTAGAATTTTATACTTTTCAATAAGATCCCCCCTCAATCTTCTAAATTCCAGTGAGTATAAGCCTAGTCGATCCAATCTTTCTTCATATGAAAGTCCTGCCATCCCAGGAATCAAACTGGTGAGCCTTCTCTGTACTCCCTCTATGGCAAGAATGTCTTTCCTCAGATTAGGGGACCAAAACTGCACACAATACTCTAGGTGCAGTCTCACCAAGGCCATATACAACTTCAGTAGAACATCCCTGCTCCTGTACTCAAATCCTTTTGCTATGAATGCCAACATACCATTTGCCTTTTTCACCGCCTGCTGTACCTGCATGCCCACCTTCAATGACTGGTATACAATGACACCCAGGTCTTGTTACACCTCCCCTTTTCCTAATCGGCCACCATTCAGATAATAATCTGTTTCCCTGTTCTTGCAACCAAAGTGGATAACTTCACATTTATCCACATTAAATTGAATCTGCCATGAATTTGCCCACTCACCTAACCTATCCAAGTCACCCTGCATCCTCTTAGCATCCTCCTCACAGCTAACACTGCTGCCCAGCTTTGTGTCATCCGCAAACTTGGAGAAGCTGCATTTAATTCCCTCATCTAAATCATTAATATATATTGTAAACAACTGGGGTCCCAACACTGAGCCTTGCGGTACCCCACTAGTCACTGCCTGCCATTCTGAAAAGGTCCCGTTTACTCCAACTCTTTGCTTCCTGTCTGCCAACCAATTCTCTATCCACATCAATACCGTAGCCCCAATACCGTGTGCTTTAAGTTTGCACACTTATCTCCTGTGTGGGACCTTGTCAAAAGCCTTTTGAAAATCTAAATATACCACATCCACTGGCTCTCCCTTATCCACTCTACTAGTTACATCTTTCAAAAATTCTATAAGATTCGTCAGACATGATTTTCCTTTCACAAATCCATGCTGACTTTGTCCAATGATTTCACCTCTTTCCAAATGTGTTGTTATCACATCTTTGATAAATGACTCTAGCATTTTCCCCACCACCGATGTCAGACTCACTGGTCTATAATTCCCCATTTTTACTCTCCCTCCTTTTTTAAAAAGTGGGGTTGCATTAGCCATCCTCCAATCCTCAGGAACTAATCCAGAATCTAAGGAGTTTTGAAAAATTATCACTAATGCATCCACTATTTCTTGGGCTACTTCCTTAAGCACTCTGGGATGCAGACCATCTGCCTTTAATCCCTTCAATTTACCTAACACCACTTCTTTACTAACATGTATTTCCCTCATTTCCTCCATCTCACTAGACTCTCAGTCCCTTACCATTTCTGGAAGATTATTTATGTCCTCCTTAGTGAAGACAGAACCAAAGTAGTTATTCAATTGGTCTGCCATGTCTTTGTTCCCTCTGATCAATTCACCTGTTTCTGACTGTAAAGGACCTACATTTGTCTTGACCAATCTTTTTCTTTTCACGTATTTATAAAAGCTTTTACAGTCAGTTTTTATGTTTCCTGCCAGCTTTCTCTCATAATCTTTTTTCCCTTTTCGAATTAAGCCCTTTGTCCTCCTCTGCTGGTCTCTGAATTTCTCTCAGTCCTCAGGTGTGCCACTTTTTTTTTGCTAATTTATATGTTTCTTCTTTGGACTTGTTACTATCCCTAATTTCCCTTGTCAGCCACGGGTGCACTACCTTCCCTGGTTTATTCCTTTGCCAAACTGGGATGAACAATTGTTGTAGTTCATCCATGCGATCTTTAAATGCTTGCCATTGCATATCCACTGTCAACCCTTTAAGTATCATTTGCCAGTCTACCTTAGCTAATTCACATCTCATACCTTCAAAGTTACCCTTCTTTAAGTTCAGAACCTTTATTTCTGAATTAACTACGTCACTCTCCATCTTAATGAAGAATTCCACCATATTATGGTCACTCTTACCCAAGGGGCCTCGCACGACAAGATTGCTAACTAACCCTTCCTCATTGCTCAATACCCAGTCTAGAATGGCCTGCTCTCTAGTTGGTTCCTCGACACGTTGGTTCAGAAAACCATCCCACATACATTCCAAGAAATCCTCTTCCTCAGCACCCTTACCAATTTGGTTCACCCAATCTATATGTAGATTGAAGTCACCCATTATAACTACCGTTGCTTTTTTGCATGCATTTCTAATTTCCTGTTTAATGCCGTCCCCAACCTCACTACTACTGTTAGGTGGCCTGTACACAACTCCCACCAGCGTTTTCTGCTCCTTAGTGTTATGCAGCTCTACCCATATCGATTCCACATCCTCCAGGCTAATATCCTTCCTTTCTATTGCATTAATCTCCTCTCTAACCAGCAATGCTACCCCACCTCCTTTTCTTTCCTGTCTATCCCTCCTGAATATAGAATATCCCTGGATGTTGAGCTCCCATCCTTGGTCACCCTGGAGCTATGTCTCTGTGATCCCAACTATATCATATTCATTAATAACTATCTGCACATTCAATTCATCCACCTTGTTACGAATGTTCCTCGCATTGACACACAAAGCCTTCAGGCTTGTTTTTACAACACTCTTAGCCCTTATACAATTATGTTGAAAAGTGGCTCTTTTTGCTTTTTGCCCTGGATTTGCCTGCCTGCCACTTTTACTTTTCACCTTACTACTTTTTGCTTCTACCCTCAATTTACACCCCACTGTCTCTCTGCACTTGATCCCATCCCCCTGCCACATTAGTTTAAAGCCTCCTGAACAGCAGTAGCAAACGCTCCCCCTCAGACATTGGTTCCAGTCCAGCCCAGGTGCAGACTGTCCTGTTTATACCGGTCCCACCTCCCCCAGAACTGGTTCCAATGCCACAGAAATTTGAATCCCTCCCCCTTTGCACTATTTTTCAAGCCACGTATTCATCTGAAATATCCTCCTATTTCTACTCTGACTAGCATGTGGCACTGGTAGTAATCCAGAGATTATTACCTTAGTGGTCCTACTTTTTAGTTTATCTCCTAACTCCCTAAGTTCACCTTGTAGGACCTCATCCTGTTTTTTACCTATATCGTTGGTACCTATGTGAACCACTACCACTGGCTGTTCACCCTCCCATTCCAGAATGTCCTGCAGCTGCTCAGAGACATCCTTGACCCTTGCACCAGGGAGGCAACATACCGTCCTGGAGTCTCATTTGGGCTGCAGAAATGCCTATCTATTCCCCTTACAATCGAATCCCCTATCACTATAGCTCTCCCACTCCTTTTCCTTCCCTCCTGTGCCGCAGAGCCACCCATGGTGCAATGAACTCGGCTGCTGCTGCCTTCCCCTGATGAGACATCTCCCCCAACAGTATCCAGAACAGTTTATCTGTTTAGGAGGGAGATGACCTCAGGGGACTCCTGCACAACCTGCCTACTGCTACGCTGTCAAGTGGCCACCCCTTCCCTTACTGCCTGTGTAGCCTTTACCTGTGGTGTGGCCAACTCACTGAACGTGCTATTCACGACTTTCTCAGCATCCCGGATGCTCCAGTATGAATCCAATTGCAGCTCCAGACGCTCAATGCAGTCTGCCAGAAGCTGTGGTTAGACACACTTCCTGCACACGTAGTCGTCAGGGACACTGGAAGTATCCCTGATTTCCCACATGCTGCAGGATGAACAAACCATGGGGCCGATCTCAGCTGCCATGACCTACCCAATACTTGCCTCAACTTTTGAAACTTTCTCCTTTGAAAGGAGAGAAAGGAACTTACCCGGCCTTTCCTCGGAGTGAAGCTCGTCCTCAGCCTCTTCTCATCGAAGCCTCTCGAGTCAAAGCCTCAAATCTCCACTCCTTCACTGCTCCACTCATTCACTGGCCCACTCACTCACTGGCCACTTTCCACATATAATCAACTATATACATGTAATGATTCAATGAATTTTTCAATAATTGTGATATACAGCGGCTGACTGGATTTTTCTGGAAGTTTCTCTGTAGTAGGTAAAACATAAAGATTAGCTTAGAAAATGTATATGTACACAACGCTGGAAGAACTCAGCAGGTCAGGCAGCATCTGTGAGAAAAGAGTAGCCAACGTTTCGGGCCGAGACCCTTCATCAGGAATGGGGGGGGGGGTGGGGAAGAGAGGGCCGAAGAATAGTAATAGAGATAGGGGAGGGGAAAGGGCTAGAGGGGTCAGGTGGAAAACCAATCAGAGGTAGAATAAAGGGGGAGGGGATAAACAAGAAAGAACTGTAGAGATAAAGGAGCAGAAAGTTGAAAGGGGAGAGGGGCAGAGAGGGACCTAGGATGGGGGGAGGGGGAGGGAATTACTGGAAGTTGGATAATTCAATGTTCATACCACCAGGCTGGAGGCTACCCAGACGGTAGATGAGGTGATGCTCCTCCAACCTGAGTTTGGCCTCATTATGGCAGTAAAGGAGGCCATGTATGGACATATCTAGTTGGGAACGAGAGGCAGAGTTGAATTGGGTGGCAACCGGGAGATCCTGTCTATTGTGATGGACGGAGCGTAGGAGCTCGACAAAGCAGTCCCCCAATCTGAGTCTTACCGATGTAGAGGAGGCCGCTACATCGGAATATCAAAAAATACAGAGAAACGTGCCTTTTCCGTCAATGATCAGCACCGTCTAAGAGTTATTTTAGGAATAACATAGTCTGAATACATGCTGGGACAGCCCGCAAATGTCTCCACGCTTTCAGCATGAACATAGCATGCCCATGACCTACTAACCCCTACATCTTTGGAATGTGGGAGGGAACTGGAGTAGCCGGAGGAAGCATTCCTGGTCATGGGAAGACTGTGCAACTCCTTTCAGTTGGTGGTGTAATTGAATTCCAGTCGCTGATGCTGTCAAGTGTTCTGCTAGCCATGATGCTTCTCTGTCAGCAGCGGGTGTCATGCCTCTGAACTTGGCTATTTCTTAGGTTATTCTTATCACTGGAATGACTTATTTCTCTCGTTTAAACTAGAACACTTCATATATAGTCATAACAAGCAAGTTTTATGCCTCACTCTTAACTTCAGAGGAATCTTTGTATTACAAAATCACCAGGATCCAACACAGCTTTATAGAGCACCAGTGAGACTGGTCTTGCAGTACAGATTTTCCCTCCATATCTCCATATTTAATGAAGGATGTACTAACACTGGGGATATCCCAGACGTACACTGGACTGAGCCCTGACATGAAGGAATTGGTTTCTGAAGAAAGAGTGAGTGGGGTAGATCTATACTCAATGTAGCAGAGGAGACTGCGAGGAGATCTCATCAAAACATACGAGGGGTGATTGATAATTTTGTAGCCTAAGGTAGAAGGAGTCAATTTTAGAAGACCTAGCACATTTATTTTTCAACATAGTCCCCTCCTACATTTACACACTTAGTCCAGCAGTCGTGAAGCATACGGATCTTGGATCTCCAGAAAATGTCCACAGATGGATGATTGATAAGTTTGTGACCTAAGGTAGAAGTAGATGAGTTAGTAACTTCAAACTTTCTGCATAATCACTCAAAGAGTTGAACTGCATGTGCATGTAACGACAGCTGTATAACTCATCTCCTTCTAACTTGGGCCACAAACTTATCAATTGTACAAATTTGGGAGGGAGTTTAGAAGGGTGAATGCCGAGGGAATGTTTCGCTTGGTATGGTATCTAGAACTAGGAGCATAATTTCCTAATAATAGGTAGTCAATTTCAAATGGAAGATGAAGAGAAACTTCTTTGCTTGTGAATATTCAGTATTTTCTGTCTCAGGAAACTGTAGAGCCAGTGGCAATGATATAGATTGACAGAGATCTAATTATGGGGAAAGCAAGAGGTATGAGGAGGGATCAGGAAAGTGGTGCTGAGGTTAAAATTAGATCAGAATAATCTTTTGAATGGCTGACAGGCTCAAGAAGCAATGGGACTCTTCTTGCTACTACTTCTTACACTTCTAGATTTTCTTCATTAAGTAAGATGTAATGAATAAACAGGAGAATAATGCCATTGAAACTGTAATCCTGAAGCCCTCAACACTTGCCTCTTCAAGAAGCTAGATGGAACATGTGACCTTGTATGGATCAATGGTGCTGAGTTGGAGATGGCTGAGAGCTTCAGATTCCTAGATGTAAATATCAGCAATAGCTTGTCTCATGCAATCATGTGTGCACTATGGCCGAAAACACACCAGCACCTCTACTCCTCAGCAGGCTGAGGAAGTTTGACATGTCCTCAGCACAAAAGGGTGCAGAGATTTACAAGGATGTTGCCTGGATTGGGGAGCATGCCTTATGAGAATAGGTTGAGTGAACTCAGCCTTTTCTCCTTGAAGCGACGGAGGATGAGAGGTGACCTGTTAGAGATGGACAAGATAATGAGAGGCATTGATTGTGTGGATAGACAGAGGCTTTTTCCCAGGACTGAAATGGCTAGCACGAGAGAGCACCTTATAGTTTTAAGGTGCTTGGAAGTAGGTACAGTGGAGATGACAGGGGTAAGTTTTTTACGCAGAGAGTGGTGAATGCGTGGAATGGGCTGCCAGTGGCGGTGGTGGAGGCAGATACGATAGGGTCTTTTAAGAGGCTCCTGGACAGGTACATGGAGCTTAGAAAAACAGAGGGCTATGGGTAAGTCTAGGTAGTTCTAAGGTATGGACATGTTCGGCACAGCTTTGTGGGCCGAAGGACCTGTATTTTGCTGTATGTTTTTCGATGTTTCTATGTCTCTGAAGACCCTCACCAATTTTGATAGGGAGCATCCTGTTTGGGTGCATCGCATCTAGGTATAGCAGCTACTCTTCCCAACACCACAATAAATTGCAGAGTTGGAGACACTGCTCTGTATATCACAAACACCAGCTTCCTCTCCACAGACTCTATACTTCTTGTTGCCTTGGGAAAGTAAAAAGTGTAATCAAAAACATCTCCCACCCAGGGTATTCTTTCTTCTTCCCCCTTCTAACAGACAGGAAATACAGAAGCTCGAAAGCATGCACTGCACCATCAGGCTCAAGGATTGCTTTCTATCTCTTGTTACAAGAATTGTGAAGGGACCACCTCACAATCTAGTTTGCATGATTCTCTTACTGCTTCTGTAATGAGATGTTCGGGCCTCTGTGGGCCACTGGAAAGCACTGGGTTCCGAGGCTTTTAGAGCGCCTGAGTTGGTTAATTGTTGTTTAATGAGAGCTCAAATAGAGTCATAGAATCATAGAAAATTATAGCACAGTTCTTCGGCCCAAATAGTTCATGCTGAAAACCATTTTAACTGTCTACTCCCAATGTTCTGCACTGGGACCATAGCCCTCCGTATCCCTACTATCCATGTACCTATCCAAACTTCTCAAACGTTGAAATCATGATTGCATGGACCACTTGTACTGGCAGCTCATTCCACACTCTCATGATCCTGTGAGTGAAGAAGCTTCCCCTCGTGTTTCCCTTAAACTTCTCACCTTTCACTCTTAAGCCATGATCTCTGGTTGTAGTCCCACTAACCTCAATGGAAAAAAAAAACAGCTTGCATTTACCTTATCTATATACTCATAAGCATTAATTGTTAATTGTCAATCTTTGTGTTTATTTCTCGAGTGACTCCCTCTTTGTAATGTGGTCTCCAGGTGCTTTCTGTTTAATCTTGCTAAGTTTATTTTGATAGGTTCATGGATTCTGTGTTACTTGTATTATTTAAGCAGACGCCCAATTAGCGCTAATTGCGATGTCCAGGTTTTAAAAACGTTTTGCCTCGAGCTGTCACTCAGCCAAGGCACTGATGTTCTGTTGGGATTCTTATAAATAAACTCTGGTTATCATCTCTACATTGGAGTCTGTCTTTCCTTCGCATTTGGGTTCGGGTATCGCCAGTGCACATCATGACATCAAGGTTATCCCTTAAATAACCTTGATGTACTAATGTCTTGAAATAATATGCATCGATGACATTCAAAACTAAGTTTTCACTATATGTCAGTACATGTGACAATTACAAGTTCAATCATAATGATGGCTTTTGTTTGATGAAATTTGTAACTTCACTTCCTGGCACTTTTTCACCTATTCTCCTAACATGCATCAGCATTCAGCTCTCTTTGGGCTTCTGTTGCTTTGATATCCTGACATTTTGGACCTCCTCCCTTCAGGCTGATCCTTGCTGTGTCTGGTGAACAAATGAAACCATAGACAGATTCTTGATTAAACCTTCTCTCTACTTCTCAGCGCACTGAAAATTTTAAAAAACCATCTTAGTTCCTATTCTTTGTTTTCTCTTTTGCAAATAAAATTGCTCCTAGCTTCTATACTTCCAACAATCACTGATCTTTTAAATATTTCCTGTGTGCAATCTTGTCCCACACAGGATTTTCTAAATTATCTGTTTCTTGTTTTCTATATTGTTTCAGGCTAAAATTCATATGCAACGAACAACTGCATTTTCCCACTCTACCATCTGATTCTCAAAGTTCTGCCAAGCATGATTGCCCTTTTTTTGAAAACCAGAATGGCTACCTGGAACTGTTTCATTTGAAATATGTGGCTATATCTTACAAACTTGATGATAGATTCTGCAACAGATATTGATCTTACTAGCTTTTCATACGCGATGATGGATATTATTTTGCGTTCATTCCGAGAGTTTGAGGATTATAAAAGCAAGAGTGTAATGCTAAGGTTTTATAAGACATTGGTCATACCAAATGTGGACTATTGTGTGGACTTTTGGGCCCCTTATTTAAGGAAGTAGGTGCTTGCTTTGGAAAGGGTCCAGAGGTGGTTCGCAAGAATTATCCTGGGAATGAAAGGGTTAACTTATGAGAAGCACTTGGTGGCTCTGGGCTTAGATCATAAGACCATAAGATATAGCAGCCGAAATAGAATATTCAGCCCACTGAGTCTCCTCGGCCATTCAATCATGGCTGATCCTGGCTCCCACTTAACCCCATACACCTGTCTTCTCACCTTTAAAGCTCTGATCAGGAAACTATCAACTTCTGCCTTAAATATACCCATGGACCTGGCCTCCACCACAGTCTGTTGCAGAGCATCCCACAGATTCACTACTCTGGCTAAAAAAATCCTCCAAAAAAATCAGTTTAAAAAGGTCTTCCCTCAATTTTGAGGCTATGCCCTCTAGTTCGGAATACCCCTCCCCCAATAATAAACAAAAGCTTTGAGAGGCTGGTCAAGGATTACACTTGTAGCATGCTACCACCCAAACTGGACCCCCTACAACTCGCCTACCGACACAACCAACTGACAGACGACGCAATTGCCACAGCTCTACACACTGTCCTTACACATCTGGAGAATAAGGATGCTTATGTGAGAATGCTGTTCTTGGACTACAGTTCAGCATTCAACACCATAATTCCATCCAGACTCGACAGGAAGCTCAGAGACCATGGCCATGACCCTGCCTTGTGCAGCTGGATCCTAAACTTCCTGTCAGATCATTGGCAGGTGGTAAGAGTGGGCTTTCTCACCTCTACCCCTCTGACTTTCAACACAGGAGCCCCTTAGGGCTGTGTACTAAGGCCCCTCCTTTACTCCTTGTATACTCATGACTGTGTCACCACACACAGCTCTAATCTGCTAATTAAATTTGCCGACAACACTACATTGATTGGCCTAATCTCAAACAATAATGAGGTGGCCTACAGGGAAGAAGTCATTTCTCTGACTCAGTGGTGTCAAGAAAACAACCTCTTCCTTAATGTCACAAAAACAAAGGAGCTGGTTGTGGATTAATGGAGACAGGCTAACCCCTATTGACATCAATGGATCTGGGACTGAGAAGGTTAACAGCTTTAAGTTCCTCAGCATCCACATCACTGAGGACCTCACGTGGTCTGTACACACCAGCTGTGCGGTGAAAATGGCATAACAGCATCTCTTTCACCTCAGACGGTTGAGGAAGTTTGGTATGGGCCACCAAATCCTAAGAACTTTCTACAGGGTCACAATTGAGAGCATCCTGACTGGCTGCATCACCGCCTGGTATGGGAACTGTACCTCCCTTAATTGAAGGGCTCTGCAGAGAGTGGTGCAGACAGCCCAGAGCATCTGTAGTTGTGAACTTCCCATGATTCAGGACGTTTACAAAGACAGATGTGAAAAAAGGGCCCGAAGGATCATTGGCAACCTGAGTCACCCCAACCATAATCTATTCTAGCTACTACCATCCAGGAAATAGTACCGCAGCATAAAAGCCAGGACCAACAGGCTCCAGGACAGCTTCTTCCACCAGGCCATCAGACTGATTAACTCACGCTGATTTGAATGTATTCTACTGTTCTACTTATTATAAATTACTAAGATTGCACATTTATTCAGAGATGTAATGTAAAGAATTTTACTCCTCATGTATGAGAAGGATATAAGAAATAAAGTCAATTCAATTCAATAGGAAACATCGTCTCCACATTCACTCTATCAAGTCCTTTCAACATTCAGCAAGTTTCAACGAGATCCCCCCGCATTCTTCTTAGCTGCAGTGAGTACAGGCCCAAAGCTACCAAATGCTCATCATATGTTAACCCCTTCATTCGCAGAATCATTTTCATGAACCTGCTCTGGACTCTCTCCAATTATCTTTTCTGAGATATGGGCTCAAAACTGTTGACAATACTCCAAGTGTGGCCTCAGCATTATCTCCCAGCTTTTCTATTCTATTCCCCTTGAAACAAATGCCAACATTGCATTTGCCTTCTTTACCACAGACTCAACAGCTTGCTGGAGTTTAGGAGAATGAGGGGACCTAGATGACATGGAAAGGATGTTTCCAATAATGGAGGAATCCAGAGGGTAGATGTCCCTTTAAAACAGAAATGAGAAGGAATTTCTTTCGCCAGAGGGTGGTGAATCTGTGGAATTTTTTGCCATAGCTGTGGAGACCAGGTCATTGAATATTTAACTCATAAGTTGATTAGTAAATCATCATAAGTTACAGGGAGAAGGCAGGAGAATCAGAAATAAGTTTAATATCAACAGCATATCATCACTGGTGCTTAAATACCTTTACATACTGTGTACGTTTCAAAATGCACTGGACCAACATCTTCTTGAGGAGATGTTTGTATTTTTGTAGTCAAAATTTTTGAGATTGATACTAGTAAATAGACGGTAAAGAATATTAACTATTGTGTCAATAATTGGCGATGTTGGTCACTTTCATGGCTGGAACTATTCAGCAATAGTTATCACATACTCGAGATTTATCATTAATGCTTTAACTAACACAGACTAGAAATGGTTATAACTGGGAAAATCTCCAGGCCCACAACTTTCCTGCTCTCCTTAAACGGCCTCTCGAGTTTCCTCCAAGGAAGGAGAGGGCAGACATTAAGACAACATCCATCTTGATCCAAAACCTGAGAAGTTAAATTGATTCAAGCTAGTCTTATAGAATTCGAGAGTTGGTAATAATCTCAGAGGAGCATAGCTCCATGCAAACACTCATGAAATGTCTGAAACAATTGGAAGCATCTTTCATTTTAAGTTGACAGGCTAGATGTTTTCCAAGATATTACTCCTCTTTAAACATACATTTGTTTCGTGATTGACAATTTCACAGTGATTACATTAAGTGGTCCATTTTCATACATACCAGATTGGTGTTGGGCATATTTTTCAGAGCTACTCAATACATTTTATTTAAAGCATGGGTGTCCTCCACTGAGACTTTCATATTTTCTTAATAAAGAACCGTATGCTGTTTTCTTATAATATGACAGGTAGGATGATATTAAACTTTTGCTTTATACAGTGTGAAGTTCAACAGGGCTCACGTAGTGGGAAGTATTCCAACTTACCGTTTATTTTTTTTAAAGAGTGGTGAAATCCAGTCTCACACAAAACACTTCAGTCTGGTTTTCATCTCTGTAACTTTGTTCATGCTTTGAAAGTTAACAGTATGGCATAGGCTGCCACCTAGTGCAGTATGCACCACTCCGATAAGTCACTCAAGGGAATTTAGTTGATTCATAAGGGAGTTAGTTATTCAGAGAATATGGCCAGACGTAACTAAAAGAGGACGAATGGTTGGGATGCATGAAGTTGATGATGAATTGTGCTGGGGAGGCTAGATGGCCATTTGCAATATCCTTGTGACAACAGTGTAATTTTAACTGAGGATCTCTAGTCACTTAAAATGATTCCTGAACGATGCTAACTCAACACGTTGCCAGACTGTAAAACACCTGCACAGTACTTCACGTACACCTTCTGTAATGGCGAGAAAGAGCGGGGGAGAGCTGTGCTCTGGGCCTGTGCCACATTATTCAATGGAAAGAACAAAATCCTTTCAGTCTGTTATTTAAAATGAAGCACAAAAATTGTGGGAAGCATTTCTTTTAAAACTAAAAGTAAACTGGATACCTTCCAGTCCATTTTAGGTATCTTCCTCCAAATTTGCGTTTTAAGACTACTGTAAATGCTTCAACTTTTCATGAGACTTCTACCATTATATGTTACGACTCCAGGCAAGAATTGTTGGCATCAAAAAAGATGGGCTTTTCTTTATTTTAAAGGAAAAGATTAGCTTTATTTGTCAAGTGTACAAAATATATCAATAGCAAAGCAAATGCATCATTTGCATCGACAACTGACACAGTGCAAGGATGTGCTTCGAGCAGCTGGCAAGTGCACGCCTTGCTTTCAACGCCAGCGTGGCAGCCTGGCCCATATGTCTTTGGAATGGGGGAGAAAACTGGAGCACCTGTAGGAAACCCAGGTGGTCAGGGGGAGAAAGTACCTGACATACTTGCAGACAGCAGAGGGAATATAATCCAGATTGGTGATCTCTGGAGCTGGAAAGAGTTGCTCTAACTACTACACTGCCGTGACGTAGTTTAATTGAACTTAAGTGTTTTAATTGAACTTGATGGTAAGCATCCTCATTAATCACTGTGGTTATGCATTGTGGTTTTCTCTCGATTTGAAGAGTGTCCAAAAATTGCACGGGACCTTAAAGAACCCATTTCAGCTTTTAAATTGGTTGCACCTGCAACAGAAGGTGGCTGGGCAGTGCAACTTAGATGCAAAGTATTATCAGATTATCTGCTCATTTACTAAATTAGCAAATGAAGTTCAGAGAGGCTATGAACAGAGTTACAGCTTAATTTCAGATACTTTGAACAATCTCCTAGAAGCTTGAAGATTTTGCTCTTCTATTCATAAAATGTATATCCTGCTGGAAGGCTATTAAACAGCAATAGGGTATCTGGATTGATAGTTTGAAGGAATGGGAATGAAAGAGGATGAATCACAATCAAATGAGAATTAAGAGATAAAGGCTTAGAAGGTGAGAGAGATTTGAGAGAGGGAGAAGTTAAAATGATTTACCAAGATTTATTGAGTTCAGTTCTGAGATTGACCAATTTAAAACCCCTTATTCTTCAGCAGGACTGGAGAAAAAAGGATGAGAATTCAGAATAAGAAGGTGGGGGAAGGGAGGAAGAAATACAAGGTGGTAAATGATAGGTGAAACCTGGAGGGGTGGGCGAAGTAAAGAGTTGAGAAGTTGATTGGTGAAAGAGATACAGGGCTGGAGAAGGGCAGAAGGTCATGAAAGAAAGGGAAGGGGAGTAGCACCAGAGGGAGGTAATGGGTAGGTAAGGAGTTGAGGTGAGAGAGGGATATGGAAATGGGGAGTGGTGAAGGAGGGGGGAACAGTACTGGAAGTTCGAGAAATCGATGTTCATCTTTGTTGTGTAATGACTGCTTTGCATTGTGCATGCTGCTTGGATTTCCAGCATCTGCAGATTTTCTCTCGTTTATAATTGGACATCCCACCAAACAGGAAAAGTGCCACATCTCCAGGTACACTTCCTCCCTCACCACCATTCAGGTCCCCAAACACTCCTTCCAGGTGAGGTGACACTTCACCAGCAAGTCTTTCAGTGTTATCTACTGTATCCAATGCTCCCAGCATGGCTTCCTCTATATTGGTGAGACCTGACATAGATTGCGGGGCTACTTTGCTGAGCACTTTCACTCCATCCACCACCAAAAGTAGGATTTCCCAGTGTCCATCCATTTCAATTTGACTTCCCATTCCAATTCTGACATGCCTGTCTGTGGCTTCGTCTACTGCCATGAAGAGGCCACACTCAGTTTCGGGGAGGAACACCTCGTATTTTCTCTGGGTAGCCTCCAACCTGATGGAATGTACATCAATTTCTCTAACATGGTAATTTATTGCTCCTCTCCTTTCTCTGTTTTTCTATTCCACCCCCCCCCCCCCCCACCAATTCTGGTTCCCCGCTCACTCCATTTCTTACCTGTCCACCACCTCCATATGGAGTACCTCCTCCTTCCCTTTCTTCCATGACCCACTGTTCTCTCCCATTAGATTCCTTTTTCTTCAGCTCTTTACCTCTTCCACCTATTCTTTCCCAGCTTCTCACTTTAATCCCCTTACCTTCCACCTCACCTTGTCTCACCTATAACCTGCCAGCTTGTACTCCTTCCCCTCCCCACTCCTTCTGCTCTGGCCTCTCCCCCCTTTCTTGCCAGTCCTGATGACGGGTCTTGACCTGAAACATCGATTGTTTATTCCATTCCACAGATGCTTCATGATTTACCGAGTTCTTCAAGTATTTTGTGTGTGTTGCTCAAGATTAACAGCATCTCTTGTGTTTATGTTTTTTTTTGCTGAATCAATTATTGTTTGAAATTCTTTTACTCTAGTAACTTCAATCCTGTGAATTTCCCAGTTAAAATTAAATCATTCACTTAAAATATTAACTCTGTTTCACCATCCACAGAGTCTGCTTGATCCACTGAATGTTTCTAGCATTTCTCTTTGAAATCTGAAGTGGTAAGACTGATGATTGGAATCAGCTCTTATCATAATTACTTCCTTGCTCCCTTGCACACATATTTAAACACACAAATTCACAGTATAAGCGACCAGGGTTCAATTCCCGCCGCTGCCTGTAAGGAGATGTATTCCCGTGACTATGTGGGTTTCGTCCGGGTGCTCCAGTTTCCTCCCACAATCCAAAGAGAGACCATTTGGTAGGTTAATTGGTCAAAGTGAATTGTACCATGATTCAGCTGGGATTGAATTGGGGGAATACTGGCTGGCTGGCACAACTCAAGGGGTCAGTAGGGTCTATTCTGCACTATAGCTCAATGAATAAATAGATAAATAAAACTATTCATACTTTATAAATTGTTCAGACTTCTTGAATTATTTTTAACTAGGTTTTTAAAAAAAAATGTTCAAAGATCGATTCTTGTCCTGACAAAAAATAAAGGAAGCTCATAACAGATTTTTTTGGGTGGGGAGTTAATTCCTTAGAGTGTTGTGGTCTGGTTTTGAAGCTGATATCAGTGCAAAGTAACATTACTTGGACTTTAGCTGGGGGTGAATTTCTATACTTTGAAAGTACCCTGTGAATTAAACTTATTTCATTCTAAAAGCCAAATTATCCTTTAACATAGTATAATTAAACTCTGTTCAATGCGCAGTGTTTGCCAGCAAATATTCAGCTCAACTCAGGATTTCTCTAACCTACAGATTAAAATGGACGCTTGACAAATCTTTGCAGCTGAATCTGTTGGTTATTCATTCAAGAATTCAATGTAAATCAAGGACAAAACCGAAAACACTTAACAAAAAATATTCATTTCCCATACAAGAGATTACCCACCTAAAATTTCTTACCATCCTTAAATTAACCTTGGTGGCTAATTGGCTTGATAGTCTGCTGACCATCAGAAAACTCTTTATGCTTGGATAGTGCTTTTTATAACTGTTATGCTTGGGTTGGTATTCAGAACTGTATTAATGAACAGGAAATAGTTTAACACACTGGAATTTTCTGCTTGTGTCAGGGTAATGTCTGAATCAGATATTCATTTAGCCAGATCTATTTTAAGAACGAGAGTATATCTGGTCAGCCTGAAAGAAATCTTAAATTCAGGTGAATTTTTTTTTTTACTAATACAAGACAGGGTAAGTAGTTTCTAGGTGTAGGAAAGCTGGAAATTACATGGTGAAAACAAACCTTTCTTTCACCAGATGAAAAAGCCACTAAAACGGTGATCTAGGATTAAGATATGAAAGCCACAGCATTACACACCTTTTTTTGAGACAGTAAGCACCACTAGTAGGTTTCTCACTAGAAGTGGTTATGAACATTCCTTCTAAACTGCTTAGGTTACAACCGAAAGGCTTTCTAGGCATTTCAGAGACTAGACGAGGTAGGTTACAGTTTTCTCCCTCCATACACGTTAATGACTGTTTGGGAACTGTGCCACACTTTGTGGTCACTTTTAGTGAAACCAGATTTTCGTTCAATTGCAGGTATTTTAAATGGAATTCAAATTCAGAATCACAGGAATACTACATTATTATAATTTTAATTAAAGGGAAATGTTACTTGGTTGTTGGGAAGGGCATAACTGGGGTTCAAGGGATGGGGCTTGTACTTTTGATACGAAGTAATCTAGAATGACTATTAATGAAAGTAATTATGCACTTTTCACAGATAACAGGTGGAAGATGGTAACATCAGAAAATGGGTTAAATAAGAATCAGAATCAGCTTTATTATTTGCTGATTTTTTTCTGTTTTGTGACAGCTGTACACTGTGAAGACGCAAAATTACTATACATTACTAAATAAATTATGCAAAGAAAGAGGAATATTGAAGTAAAATTTATAGACAATTCATACATCTGACAGGAGAGTCTGTTTCTGAATGACTGAGTGTGGGGCTTTAGGCTCCTGTATCTCCTCCTTGATGGTAGTAAGGAGAAGAGGGCATGCCCAGATGGTGCAGGTCCTTAGTGACAAATGCCATCTTCTTAAAGTACAGCTGCTTAAAGACATCTTGATTGTAGGGACTCTTGTGACAGGGCTGATGAGTCAACAACCATCTGATATATATTTAATGTCAGGAACTGACATAAAGATGAAAAAATATGAATCCTTAGTAAGAGCTTCAGTTAAAAAAAAACTGCAGATACAGGAAATCTGAAACGGGTGATTCTGGGAGCACTCAGCAGGTCAAGCACCAATGACAAGGGGAAGAAGCTCAATATTTCACATCAGGGGTCCCTCAAAAGAGTTCTAAGGTGTAGAGATGGAGACATGAAGACAACTGAGGGGATGTCTGTGAGTGGATGCAGACCGCAGTTGTCAGGGTAACAATAACCTTAAAACTGGCCATCGGAAAACGAAGGCAGTGGAGGCCAATTCTCTGGATGCTTTCAAGAAAGAGTTAGATGGAACTCTTAAAGATAGCGGAGTCAAGGGATATGGGGAGAAGGCAGGAAGGGGTTACTGATTGTGGATGATCAGCCACGATCACAGTGAATGGCGGTGCTGGCTTACTCCTGCACCTATTGTCTATTGTCTATTGATTGATACAGAGGTAAATTGAAACAGAACTCACTGAAGTGAAGGAACTGCCGCATCTGTGAGCAGATATTAATATTTATATCGTAATATTTAATATTTTAATATTTAAATCCAGAGGATTTGTCCATTTGAAAGATTCGATAATGCTCTGTTGTTTCCTGATACTTTGCAATCCAAGGGTTCTTCAGAAGTTAAGAATGAGATATAAAGCTTGCTTCTTATGTCTGTTCAATTCAACTTTAAAGTAAATTTATTATCAAAGTACATATATGTCACCATATACAATGCTGAGATTTTTTTCCTTGCAGTCATACACAGTAAATCAAGGGGCAGCATATAGCGTAGCCATTAGCGCAAAGTGTTACAGGACAGGTGATCCAGGTTCAATTCTCGCCACTGCCCGTAAGGAGTTTGCAAGTTCCTTCCGTGGGTCTCCCTCAAGCGCTCCTGTTTCCTCCCACAGTCCAAAGACGTACCGGTTAATCGGTCATCGTAAATTGTTCCGTGATTAAGCTAGGATTAAATCGGGAGATTTGCTTGAGGGCACAGCTTGAAAGGTCAGAAGGGCCTATTCTGTGCTGTATCTCAATAAATAAATAAAAATAAATCCAAGAACCACGAAGACTGCATCCTACAGGACACCAAATGAGAAAAAGAGAAACAAATGTGCAAACACAAAAGGGAGAAAACTATAATAATAAATATATAACCAATCAATATCAACAGCATGAGATGAGGAGTCTTTAAATGTGTCCATAGGCTGTGGGAGTTCAGTGGTGGGGCGAGTGAAGTTATTCTCACTGGTTCAAGAGCCTGACGGTTGATGGGATCCTGAACCTGCTGGTGTAAGTCCTGAGGCACCTGTACTTTCTTCCTGAGGTGTCCATATCTTCTTGAAACTGTACAAGAACAAAATACAACAGCATTGTCATTGGCCAAATCAAAGGTATTGATGAACATACAGAAGGGAGACCAAAAATTTGGCTGAGTGGTGCCACGACACCAACCTCTCACTCAATGTCAGGAAGACCAAGAGCTAATTATTGACTACAGGAGGAAGAAACCAGAGGTCCATGAGTCAGTCAGCATCGGGGGATCAGAGGTGAAGAGGGCCAGCAACTATAAATCCCAAAGTGTTATCAATTCAGAGGATCTGCCCAGGGCCCAGCACATGGGTACCATTATGAAGAAGACACAGCAATGCCAACATTTCTTAGGAGTTTGCATAGATTTAGTATGGAATCTAAAACTTTGACAAACTTCTATCGGTGTGTGGTGGAGAGTTAATTGACTGGTTGCATTACGGCCTGGTATGGAAACACCAATGCCCTTGTACAGAAAACCCTACATAATGTAGTGGATACGGCCCAGTCCTTCATGGGTAAACCCTCCCCACCCTTGAGCTCATCTACATGGAGCGCTGTCACAAAAACACAACATCCATCATCAAGGACTGCCATCATTCAGGCCATGCTCTCTTACTATTGCTGCTATCAGAAAGAAGGTACAGGAGCTTCAGGACCCACACCACCAGCTTCAGGAATGCTTCCATCCTACACAGCCTGCTTCTACCACCACTTCTGACAACATGTTCCACATACCCACCACTCTCTGTATAAAAAACATACCCCTGCCATACCCCCCCCTCCCATACTTTCCTCATATCACCTTAAAATTATGCCCCTCAGATTAGTTGTTTCCACCCTGGGATAAAAGTCTGTAGCTGTACGTTCAATCTATTCTTCTATCAAGTTGTCTGGACACGCCCCCTGCTGACTGCTCCTGTGGCTCCTCCCACAGACCCCTGTATAAAGGCGATCAAGGCCTGAGCCTGGTCTCTCAGTCTCCAGGATGTAGTATGGTGGTCACTTACTGCTTGTTCCTTCCTTCAGTCAATAAAAGCCGATATCTCGCCTTTATGTCTCAGAGTGAGTTATTGATGGTGGATCACAAGTTACCTCTCATCCTCCGTCACTTCAGAGAGAAAAGGCCTAGCTCGCTAAAAAATTTTCCAACAAAGTGCCAGAAAGCCTGGCACCAGCTAAACAAATGATCCTGTCAACAGCATATCTTAGAGTAAGAATTCTCCTTTTCAAAAACGCTGAGATGAAAACTTTCAATAGACATGCAATCTCCCATGGACACATACAGACATGTATATCACATGATATAGCAAATTGTTTTGATTTGCTCCAGTATCTGGATTTATGTTGTCTGAACCATAAACTTTCATTGTATGGTATTTAAAACTGCAATGCTTATGTTATACTAAATAATTAATAATAGCAATAATAGGAAGTTATTTGCCTGATGTTCAGTAAGTCTTACTTTTTATGCTTCATAAAGTAAAATTCCTCATACTGAACTGTTTACCAAAAAAGCCTGGGAGTAAAGGGGTAAAGCTGTTTTATATTTAGACCAAATTCCTTTTGTGAATTTATTTTCCTTTAAAACATACCTCCAATGTACCAATGCCTAGAGACATCACCAACACACTAAGTGAAAGTGTAGGAGTTGAGTCACTTTGCTCCCTTCCAGTCTTAAGATAAACTTAAACAAAGATTGGGACACAGATATTATTTATTTTAATTAAGATACCATCATCATGGGGAAATTTACATCATTTATGGCATGACTTGTTCTTTAGCCGCACCCTCTGCCTTTTGGTTTGAACCGCTGCAGGCTACAGTAAAGCAGAGGGGAAGCCTTCTGCTGATGACATCAGAGGCTCTGGGGTGAGTTCCACTGCACTTCCAAACTCTTTACAGTGGGTGCTCATGTGATGATCACACTGGTTATGCTGCATAAATTGTACCAAGACAGGAAACAGAGCAGGTAAGAAGGCACAACAGCTCATTTGCAAAGATTTGGCATGTTATCTAAAACTGACAACTTTCTATAGATGCACAGTGGGGAGTACATTGACTGGTTACATCACAGCTTGGTATGGAAACATTAATGTCCTTGAATGGAAAATCCTAAAAAAAAGCCCTGTTGGATACAGCCCAGTCCATCACAGGTGAAGTCCTCCCACCACTGAGCACGCCAGCAAGGAGCGCTGTCACAGGAAAGCAGCACCCATCATCAAGGACCTCCACCATCCGGGCCACACAGTACTTACTTCTTGCTGCTCCCACAATGCCTAACAGCACATTCCAGGTAATTACCACACTCAGTATAAAAAATTTAACTCTGACATCCCCCTATATTTTCCTCCAATCACCTCAAGATTAGCCCTTTCATATTAACCATTTCCTCGCCCCTCCCTCCCGCAGGAAAAATGGTGCTGGCTGTCCACTCAGTCTATGCTGCTTTTAATCTTTTACCCTCCTATCAAATCACCTCTCATCCTCCTTCACTTCAAAAAGAAAGGCCCAAGTTTGCTCAACCTTTCCTCATAAAATATGGTCTCTAATCCAGATAGCATCCTGGTTAATCTGCTCTGCAGCCTCTCTAAAGCTTCTACAACTTTCGTATAATGAGGTGACCAAAACCGAACACAATATTCACAAAGAAAATACTTATTTTCAAATCATTTCAATGGGGGTTGTTCATTGCTTACCATAGCATTATGGAGCTGGCTTACGCTCCAGAAGAAGAGAGAACATCAGATCAGGAGCCTGGTATCTGCACAAATCTGCTGACATTACATGATGCTATCCTTTTGGCATCACACGAATGAAAATCCAAATGCAACGATGACCTTTTCTGAGCTGTTTTCGCTGGAAAACAATTCAAATCCTTTTGGGATCTTCAATGCAAGACACTCAGTCTTAAGGCATGTCAGAGGAAGAGATCATTGAGCAGCTAGAGAACAAGATTCAACGATATTCTCAAAGTTGCTGTAAAAACATGTAACCTTCAGTTGGCAGTGTTAGTCTAGGGAAGATAGCCTCTAGCCCCGCCAAATGTGTGAAATCTGGGGTGCAAAACCTCTCGTTTGTGTGGATGCTGTGTGATCTGTTCCTCTGTTACAAATCAGTACCGCAAAGTAACAGACAGTACACCACATGCAATTAAACGATTTAACTTTATAATTCTCAATTTGAATAAAGGATTAATAAAGTAAAACAAAAAGAAAAGGACCCATTTTAATGAAACAGTTTAATGTTATAACTTTTAATGTGCACATTGGAGCTCACAGTTTCCCTTCTGCTCGTCCTCCATCGATTTCCCCGGGCTTCATCGACTCCCGGCCCCACTCCAAATCCACTCCTTTCTCATGTCTATGACCTCTCTTTTCTGACATCTTCTCTCCCCATCTTCCACCAAACAAAAGACCTTGGTCTTAGGCACACAAGAAAAAAAACATTCCATTGGACAGCGCATATTCCAAAGCTCCCATTATCTCCACCCATAACCCAAACACTGCTTCTACAGAAAAACCATTTCATTAGCAGTGAAACCTTTCCCAGGGTGTTACAAATGTTTATCATCCCTCCTGACCTGGAAATCCCTGGTCCATGACGTCTGAAAGTTGAGAAGGAGAATTCCAGATGGAATAGAAATCCTCGGGTCTATTCTTCAGCACAGAGAAGCTCTGTGGAAATGGTTGAAAGATCACATCACCTCACAAGCTCTCCTCCCACCAGAACAACTGCTTCTTCTTGCTTCCTATGTGATAGATCTGCAGATCCCAAAGTAGCCTCATCAGTTGCTTCTAAATCCACAAGATCAGAGTGGAAGTAAGTCATCCTTAACCACAAGGGAATGCCCAAGAAGAAGAAAGGAAGGGGGGAAGAAGCAAGAATAAAAAGATGGGAGGAGGGGAACATCCACAGACTGTCGTCCTCACCTTTTTCACCTATCGCCTGCCAGTTTGCACTCCTTCAACCATACACCCACTGTCTTAATCTAGCTTCCCCCCCCACTTTCTTTCCACCCCTGGTGAAGGATCAAACTTCGACTGTTTGTTCCACTCCATCTGACCTGCTGAGTTCCTCCAGCATTTGGTATGTTTTGCCCTAGTTTTTGAGCATCAGCAGAATCTTTTTTATTCATAATTAAATCATCTTTTCTTCCTCTTGTACTTTAATATCATGGAAAGAAAGTCACACTGTTGTGCAATTAGTTTTCCTATTGATTTTGCCATACCTGCGTGTTACTTTGGTGGCCTGGGCAGAAAGTATTATCACATCGGCTCAGAAATGGTACAGGAATAATCGTATTAACATGGAAGTCCAAAGCGTAATTACTCAAACATTTTGTTCATTTAACCCAGTTGCCTGATCTAAATTCCACTCCTCACAATGGATTCTCCAGCTTCAGAAATTGCTGAATGTACAGGATTGCAAGTAATAATTACAGGAGGTATACATCAACAATAGCAACAAGGAGGGCATAAATAGCATATTTCTTCAGCATTTTTGATGCTTCTTTCTGTGATCTTCTGAAATTAAATGGGGCCTTGGGTCATGACAAGGCTTTCAGCTGGAACAGCAAAAGAAAGGCGAGCAAATTAATAGTAGAGAATTCTATTTTGCTCTATTTGCTTCCAGCTTTCCTTGTCATCTTAGCTAAAAGCAATGCATTATGGCAAGGCATTAATGACATTACTTGTCTGAAGACATCAGTGTGTGGTTTGTGTTCTTTTAGATTGACTAAATGAAAAGTCAACAGAATTTCCTTTCAATCCGCATGGCTTTACAATGGGAATCAGGCAGCATGCCACTGTTGTTGATTTTGTTGCTTTTTGGAATTTTTGTGAACAGGTGTTCTGCAGGAACTGTGGAGGTTCTGCTGTTTTAGTCAAATCTGAAAGGGTCTCAATAGGAAAACAACCTTGGCCATGGCTGAATTACCTCTCTAATTTATCCAGACAATTCGGAGGAAAACCATCTATTTCAGACTTTATTTTTTGCTATAAAATCAAGTGGGTCAAATACATACTGAACAAAGAGTGCATTCTCTTGTCTACTTGTCATTCACTGCCAATTTATGGAATTCTACACTCAATGGCCAGATTATTAGGTACCTCTTGTTCATGGTCTTCTGCTGCGGTAGCCCATCCACTTCATGGTTCAATGTGTCGAGCACTCAGAGACGCTCCTCGACACACCACTGTTGTACCGCATGATTATTTGAGTTCCTGTCGACTTGAACCACTCTGGCAATTCTCCTCTGACCTCTCTCATTAACAAGGTGCTTTCGCCTACAGAACAGCCACTCACTGGATGGTTCTTTGATTGTTTCTCACTCCACTCTCTCTAAACATTAGTAACTGTTTTGCATGAAAATCCCAGGATATCAGCAGTTTCAGAGATACTCAGACCACCCGTCTGGCACCAACAATTCTCCCACACTCACAGTCACATAGATCACATTGCTTCCCCATTCTGATACTTGGTCTGAGCAACAACTGAACCTCTTGACCATGTCTCCATGCTCTTATGCATTGAGTTGCTTACACATGATTTGATGATTAGATATTTGCATTAATGAACAGGTGTACAGGTGTCCAATCACAAACAAGAGAAAATATGCAGATCACCTTGTTTTTCTCTGCCCCTCCCCCCACCTTTAAAATCTACTCCTCAGCTTATTTTTCTCCAGTCCTGCTGAAGGGTTTCTGCCTGAAACATCAACTGTATGCTTTGGCAGACATCAATGCTGCCCTCAACCACATCTCTTCCATTTTCTTCATGTCTGCCCTCACCCCATACTCCCATCACCCCAACAGGGATAGGGCTCCTCTTGTCCTCACCTACCACTCCACCAACCTCTGTGTCCAGCACATAATTCTCTATAACTTCCGCCATCCCCACTGGGATCGCACCACCAAGCACCTCTTTCTCTCCTCCCTCCCTCCCCCCCCCCAACATTTTCTGCTTTCTGCAGGGATCACCCCCTATGTGACTTCCTTGTCCATTCGTCCCTCCCCACTCATGTCCCTCCTGGCACTTATCCTCACCAGCAGAACAAGTGCCCCTAAACCTCCTCCCTCACCACCATTCAGGGCCCAGCCAGTCCTTCCAGGTGAGGCAACACTTGACCTGTGAGTCTGTTGGGGTCATATACTGTATCTGGTGCTCCCAATGTAGCCTCCTGTATATCAGCGAGACCTGATGTAGATTGCTTCGCAAAGCCCCTATGCTCCATCCACCAGATAAAGTGATATCTCCCAGGGGCCGCCTATTTTAATTCCACCTCCCATTCCCATTCCGACAACAGTCCATGGCCTCCATTACTGCTGCGATGAGTCCACACTCAGATTGGAGGGGCAGAAACTTACGTTCCATCTGGGCAGTCTCCAACCTGATGGCATGAACATCGATTTCTCAAACTTCCGGTAATTCCCTCCCCCCCCACCTTCACTATTCCCATTCCCATTTTTCTTCTCCCACCTTATCTGTTTACCTGTCCATCACATCCTTCTGATCCTCTCCCCCCTTTTCTTTCTTCCATGGCCTTCGGCCCTCTCCTATTAGGTTCTCACTTCTCAAGCCCTGTGTCTCTTTCACCTATCAACTTTCCAGCTCTTTACTTCACCCCTCTCCCCAATAAAGGGTCTCGGCCTGAAACGTTGATTGTCTACTCTTTTCCATGGGTGCGGCCTGGCCTGCTGAGCTCCTCCAGCATTTTGTGTGTGTTGCTCTCCTTCAAGTCCACTCACTTTTTCCAGCTGCTGCAGTGGGGATAGTTAATGAGAATGCAGGGTCAGAGATTGGCTTCACCAATGAGCAGGGGTTAGTGGTCTGATCGTCACCAAAGAACTTCAGGCAGGTACTCACCTTTAACTGGAGACATAGATAAATGTCAGCAGTTAATCACAACTGATGTTTGGCAGGTCAGATTAAAGAATTGAAATAACATTAACAAAGTTAAAATTTTTGCACCAGAGTTGATGACTATACATGTAGACAAACAAGGACTTTATCAACAACTAAAATATTTAGCAAATATATTAAATAGAAAAGCTTCACACGTAAAATGCTGGGGGAACTTAGCAGACCAGGAAACATCTATGGACAAGATTAAACAGTTGATGTTTTGGGCTGAGACCTCTAATGCGGCCTGCCTTCATAGACCTCCAATGCTGTGCTCTGCCAAGCCAAAGGAACTCACTGACCTGTGGGGCAGTCATCCCTCATCCTCGCTGGTCTTCGTCCACAATGCTTGTTGGCCCAACATTTATCCATGGGCATCCTTCATTGCACATCCACGTCACTGGGCTTCGAGCATGGGGTGGAGGCTGAGACTCTAGCCTGACCCTGAAACCTCACATCCCTTCCTCTATACTCCAACTTGACCCCTAACTCCCCTCTCTGCCTCCAAAGCAATCCCTAGAGACCGAAAAAAGCAACCAGGTCTGAACCTTAACCTCGACGGAGACTGCATCTCGGTGTCATTTATCCGGTGACACTTGCAAGCTGACCCCAGCAAATCCTTAGGTTGCGTTAGTTGTTAAGGCAAATGACACATTTCACTAAACGTTTCAATGTACATCTGATAAATAAGTTAATCTGAATCTGATAGGCTTATCTGAAGATAACTGCAGAATGCCTGCCTGCTTTAATGCATGTTCCATCCGCTTTATTGACTGGGACAATTTGCTCTTGCTCTGAAGCTATTGATCACAAGTGAAGTGGACAGGTGAGAACTAATGGGTTTGTTTGCTATCAGTAATTAACTTTGGCTTACAATGAATGCCAAGTTCATGTATTCTCAACAAATTATCCTTTAAGCATTGTTGAGCCCTCAGTAATTTACATTTTAATAACTGCTTCTTAAACTATGCCAAATTATAAATCAACACCTGAAGCAGCTATATTTCCTGTGCAAGGATCTTGCATGCTTTATTTTATTCTTAATAATAGCACAAATAAAGTGAGGCTGTTACTGTCATGAACCACTTTTTAGTACCTATTAACATGCCAATGATAATTTTTGGATCTGTTTTCACTGGGTATAGAAAGCAGAAAGTTGTTGCTGGCATTGGAACTTTTCCAATTTAAAATTTATGTATTGACTTTCAAATACTGGTAAGTTGTCAAACTTTTTGGCTACATTCTGTTGTTAAATATGCCTGGCTCCCAAAGTTACCTACTAGTCTGTACAACTATATTGAATGGGAAAAGTTCACAGCAAGTTGTTGTGGTAACTAACAAGGTAAAAGATTCTCAAATGCAGCATATTTATATATACATATGCTACGTTTGATATTCCTTTACCAGGTATGATGTGTATACATATATTTTTTAATTTGTTAATTTATTTATTTCCATAATGCTAATATTAGAGGCAACATTCAAAGTTCAAAGTAAATTTATTATAAAAGTGTGCATATGAAACATTGCAGGCATTCACGGGAAATACATACCATAGAATCATTGAAAAACTACACACAAAGATGGACAAACAGCCAATGTAAAAAGATTACAAACTGAGAAAATTTGGTATAGACGGGACTAGGTAGACTAACAGTTTGACATAGGCTAGATGGGCCAAAGGGTCTGTTCCTGTGCTGTAGCATTCTCTGATTATGATTCTGTTGGAGACGTATCTGAAAATGGTAGGGTTAACAGGAAGAGACAGAATAACTTCAAACACCCACCTGTAACAAGATGCTTGAATCATCGCTGAATTTATAATTTAATCCAATGTTTTAAAATTAAAATAGCATATTTGGTTTTGACAAATTGAGACTTACTTAAAATTTTAACTTGGTAATTCATTGATTATTCCTTTGCAGAGATGTTTAGAAGAATGAGAGGGAACTCAAATGAAACACATAAAATTCTGATGGGGCTTAAATATCTTTATTTAGATTCCATTCAAACTAAGTCTTTAGAGCATGAAAGGTATCTATCATTCCAGTACACTGGGTTTATCTGATAGCCAGCTGAGGGCTGTTTAATTACTGTTCTTAATTTGGCTAAAATTGCTCTATAAACAATGATGGTTTAGATCCTCAGAAAATGACATGACCCTTTAGTTCAACGTCACGTGTTGTCATTTCACAAACTACATAGTCATCAATCATTTCTGGCATGTGGCAGCTCTAATAACAAAGTGGGTTCCTCCAGTCTGAAGATAAATCTATGAAACAATATACTCCGCAGCTTTCGAAGTTTTAGAAGTCAGCTCTTTATTTATTAAGTCTGAATAACAGGTTCAGATCTAAGCTGTATTATCTGGATCCTAGTAAGTTTTCAGATTAGTAGTTCATTTATTTTTCTTAATGGACTTTCATAAACCCACAAACCTCAGTTGAAAAGATGTAATGAAACTCCAGTTGCAGTCTTCCCCTCACTGTTGTTCTATGACTCAAGCCTATTAGAATTATACAGAAAATAGATGAATTTTACACATGGCCTCTCTCAGTTTTACATGGCGAACTGACTTGAAAACATTGACAGATGGATATAGAATTGTGCATCTGTACTGAGTAGCTTTAAAGATATCTGAATATAGAGTGATAGACCACTTCAGTCTAACTCACAAAAACACTTGTAACTTTCTACAGATGTACTGTGGAGAGCATTCCAACTGGCTGCAACACCATCTGGTATTAGGGGTGGGGGTGGAGGGATGGCATTGAACAGGATAAAAATAAGCTGCCGAGAGTTCTAAGCTTAGTCAGCTCCACCATGGGCACTAGCCTCTGTGGTAACCAGGATATCTTCAAGGAGTGATGCCTCAAAAAGACAGTCCATCATTAAGGACCCCATCACCCAGGTCATTCCTTGTTTTCATTGTTACCATCAGGTAGGAGATACAGAAGCCTGAAGGCACACACTCAACGATTCAGGAACAGCTTCTTCTCTCTGCCGTCAGATTTCTGAATGGACATTGAACACATGAACACTACCTCACCACTTTTTTATTTCTATTTTTGCACTACTTATTTAGTTTAACTATTTAGTATACAGTATATATACTTACTGTAATTCACAGCTTTTTTATTATTATGTATTTCATTTTACTGCTGCTGCAAAGACAACAGATTTCACAACATATTAGATTTTGATTCTAGTCCATGATGAACTATTTTTCTCCCTAGTCTCATCAAATTGCTACCAAATCCAGCCTTGCATACCCCTCCCATCCATGTACTTATTCAAATTTTGGAATCAAACCCACATGCACCACACCCACTGGCAGCTTGCTCCATACTCACACCTTGCTCTGAGCGAAGAAATTACCCCTCAGGTTCACTTAAATATCTCACCTTTCACCTTTATTCCTTGACCTCTAGTTCTCGTCTCACCCAGCCTCAGCCAAAATTGCCTGCTTTCATTTCCCCTATTTATGCTCCTCATAAAGGTCTAATTTACCACTTCATCCCAAATGCCAAGCGATTGAACCTTCTGGATGGGCATCCCATGCAGAACTTTTTCAAAAGCCTCACTGAAGTCCATGTAGACAATAACTACTGCCTTCCCTTCAATAGCTTTCCTGATAATCTCCTCAAAAAAACTCAGTAAGTTTGGCTAAACACATTCTACCATGCGCAAAGCCATATTGACTATCTCTAATCAGCTCCTGCTTATCCAACTACTTTTATATCCTGCCCTTAAGAATATCTTCCAGTTATTTACCTAGTACTGATGTCAGACTCACTGGCATAATTTCCAGGCTTATTTTTAGAGCCTATCTTAAACAAGAGAACGACATTACCTCTCCTGCAGTCCTCTGGCATCTTACTTGTGGCTAAGAGCATTTTAAATATAACCTCAATTTAGTAATAAAAATTATTATTAGGGAAATCAAGAATTCCTCTTCTTCCATAGATGCTGCCTAACCAATTGAATTCCTCCAGTAGTTTGTCTTTTGCCCCAGTATTATTTACATCTGGAGTCTCCTTGCCTCAAATCAATAATACTGTGCTAACTTTAGCTAGAAAATTATATCATAAACATTCAAACTTAAAGGTGAATGCTGATGATAATAAGTTGTCAAAAATTATGATTCTAAAAGCAATGTGGAGTCAAGTCAATGACAATTTTGTAAGTTATTATATTCACCTATCTGCATATTAATTTTTCCTAAATGACCTACAGAGTGGGTTTACAATACCCGTACATGTTGACCTGCCTGAATTTGATCCCCAGATGTGAAAAAAACTATTTTTTATATTCACTTTTGAAATCCTGGTTTCTCGCCATTCCTTATTTTGCCTTGACAGAGTGGTGGTGTTCCATCTTCTTAAACCACAACAGGCCTCCTGCTGTAGCTGCTCTCACAGCAGTGGCTTCGATCAGGAGTTCCAGGATATAGACCCGATGACAAAGAAGGAGTAACAATATACTTCCAAGTCAGGAAGGTGTCCAATGTGGAGGGTAAGTTTCAGGATGTTAATACTCGGTAGAGTAAAAGAAACAAGTCACAAAGGGGAGTGACAAACATAGTACATCGAACATTACAGCACAGTGCAGGCCTTTCGGTCCACAATGTTGTGCCAACCTTCTAACTTTCTCTAAGATCAATCTAACCCTTCGCTCCCACACAGTCCCTCGTTTTTGTATAATTCATGTTTCTATCTAAGAGTCCCTTTCTGCCTCCACCACCATCCCTGGCACACATTCCAGGCACCTACAACTCTAGGTGTTGAGATTGCACCTCTGACAT
The DNA here is from genome assembly GCF_030144855.1 of Hypanus sabinus. Classification (NCBI taxonomy): domain Eukaryota; kingdom Metazoa; phylum Chordata; class Chondrichthyes; order Myliobatiformes; family Dasyatidae; genus Hypanus; species Hypanus sabinus. The sequence goes on along the minus strand of NC_082709.1, from coordinate 173,480,978 downwards.
CCCCCTCATACTTGCTTCCTATCACATTAAAACTATGTATTATTCTTGTTACTTAAAAGAAGATGAATTACTAATACATTGAGCCAACAAATGTGCAAAAAGCCTGATGTCCTGCTTCTATCGCATGAAGCATTGCTATTCTAGTGTACAGGCAGTCCCCGGGTTATGAATGAGTTCCGTTCCTAAGTCTATCTTTAAGTTGGATTTGTACGTAAGTCGTAACAAGTACGTCCGGTATTATTTAGCGTCAGTTAGTCAAGCGTTTGTCTTAGTATATGGTATATATTTAAGCTTTCTATCCATATAAAACACTTAAGAAATGTATCTATTGCAATAATTAAACCACTGTGTTGCTTAGTAATAGTTGTAGCTTTCATCGGGGCAGGGCTTTTCACATGCTCCATTATTCTCACTTTATCCTTTATCCTTTAAAATTGTTCCGATCACTGGCTGAATGTAGCCTAATGCTTTTCCAATGACTGATGACGTTTTACCTCTTTCCAAATGCTTTATTATTTCCACTTTAGTTTTATTTTCAATCGTGATTGCATCCCGTCAACGGAACAGAAACACTGCATGCAGCAGGTCCCGAGCTCCACCGGGTCCTAAAGACCACCGCACTGAATTCCCCAGGTCCTAAAGTCCACCGCACTAAGACAGGTTAAATGGGACAAGTGGGGGCTGTGCTGGGTTTGGGTATTTGATTCTCCTCAATATTCCGCGTGGGAATTTTAACTGGAGGTGGCAGTGTTGTTTTTTACAAGGTTGAGTTGCGAGCTCGACTTCAACCCGGTCTGTCACTGGATCGAACTCGGGAACCTCTGTTCTTGAGCCTGGCACTGATCCCACTGCGCCACCAGCCAACCGGAAAAGTGGGGGGTGGTCAGGGTGAATCTTGCTAAGAAAAATCTAAGCCAAATACAAAGTTACACACTCAACACAGAGTCAACTGCAATGACTTAAAATGGCGTAAAGCATCGCAATCTGGCTTAAAATGGTGGACGGTGTTGCGATCTGACTTAACATGCTGGACAGTGTTCCCCTTCCTCAGTTTGTAAGCACAAGTTGTTCGTAACTCGGGGACTACCTATACACTCAGATGACCACCCTGGTGGGGTTCTGCATCTTTCTGAAGGGCCTTGCTGGGAAAGCCCGTCAAAAAATTCTAGTTTCAAATTGTCATGGTTTGGAAGTTATCAAACTTCAAAGTAAACTTATCATCTAAGTATGTACTGTAAATGTCATTGCATACTACCTTGAGATACATTTTATTGCAGTAAAATGAAGAAATACAATAGAATTTATGAAGGACTATAAATAACTGCACCCTGACAACCAATGTTCAGAACAAAGCAAACTGACACTGTAGGTTGTGGATTTGCCACGATGAAGCCACGCTCAGGTTGGAGGAGCAGCACCTTATATTCCGTCTGGGTAGCCTCCAACCTGATGGCATGAACATTGATTTCTTGAATTTCCAGTAATCCCCCTCTCCTTCACCATTCCCCATTCCTGTTTCCCTCTCTCACCTTATCTCCTTACCAGCCCATCACCTCCTTCTAGTGCTTCTCCTCTTTCCCTGCTGAGCACGGTCTTTTGTCCGCTCCTAATATATTCCCCTTTCACCAGCCCTTTAGCTCTCTCACCAACCAACTTCCTAGCTCTTTAGTTCACGCCCTCCCCCTCTCCCAATTTCACCTATTCCCTGCCACTTTGTACTTCTTCCCCCCTCCCCCTACCATCTTGGTCTGACTCCCTTCCTTTCCAGTCCTGATGAACGGTCTCGACTGGAAACGGCTATAGATGCCATAGATGCTGCCTGGCCTGCTGAGTTCCTCCACCATTTTGTGTGTGTTACTGTAGGTTGTCGAATTGGTTCAGAGATGTAGATGATTCAAATTATCCGCACTGTTTCAAGAGAGTGATACTTGTAGGGTTTTAACTGATGGACTAGGAGCTGAGGTTCCTGTACCTCCTGCACAATGGTAGTAGTGAGTAGAAGGAAGAGAGCTACAGTGTATGGTGAGCAAATAGTGAACATGTGGCTGTCTAAAATGGGAGGAGGGAAAATTAATAAGAGAAATAAATTCATATCACATATAATTTCCTGAGGTCAAATCTATTGACATCTAGGAAGAGATTCTATTTGCTTTCAAATTGACAGAGCTGATTAAGTCTTCAATATTCAAAGTTCGAAGTAAATTTATTATCAAAGTACATATATGTCACCCTTTATTACCTTGAAATTCATTTTCTTGCAGCAATTCACAGAAGAACAAAGAAATACTATGGAATTAATGAAAAAGTACACACAAAGACTGACAAACAACCAAAAGAAGACAATCTGTGCAAGTGAAAATGAATAGACAGATAATTAATCGTGAGAACGTACGTTATTGAGTCCTTGAAGTGAGCCCATAGGTTATGCAATCAGTTCAAAGTTGAGCTGAGTGAATTCATCCATACTGGTTGATAAGCCTGATGGTCAAAGGGAAAAGTCTTAAAAATATAAATGATTGAACATTTACATTTATATATGTGCTTAGGAAGGACCAAATTTCTTCTTTATGATTAGCAATACAATATGAACTGATTACTGAAGGCAGCAATTATACAGAATTGATCTTTGCATTTCACTCGCAACATTTCACACTTTGTACCGCGTTCCCAGCATAAAATAGACACAGTCTCTCTTGAGCTTATGCTCTCAGCGTGCTGCTAGCCACTCTTTATTAGCCGTGTTTACCGAACAGATCATCCATTCTTTGCACTGCCTATTGAGATGTTCTTCTGGAAATCTGGATCCCAGCTGCCACTTTTACAAGTCCCGGCTATTTGCTCAAAGTCTGGTACCACGTGACCCTGAGTGTATTTCCATAAAAGAAAATGCAAATTCATTCTTCGTGGATAATAGCAGATGTTGAATTCCAAGAGAAGGCAGACTGCTCGGATGCCATCAAGTCTGAAACCAAAGAATGATTTCCTATTTGAAGGAAAGGCTTAAACTTGACCTAGGGATTACAGAGTCTCACTGCACTATAGATGATGTAAGTAAATTTTCAGAGAATTGGAAACTATGTTAAAACAATAACTTTATGGCTTCTCCGGGTATTTTTGTAACCCAGCAAAATGTAATATTTGAGTCCCACAACTGAATGGAAAATTCCACATTTTCAGTCAAGTAAGCAAAAGGGAAAATGGACAATTACTTCTAACTTTACATACAGTAATTAATGTACTCCAGCATGTCCCATCACCTTGTTTGGTTCCACACCTCATGATTATTAATGCTCTTGGTATCATTGTTCTACCTCTGTTAATTCTAATTCTTCAACTTCACAAGAGGAATAGTTTACACATAACGTACAGTATATGGCATTATGTTTACTTTTCAGTTACAAGTCACACAATTTAAAGCAGCAGGCTTTATAGACACAGACGAGGTCCCCAGCCCGGAGCATTCCATCAGCCTCACACAGGCATGGAGCAAGCATTTTAATGGAACGTCAATTTTAACCCTGCACATTTACACCAGAAAAATCTATTAATGGCAAAAATGGTGTGAGTAAATGACTATGTCATTATTTAATAAACGATTATACCATTTAGCTGCCATGCAGTATATGGCCATATTGCAGCAAATTAGATAGTTGATTTATGTTCCACCACTGTACTTTTTGTAGAAGATTTCACAATCGGTTTATGCACAGTAAGATCCCACAAAGCAAGTTATATCAATGGCCAGAATATCCTCTCTGCTTTTTTCCAATGTTGACCTGCCTGCAGATCTGCTTAGTTCCAGCTCATCTAAAAAAAGCATGTGCATGTACACTAACTACAGGATGAGGCAGTTTTCCCATTACACCCACATTTCTTCACGTCCTTGACTCAGAAGGTGCCATTGCATTGTAATTCTACGGTTTCTTTTGGATTATGTTGCATGAGATAGGTTTAAGCGGAATGGGTAGATGAATCAGTCCAGTGACGGCTGCCGAACGCGGGTGACATTTGAACTTCACTCTCAAAATACTGTTTCAATGGAAACGCCATCCAACAATGCTGGAGAATTACACCCAACACAAGTGACAGTTGATGCAGGTTCATGCGATATGTTTTCAATACTTAAGAGAAATTCGGATCAGTACATGGATGAGAGGGGTACGGATGGTGGGTGCAGGTCAATGAAACAAGGCAGAATAATAGTTTGACATACACTAGATGGGGTGAAGGGCCTGTTTCTATATGTAGTGTTCTATGACTATGATTCTATGTCTACAGCCCACAGTTAAAAATCTGTAGAAAAATCCAGAAACAGTTCGAGGCATAATGGTGAGGTCCTTTCAGTCAGGTGCTTTCATTGCAATGCCTCACTTGACGTTACTTTATATTGTTTTATTTATTTTAATTTTTATTTAGCGATACAGCACCATTACAGGCCCTTTATTAGAGTAATTTCCCAGACCAAATACCCAAACTTACATTGTCTATGTATTTACATTATTAAGGAAAGGCAAATGCATTGCGAAGAAACATTTAGTCAAATCTTGCTGGCTTTTTATATTGAGCAATATACACACAAAATGCTGGAGGAACTCAGCCAGTCAGGCAGAATCTATGGAATGGAATAAAGAGTGGATGTTTCAAGCCAAGACCCTAATGCAGTCCTGGTGAAAGGTCTCAGCCTGAAGCTTCTCCTCCATAGGTGCTACCTGACTCACTGAGCATTTTGTCTGTGCTGTCAAGATTTTCAGCATCTGCAGAATCTCTTGTGTTTATGATAATCTTTTTCATTATTTACTCTTTTGGGACTGGAAAATCCATTGCCTCATTTACTCTGTGAATTCTCCCATTTAATTTCTATCCCCATGGTCACCCTTGTTTTACCCTATCACAGATAACTATCCTCTCTTCATCTATACGATCTTCCTTTCCCACTTTGATGAAGGGTATTTGACCTGAAAAGTTAATTAGTTCTCTTCTCACAGTGCAGCTTGACCTACTGAGTTTTTCCAGCTTTTTTCTGTTTTTATTCATTGCCAAAATCAAATTATCCTTGAGAAGGTGGTAGCTTACTCCCATGTGAATTATAACCATTACTTTCATGAAAGTATTATTGTACTGCTATTGCTTTGGGAACTCAAGGGTTTAAACCGAGTGACATGGAAGAAACAGCATTATATTTCCACAATTGGATAGTGTATTACCAGGAGATAAACTTTCAGAAAGTGTGGATCCCAGATGTCTGAAACCACTGTACGTTCTAAGCTACATGGGTGCACAGCCACACAGTAACCGAAAAGTTCCCACGCACATAGCCTTCATTACTATGCAGCTGGAGTTTTCTTTTGTATATTGTTAATATAATTTTTGTTATGCTAAAATAATTTTGAAATCTGTATTAATATAATTGTGAAATATTCTGTAATTAATTGTGTTAATAAATATAATACATTAATTTTCTAAAATATAAACATGTTAAAACCGTTATCTTGAAATATTTTAAACCATCAATGTATTTACATTGTTAGTGTTTCAAATTACAACACTGTTACAAATTGTAACACTAAACACAGAATGGAAGTCAGCCCATCTTTAATAAATTATGAGCCCATTGAATGCCAATTGAGATTCAGATTCAGTTTATTGTCATTTAGAAACCACAAATGCAATGCAGTTAAAAAATGAGACAACATTCCTCCAGAATGATATCACAAAAGCATATGACAAAACAGACTACACCAGAAAATCCACGCAACGCTTGGCAATCCCCAATCCAGAGTCCAGAGAGGCTGCTGTGTATTAATATCGTGCTACCATCTAGCGCATTCCCTGGAAAGGATCTCCAAATCCGCCAGACAAAAACAAGACCAAAAACTAAAGCTACAAGACCTGCACAAAACCACATAATTACAACATAGTTACAACAGTGCAAACAATAGCATAATTGATAAAAAAAACAGACTATGGGCACAGTAAAAATAGTCCAAGATGTTAAAGGACTGTAAGTTCAAAAGAAATCACCACAGTTTCCACAAGTCCCCAGGGTCCCGACTGCAGTGAGTTTTGTACACAAAGACCATTGTTCAACGCCTTCTACATAATTGCATGTTAATAAAATATGATGATGATGATGATTGATTGAAGGCTGATTAGATTATAATAGGATAGGATATCCACTGTTTTTTGTTAAGAGAGCATATTGTTGAGTAGATACCATCATCATAACATTACTTGAGCAGCTCGACTAGAAACATGCCTACTCCTGAAGTGTAGCTCTTCAATACTACAGCCACAATGATTTTAATTTTTTTTTTGATTTAAGGATACAGCAAGGAAATAGGCCCTTGCAGCCCAACAAGACCAATTCACCTACCAATCTGTATGTCATTTGGAATGTGGGAGGAAACTGAAGCACACAAAAGAAATGACAGACAGACAGACATACTTTATTGATCCCGAGGGAAATTGGGTTTCATTACAGCCGCACATAGTCATGGGGAGAAGATACAAACTCTTTGCAGACATCAAAATTTAACCCTGGTCACCGGTGCTGTAATGGTGCTAACTACCGGTGCTAACTGCTACACTATCGTGCCACCCAAAAATGTTCTCCGAATGTTTCTGGCTGGTTTCAAACCGGGAACCTATTGCGTGTTAAATGAATGTGATAACCTCTACGCTACAGAAACATTAAAATTGCCTGGTCCCAAAGCCTATGTTGTACCTAGTGCTCTCAATGGGTATCATATTCAACATGGAATGAATCAAACTGTCTGAGGACTATGTTAGGAGGAAGCCAAAATGGCTCATTAATCTGACACTTACAGCCGAACATGATCATGCATATTTCATCCTTGGTTTTAGAACTCCTTCACTGGACCCTGCAGTCATCAAGGATGAAGGTATGCTCCTCCCTTTTAATTGTTCACCAGTATTCTCTACTATATGTGGCAGGACCGCAAAGCTGAGCCCTTTTTATTGGGTCTGATCTTACTATTCAGCATTCATGTAGTTCTGTGTTGAATCTCCATCAGATTTGCACCTTGATTTTTGGTGTATCTGGTGCTGCTCTGGATATTATCTTCTCGTTGAACCAGGGCTGACTGCCTGGTTTATAGTAATGGTAGGTTGAGGGACTTGCCATACCATGAGGCTACAGATTGTGGTAATGCACATTCCTACTGTTGGTAACGAATTGAGTATCTTATGAATGCCCAGATTTGAGCTACCATATCTGTTCTGAGTTACACATGTAAGACAATTTTAATGTCACGCAGCAGGATGAGGGTATGCTCGGGCAGCACAATAGCTTAGTGGTTAGCGCAATCAGTTCACAGCATCATTGATCATTGATTAGGGTCCAATTCCCACCATTGTCTGTAAGGGAAGTGTATGTCCTTTCCATCACCATATGGGCTGCTTCTAGGTGCTCCAGTTTCCAAAGACACACAGGTTAGGGTTAGTGAGTTGTGGGTATGCTACGTTGATGCCTGAAGGGTGGTGACACTAGTGGGCTTGACCCCAGCACAATCCTCATTCTGAGTTGGTCATTACACAAAATGATGCAATACACTGTATGATTTGATGTACGTGTGCCAAGTAAAGCTAATCTTTAATCTACTGTGAAGACAGACATTCATCACTGCAACAACTGTTTGCCATTTCTACTGATACTACTCATGGGCTAGGAGCCTTCTAGTGAGGACAGTGTCAAGTAGATTTGTCCCTTTTGTTAGTTCATTCGCAGCTGCTGTAGACCCAATCGAGAAGCCATGTCCTTAAAGACTTGTAGGGTGCAGTCAGTGGTGTTACTACCACGTCAATGTTGGTGATGGACTTCAAAGTCTTACACCCAGAATCAGGTTTATTATCTCTGGCATATGTTGTGAAATCTGTTATTTTGCAGTATAAGACAAAAATAATTACTAAATGTTACAATAAGAAATATAAAAAATAAGTTGTACAAATAATAAGGTTGTGTTCTTGGGTTCATGGACCATTCAGAAATTTGACTGCAGAGGCTATACTCCGGGTGCAATCTGCGCCTTTACCACTTATAATGTTGTTGAACATAAGGGACCACTGATTCGTCAAATAAGGCAAATTGGTGGAGAAGTTAATAGCAATGAAGGTTAAAGGGTACAGGAAGCTTGAGATCAGTTGGAAATCTCGGTGTAAGACTGGCAGATGGAGTTTAATCTGACAGGTGTGAAAAGTTCCATTTTAGCAGATCAAATGCAAGAAAAAAGTATACAATAAATATCAGGACCCTTATGTATGAAGGGACCTTGGGGTACAAGCCCCGGAAAGTGCCAATACAAGTAGATAAGGTGGGAAAGATTTGCCATTATCAGTCAGGATGTATAAACTTTGACCGGGGTACATATGGATCACTTTCTGCTACACTATGGGAAAGATACAGAAGCTTTGGAATGGGTGCAGAAGAGGTTTGTCAGTATGTTGCTGGCCTGGAATATATCAGCTAAAAGGAGAGGCTGTATAAACTTAAATTATTTTCCCCAGAGCAACGGGAAGCTGAGGGGCAGCATGATAGAAGTCTATTATATAATGAGAGGCATAGACAGAGTAGATAGTAAGAGCATTTTTCCCCAAGCAGGTAATGTAAATTACTAGAAGCTATAGGTTTAAGGTGAGAGAGGGAAAGTTTAAAGGAGATTTGCAAGGCAAGTTCTTACAAAGTGAACGATCGGAACCTGGAACTTGCTAACGGGAGAGATGGTGCAAACAGGTAGCAAAGTTTGAACCACTTAAACAGGCACGTGAACAAACAGAAATAGATGGATTATATGCAGGCTTATGGGTTTAGACATAAGACATAGGAGCAGAATTAGGCCATTTGGTCCATCGAGTCTGCTCTGCCATTTGATCATGGCTTATTTATTATTCTTCTTAACTTCATCCTCCTGCCTTTCACCATGACCTTTGATGCCTTTACTAATCAAGAACCTATTAACTGGTTTAAATATAGCCAATGACTGGGCCTCCACAGCCGACCATGACTCCCCCACTACAGAAAACATTCTCTCCACATCCATTCTCTCTCTGGGTTTATCAATGTTCAATAGGTTTCAATGAGATCCCACTACCCCCCCGCCATTCTTCTAAACTGCAGCAAGTACAGGCTCAAGCCATAATACATAACTCCTGTGTTAACCCTTTCATTCATAGAAACATAGAAAACCTACAGCGCTGTACAGGCCCTTCAGCCCAAAAAGTTGTGCTGAACATGTCCTAACCTTAGAACTACCTAGGCTTTCCCATAGTCCTCTATTTCTCTATGCTCGGTGTATCTATGCAGGAGTCTCTTAAAAGACCCTATTGTTTTTGCCTCCACCGCCACTGCCGGGAGCCCATTCCACATACTCACCACTCTCTGTGTAAAAAAACTTAACCCTGGCATCTCCTCTATACCTACTTCCAAGCACCTTAAACCTGTGCCCTCTCATGCTAGCCATTTCAGTCCTGGGAAAAAGCCTCTGACTATCCACACTATCAATGCCTCTCATTATCTTGTACACCTCTATCAGGTCACCTCTCATCCTCCGTCGCTCCAAGGAGAAAAGGCTGAGTTCACTCAACTTATTCTCATAAGGCATGCTCCCCAATCCAGGCAACATCCTTGTAAATCTCCTCTACACCCTTTCTATGGCTTCCACATCCTTCTGTAGTGAGACGACCGGAACAGAGCACAGTACTCCAAGTGGGGTCTGACCAGGGTCCTATATAGCTGCAACATTACCTCTCGGCCAACACCGACCCCTGCAGATCACCACTAATAAACAGCAGCCAATCAGAAAAGGCCCCCTTTATCCCACACTTTGCCTCCTATCAGTGAGCCAATCTTCTATCTATGCATGTATCTTTCTTGTAGTACCATGACCTCTTATCTTGATAAGTGGCCTTACGTGCGGCACCTTGTCAACCTTCTGAACATCCAAGTAAACAACACTCACTGACTCTCCTTTCTCTATCCTGCTTGTTGTTTCCTCAAAGAATTCCAACGGATTTGTCAGGCAAGATTCCCCCTTATGGAAACAAAGCTGACTTTATCCTATTTTATCATGTGCTTCCAAGTAGCCCAAAACTTCATCCTTAATGATGGACTCGAGAATCTTTCCAACCACTGAAGTCAGGCTAACTGGCCTATAAATACTTTGTTCTGCCTCCCATCCTTCATAAAGAGTGGAGTGACATTTGCAATGTTCCAGTCCTCCAGGACCATTCCAGTATCTACTGATTCTTGAATGACCATTACAAATGCCTTCACAATCTCTTCAACTATGTCCTTCCAAACGCTGGAATGTAGTCTATTTGATCCAGGTGACTTACCAACCTTTAGACCTTATGGCTTCCCAAGCACCTTCTGCTTAACAACTACACTCACTTCTGCCTCCTGACACGCTAGAATTTCTGGCATACTGCTGGAGTCTTCTAGCAGTGAAGACAGTGAAGATTGACGTGAAACAGTGTTCCTTTTGACCCTCTGGGAGGCAAGTGTAAAAATTGCAGGTGCCCTAGCAGAGATATTTAAATCATCCTTAGCGGCAGGTGAGGGACCAGAGGATTGGAGGATAGCTAATGTTTTTCTACTGTTTAAGAAAGGCTCTAGAAATAAACCATGAAATTTAGACTGGTGAGCTGACATCAATAGTGAAAAGTTATTGGGAGGTATTCTAAGGGACAGATATATGAGTATTTGGAGAAACATGAACTGATTAGGGACAGTCAGCATGGCTCTGTGCATGGTAGGTTTTATCTAACTAATCTTATAGAGTTCTTTGAGGAAGTTACCAGGAAAATGGATGAAGACAAGGCAGTGGATGTTGTCTACATGGATTTTAGCAAGTCATTTGACAAGGTCCTGCAAGGGAGGTTGGTCAAGAAGGTCCAATGCTAGGATTTCAAGATGAATTATTGAATTGGATTACATATCGGCTTTGTGAGAGAAATCAGAGAGTAGTAGTAGATGGTTGCCTCTCTGACTGGAGGCCTGTGACTAGTGGTGTGCCACAAGGATTGGTGTTGGGTCCATTGTTGTTGGTCATCTATATCAATGATCTGGATGACAATGTGGTTAACTGGATCAGCAAACTTACAGATAACACCAAGATAGGGGGTGTAAAGGACAGTGAGGAGACTATCAGAGCTTGCAGCAGGATCTGGACCAGCTGGAAAAATCAGCTTAAAAATGGCAGATGGAATTTAATGCAGACAAGTACAAGGTGTTGCTCTTCAATAGCACCAGCCAGGGTGGCTCTTGTACAGTGAACGGTAGGGTCCTAAGGAGTGAAGTAGAACAAAGTGAGCTGGGAATACCGGTCCATAATTCATGGAAAATGTTGGCACTGGTAGATAGGTGGTAAAGAAAGCTTTCTGCCCTCTCTTTTCCTTTTGTGCTGTCTTTCACATCCCTTGTCAGCCGCAGTTATGTCATCCTCCTTTACAATATTTCATCTTTGGGATTTATCTATGTTGTACCTTTCGAACTGCCCCCTGAAACCAGCATTATTGCTCTGCTGTCATCACTGCTAGTGTCTCCTTCCAGTTGACTTTGACCAGCTCCTCTCTCTTGCTTCTGGAATTGCCTTTACTCCACTTTGATACTGATCAAGATCAAGTTTAATTGCCATTCAACTGTACACATGAATACAGCCAAATGAAAGAGGGTCCCTCCAGGACCAAGATGCAAAACACAGTGACACAGTACCAACAGCACATGTCACATAACACATATAGTACTCATAGTTATGTGTATATACATATACACACATACATACATACATACATACATCCGACTTTAGTTTCTTCCTCTCAAACGGAAAAATGGGTAGATGGATTCTATCATATTATGATCACTACCTCTTAAAGGTTCCTTTAACTGAAGATCCCTCATCAAATCTGGTTCATTACACAACACCAAATCCCCTGGTGGGCTCAGCCACAAGCTGCTCTAGAAATTCTATAAATTCCTTCTGTTGGGAAGCAGCACCAACCTGATTTTCTCATCTACCTGCATATTGAAATCCCCTTGACTGCCGTAACATTGCCATTATTATATGTCTTTTCTATCTCCCATTGCAGTTTGTATCTCACACCTTGGCTATTGTTTGGAGGTCTGTATATACCTCCCATCAGGGTCTTTTTACTCTTGTAGTTTCTTAACTCTTCATACAAAGATTCTACATCTTCTGATCCCATGTCACCTCTTTCTAAGGATTTGATTTAATTTTTTTTACCACCAGAACCACCCCACCCCTCTGCCTACCTGCCTGTCCTTTCAATACAATGTGCACTGTTAGATATTAAGCTCCCAACTACAATCTTCTTTCAGCCACGACTCAGTGATGCCCATGATGCCATACCTGCCAATCTCTGCTACAAGATCATGTACCTTATCCCCGAATACTGCATGCCTTCAAATATAACACTTTTTTCTACCTATGTCGTTGGTATCAATATGTATCATGACTTCCAGCTGCTCACTCTTCCCCTTTTGAATGCTCTGGATCTGATCTGAAACATCGCTGACCCTAGCATCTGGGAGGCAATATACCATTTGAGTGTCTCTTTCATATTCACAGAATCTGCTTCTCTAACTATGAAATTCCCTTTCACTTCTTCAGTCCTTTTCTCTCGCCTACTTTCCTTCTGATCTACAGAGCCAGACTCATTGCCAGAGAGACCTGGTCATTGCTGTTTCCCCAAGTATATTGCACCCCCCCCCACCAAACCCACAACAGTGTCCAAAGCAGTATACTTATTATTAAGGGGAGCAGCCACACAGGGGTGTTCTGCATTGCCTGCATGTTCCCTTTCCCTCTCCTGATAGTCAGTCAGGTACCTGCTTCCTGCAACTTAACAGAGACTAGCTCTCTGTAGCTCCTGTCTATCACCTCTTCTTTCTCCCATATGAGCCAAAGGTCATCAAATTGCAGTTCCAGTTCCATAACATGGTCTATAAGAAGCTGCAGCTCAATGCAATTTGTGTAGACCCCGTTATCAGGGTGACTGGAGGTCTTCCAGACTGTCCAGATCTCAGAAAACATACCACCAATCCTGTATCCATAATCACAATATTAGCTTTGTATTAATAAACAGAGAGGGAAAAAATACTAGAAACATACTTAGAGCATCTACCCGTTCTTGCCAAAGCCTGCCCGGTCTACTACTGTCCACTCCAACAATGGCCGCCCCTATAATGACTGATCCAGTTACACCCCACTTCCTTTATTTGCTTTTATCTTAAGTGATCTCCCACTGTCTCTCTCTCTTTCTCTACACCCCTCTCCCTCTTCACACTCTTCTTTCTTTCTCTCTCTCCTCTCTTTCCCTCTCTCCTTCCCTCCCTCTCCATCTCCCTCTCTCTCCTCTCTCTCCCTCCCTCCCTCCCTCCCTCTCTCTCTCTCTCTCTCTCTCTTCCTCTCTCTCTTTATTGCTCCCTTCTCAACAAAGTGTTATTTGACTGCTGGAAAGCAACATTGGAAAGTCAAATTGTGTGGTGTGAATGGACTTTCCTTGTCACTACCTGTTTCTAAAAAAAATGTGTATTGAGGAGCTGAGCTGAAATGTTAATTCATCTTTAATCTTGCTGTACATTTGTAAAGTTTGCTTTTCTATTTCATAGTTGAGGCTTTCTCTTAATTGAGAATGACTTGTGTTTCTGCCACTCTGAAATTGGGCAGGCTATGTCACCCATCGTATCACAAGTCCAACTATTCCTGCACGATTTGATATGAAAGAATCCCATCTCTACTCATTATTTTTAGCCGTGAAACCAGTCAAAACAGCACTCCTTAGCATAGTCTCAATGAGAACATGATAATAATGCTGCATTGCCAATAATAACAGTTTGAGATTTCATGGTTAACACAAAACATGGTCCCAAACACTGAAACATTTCTTATTACATTTGGTAGTTTCCTTGGTTCCCTTTTCCCACACATTTTTCAAGATGAATACTGGAATGACCTATGTCAATTTCCTAAGTTGATATGACATTTTCAGTTTATGTCATCACAACAGAAATTATATAACATAGTGTTCTTCCAAGTTCCAGCCCAATTCCTGGCCCAGCACTCACATCCATTTTCTCTAGGCTTAGATATCTGTTGAAAGACAGCAACTTAGTATGAAAAACAACATTCAATACTGGGGAAAATGTTGAAGGATGTTTGGCATAAAACCAATCATTCTCACCCCTTCAGTTATTTACACTTCCAATTCACTTAATATCAAGGACTTGCATTCATCCACTGAAGGCATCTTACAATTTGAATTAAAAGTAGATCCACGCCTGAAAATGTCACTTCAGAGGAACATTTCTATTGGGTTGCAAAAAAAAATTCTGACTGTGAGCCAGTTTCTGAAGCTGTTTGTCATTCAGGCTGATTTGCCTCCTGTAGGTTGTTCACAGCCAGGCTTGTTAAATCCTTCACTGTAATCTGTCCAGTTCTGAAATCAGCCTGATAGCAACTGGGAAGCGTTTCATAGTCATAACACCAGGGATTCCCTGTTTGGCAGAGAAAGAATGGACTCCGTTGAAGCCTGTACTGAAGAATTGGCACCATTCGTCTCCGAATCCTGAGCTGAACTTGAACTCTAATGCAATCTGGCCTTCATTCTTACCTCTATGGGTTAGGATCTATGTGGTCCAAAGACAGTGTCAGCAACTTTGAAAGGACATCTAGTCAGTATTAGAACCACTCGGAAATGAAACGTGAAAAGATGGTGGGCTGTGAAGGAGACCACGTGGAAATGGGCGGCCTCCTTCTGGATATGAAGGATATCCTGCAATTAAATGCAATGTCAGCAGAGCCTGAGTAGATCAGACAGAGAAAATGAAGCCTAGAAAAGAAATCTCTTCTAAACAGTATCACCGAGGCTTTGCTGTGCATATAGCTAGAATCTAATTACTCAGATTAATGAGCAGAAAAGTACTTGAAATACTTGGGAGGGCAGATAGCATCTGTGGAGAAGCAAGCACAGACTGAGACTCAGATTCAGATTTTGTCACATGGAAGCAGGTTCATGGTATTAGTAAGTGGAACAAAAGACACCGATTACCTGTAAGCATATTAATCATTTATTTACAAAGAGTAAAATGCTCCAGCTAGCGCATAAGTCATACAAGTACTCATCTAAGCCGCTGTAAGTTGCAAAAACCATGACACTAAGCATTCAGTAACACTTCAAACTTAACAGGTGCTTTGTTAACTCTCCCCAAGTTACACAACTGCAAAACGAAACATTCACCAGGTTCTCAGCTAAGTGTGCATGTGGTCGCTCCTATCCCTGCAGCACACTTTCTCAGTGGTTGTCCAGCACCGGTCATGACATCACTGTGACGATGAACCCCTGGAGACAAAGGAAAGAGAGCAAGTCTTTTGCACCTGCTATTCTTATACCTCTGAGGTGCCCGGAACCAGAAACTGGTGTCATCATGCATAGAACAACATAGTACAGCACAGTACAGACCCTTCAGCCCACAATGTTGTGCTGACCCTTAAACCCTGCCTCCCATATATCCCTCCACCTTAAATTCCTCCATATACCTGTCTAGCAGTATCTTAAATTTCACTAGCGTACCTGCCTCCACCACTGACTCAGGCAGTGCATTCCACACACCAACCGCTCTCTGAGTGAAAAACCTTCCTCTAATATCCCCCTCGAACTTCCCACCCCTTACCTTAAAGCCATGTCCTCTTGTACTGAGCAGTGGTGCCCCGGGAAAGAGGTGCTGGCTGTCCACTCTATAAAGTGGACGGTTTCCTGCACAAGACAACCAGGAAAGAGCTGCAGCTTCCCTCGAATGGCCCAATGGATGAGCAGCAAAGCGGAAGCAGCTTTCAACTGGCGAGTAAACTAACACTTCACGTTACATCCACCCCTTGACAGCCACTGCACTGTGATTATCTGGCCCTCAGACTGTTACGACACCCACAAACACCCCATTAAACTATATACAAAACACAGAAGTACAATACCCAGTTCTATAAGCCCAAAAGTCACCCCCAGTGGTCTATAGTGGTCCACCAGCTTCCTCGCACCCCAAAAGGCCACCAGCCTCCCTCCAGAGTACATTAGCTAAGGAACTGGCCCCCCACTTAATCTTATCTACTGACTGTCAGATGTAATCAGCCAGGTGAGTGATGTTCCCCAATTCATCAGGAATGTTGATACAGCATTCTTGACCGATAACAGCACAAGTGTCACCTTTCTTTGTGACAGGTAATTTAAGGACATCCGTATCAGTTCCTGGGACAGTCTGGCCGTATCATTCTGGGAAGGGCTATCACCCAAAATCTTTCTGCCTCGCTGATGCTGATCAACATGAGCAGGGTTTACATCCAGGGCACTGAGGTGGTGTAGATACAGCACCACATACCCCAGACAGCAGCAGCCATACCATCCCGTGAGGAGCCATGGGTAAGACCAGGAGCCCCCTATCCAAAAAGTGCCATCCAGCATGCAGAGAGTGCCCACCTTCACAGCAGCATTCGGCGCAGACACAGCCAACCCAGGGTACTGTTCCCGCTCACACTCGCTGTGTCCCACTGACTGGTTGGACCTGGGCCTATCACACTCCCTACACTATTATTTTCCTTCCCTTTTGGCTGGGGAGGCACTTGCAGAGTTGAGCCCTTCCAGTTAAACAGATCACATGTAGGGAAATACCAGCCCTTAAAGCACTTACTTCATTTAAGAGGCACCTGACTGGCAATCCCTTTGAGAACAGCACCTCTCTTTTTGAGCGTGGAGCCACTGCAGTAACCAAATACCCTATCATGGCAGAAGCTAGATCAGGTTCCTCTGGCCAGTTGTCACTATTGCCATATATGCCCAGTGGCGAAGGGCTCTTCCTTTACTGAGCTCCACTACACTCAGGGCTTTAAACCCCACTCAGATAGGGAAGGGTTCCTGCTGCCACACTATCCCTTAATGATGCATTTCTCCTTTTGCAAAGCAAACAGTGCCCTTAGGCGATTATTGATTTCATGTTGGGACAACCACCCTCCCTAAAACATCCACCTGATGCATTCAGACATCCCCATCTCCCATCCATGTGTTGGTATCGTTGCCCTGCTGTGTCGGGGTTTGGACCTTAACAGGATCGGGTTGCTAACTAGCTTGTCAGGCCGCCTCTAATTGCTGTACCTTCATTAGCTGACAGGCTATCTCCATACTCTTGTCTTCTAGCTCTGTGGTCTGGGTCTGTGCTGACTGGACAACTTCCCCTATGGTGGCACTGCACTGAGGCCACATTTCCACCTTGATCTTGAGGCCTACTATGCCCTGCTATCTCCGTGTGATCATCTCATGCTGATACCTTACAATGGCTGCCCACAGCCAGAAAGCATCCCTTCAACTTGCCTTCCTTTCGGGGAATCCCACCTCATTAAGTACAGAAATGATGTGGTGTCTGATTTTCAACACGTGAGAGTCCAGCTTATCTGACCAGTCTATGGGCGTCCCACAGTCAGGTTAGTGAGACTCCCAAATCCCACACTGTTGTCAGTCCACACCAGGACTTGACACGGTTCATATGTTACATGGAAGGAGATTCAAGGGTTTGGTAAGTGGGACAAAAGATAACAATTATGAGTAAGTGCATTAACCATTTATTCACAAACAGTAAGAAGGCTCCAGTGAAGAACACAACCAAGGGCAACATCCTACAGATGGTTCACGAAATCACTTCATTTACATCTTCTTTTTCTTTAAAATATGGTTCTGCTACTGTTGGAGCTTCTGATCTACATTTTGGTGGTGGGCTTTCAGGCCGATTGGGCAATCAGGCACTTTGCTGCCTCCATGACGGTTACAGGAGGCTTGGAGCAAAGAGTGCAGCCTCAAGGCCAAGAAGCCTGGAGATGGGGTGCTCGTCGCATCCAATAAAGTCTCAAGAAAGGTCGAAATCATCAAGGTGAGTATGGAAGCCAAGTGGACATTCAGCGCCATCTACCAGCCTCTTCGCTGCTGCTGCCGGAGGAAGGTCCCTGTGCTCAGCTGGTTCCTCTCTCCCTTTTGCTCGATGCTGCCAGATGATTGTGCTGGAGTCTTGGGCAAGGTTTAATCGATGCAGTTTGTGGATCAGAGTCTGTCGTTCACATTATGATGTGATTCTGGTTTCTGATCGCTCCTGGTTTGTTGCTAATTTGGACAATTTTGAATCGGCGGGGGTGGGGGGGGGGTACTGCAGACACCAAGCTGAACAGCATTGAATATACCTGGACTTTTCAATTTTGTGTTTGATATTGTGTTTTTCAGCTGTCTTTTTTTTTGCTGTTTGTGCAATTTGGGTTTTTTTATGCATGGGAGGGGGTTTGAATGTTTTTTAGTGGGTCCTATGATTTTCTTTGTTTTGAGTTTGACTGTGGGAAGACAAATCTTAAGCTTGTATACGGCAGACATACTTTGATAATAAATGTACTATAAATCCTTGAAAAATCATGACCAAACATCTAAATCAAACAAGTACTTACCTAAGCCACCTTAAGGAACAAAAACTATGACACCAAACATTCAGTAACACTTCAAACTCCACAGGTACTAGTACTTCATTATGTCTCTCCTAACTACAAAGTAAACATCCAACAACAGGTACTTAGCTAATTAACAAGGCATTTTCACCCATAGAAATACCTCTCAATGGATACTATTGGTTTTCTCTGTAAACTTTAGAGACTGTGTGTGAAAAACCCAGGAGGCCCGCAGTTTCTGAGAAACTCAAACCACCCTATCTGCCACCAACAACTACTCCACTGTCAAAGTCACCTACATCACATTTCTTCCGCATTCAGATGTTTGATCTGAGCAGCAATTGTACCTCTTGACCATGTCTGCATGCTCTTATGCATTGAGTTGCTGCCACATGATTGGCTGATTAGATATTTTCATTAACACCAGTTCAAGAACCAAATGATTGCATAGTATCAGTGAGTTTTGAACACCTTTACAAATATGGAAGACCCAAGCTTATGGCCAGGTTCTGCTGGGTATTTTCTAGCAGCACTTGGATGTTTGAATCTGCAGCAATGATTTCACAGCATGCAACTCCATGTTGTCTGTCTGCCAAACCTGGTGAGGAACAAGTTTATTTGTTTGAATGAATAGGGAAGGGCACAAGGGGGCAGAATGCCTATCTTTCTTTATTGCTTTTATTTAGTTGTTTTTGAAGCATGGAATCTGTCTTCATACGTTTTGGCAATTGGTAATGATAAAAATGATTTAACTAACTTTCAAGACATATTGAATGTATTTAAATATCATAGATAAGGCAAGTCCATACACTTTCTACATGCCTTCAGCAAGCATTATCTGGTCCAATATGTGAAGTAATCCATGGAGTTGTACATCACATAGTTTCGGGTGTCTTTCATCCCGGAAGATCACTACACACTTTGCTATCCCCCCACTCTTAGTGAAGAGAAGTTGTGCAGCGTGTACCTTTGCCAAGTGAAATGATCTGTGTAAGATACCATAAATATACCTGAAGGTCATGTGGTAAAGATAAAGCGGGTGCAACGTTAGCGTAGCGGTTAGTGGAACGCTATTACAGCACCGACACTCTGAGTTCAATTTTGTCGTCATCTATAAGAAGTTTGTACATTCTTCCCATGACTCTGTGTGTTTCCTCCAGGTGTCCCAGTTTCCTCCCACAATCCAAAAACGTACAAGTTAATAGATTAATTGGTCACATGGATGTAATTGGGTAAAGTGGGCTCGTTGAGCCTGAAGGACCTGGTACTATGCAGTATCTCTATAGAAATAAACAGATACGTAAAT
The DNA here is from genome assembly GCF_030144855.1 of Hypanus sabinus. Lineage (NCBI taxonomy): Eukaryota > Metazoa > Chordata > Chondrichthyes > Myliobatiformes > Dasyatidae > Hypanus > Hypanus sabinus. Next base: position 173,461,172 of record NC_082709.1, on the reverse strand, counting down.
AATAATGAATAAATTGATTGATTAATTAATTATATATAGCCATGATCTAGTACCAGAAGTCCTCGACAGGGCAGGGTTCACAATGTTGAGGTGGACAGGGCATGTCATACACATGAAGGATTCCTGACACCACAAGCAGCTACTATGTGCTGAGCATCCGTGGATAAGAGAAATTGAGGCAGACCCCACAGGAGGGTCAAAGACTGCATGAAAAATAACATTGCACATGCTGGAACAGAGTGCGCAAGATCAGAGTGGCTGGCGAGCCTTGGTTAGAACCGCTCTCCAGAGCCTGGAGGAGAGACGCTGAGCAGTACTAATCGCTGCCCAACGAAGAAGGAAACAGTAGCAACGTCTCTGTTTCCAGACCTAGCACAGTTTTCATGTCCTTGCTGTGGACATCTACATCACTCACAACTTGGACTCAGCAGCCTCGTATGAATGCACAACAAGACTGGGCAAACCTACAGTAACTGTCATCGTCCGATACCATGGACATCCAATCACATGGATGTGGTCTTGCTCTGGCTATAGGGAAAGGGTCATCGGCCCCACAAGACTGTACTACCATTCTAGATTAATTCATACAATTCATTTAAATAGCACTTCTATAGTAATAGCTCCTGATTCCTTCTGTGAAGTGCCTTTTAATAAGAAACAACTAAACAAATAATCAGGTATATGAGCATGCTGTAATCATAGCACGGCTTTGCACCCAATCCAGAAACTGATACATTTAAACAGTCCTAGGATTTAGTTTTACCATTTCACAAAGCTCTGTTAATCATGTTGATAGATATTGCAATTAAGCTCCAGCATCCTTCTTCTTAGGCAGTCTCTCAAGGATGACTAATTTCCACTCCAGTTTTGTGGGATCTTTTTGCTGATTGCTGTGACCATTCAGGAGATAACAAATTTGTCCACAGATGGGCTAGATGTGCCTGATGTAGCAGAGCAGCGGGCAGTCTCTGAGACAGCTCACTTTTTCAGCCAGTTGTATAGGGATTCTGAAAGTTAAGCCTTGAATACCATTCCGTATGCTCCACGTATCTCACTAGAATCAAACCATGGCTGAATACTATAGAACATTGAACATTACAGCACAGTACGGGCCCTTTCATCCACAATGTTGTGCGGACCTTTCAACTTTCTCTAAGATCAATCTAGTACTTCCTTCCTACAACATTCATTCGTTATGTGCCATGTCATACAACATGGGTGACCATGGTCTATGACCGTGATTGTTCTGGGCAAATTTTTCAGCAGAAGTGGTTTGTCATTGCCTTCTTCTGGGCAGTGTCTTTACAAGATGGGTGACCCGATTCATTATCAATATTCTTCAGAGATGGTCTGCCTGGTGTCAGTGGTTGCATAACCAGGACTTGCGATATGCACCGGCTGCTCATACGACCATCCATCACCTGCTCCCATGGCTTCATATAGCTCTGATTGGCAGGCTAAGTAGGAGCTACACCTTGCTCAAGGGTGACCTGCAGGGTAGCGGAGGGAAGGAGCCCCTTACACCTCCCGTGGTAGAGATGTGTCTTCACCTGTCTCGATAGCCCTCCATTTTTCAATCATCCATGAACCTATCTAGAGTTTCTTAAATGCCCTTAATGTGTCTGCCTCTACCACCACCCCTGGCAACGTGTTCCATGCACTCACAGCTCTCCGTATAAAAAAAACCCACCAATCATTTAAAATTATGCCTCCTCCTGGTAGCCATTACTACCCTGGGATAAAGATGCTGGCTGCCCAGTCTGTCTATATGTGGCTTTAGGATGAGAGGGGTAAGACTTTAAAAATACCTATGGCACTTATCCTCTTGTATGCTTCTATTGAGTCACCTCTCATCCTCCAAAGAGAAAAGCCCTTGTTCTCTCAGCGTTTCCTCATGAGACTTGATCTCTAATCTGACCAGCATCCTGGTAAATCTCCTGTGTACCGGCTCTGAAGCTTCCACATCCTTCATATAACGGGGCAAGCAGAACTGAACACAATTTTCCAAGTGTGGTATAAACAGGATTTTATGAAGCTGCAGCACTACCTTACAGCTTTTGAACTAAGTTCCCACAACTCTGAGCACAACACACCATTCGCTTTTTTAACAACCCTACCAACTTGAGGGAACTATGGACATAGATTATCCATACTATCTCAGTGGTTCCCACACTTCTTAGTGTTACCATCCCTTGACTCTCAGACCACATCTCCAGTGACACCCCTCCCTTTCCAGCCATTACATAAAAACTATAAAGAATTTTGACTTATGACGCACAGTGAAAGAAAATAAGAACTACAAATTCAAAGCAATGACAATTGCAAAAAAGTATTCAAATCCATATAAAGCTACAGAGAAAGTTATTTCTCTATTTAATTACAGTAAAAGCAATTTTCATCAACAATTACTAGTCCAACTATTCGCTACTTCATTGCTTTTTCTCCTTTCAGTGAGATGGATGGGTTTGGTGCAGTGATATCAGCTTCTCAACATTAGGCAGAACATCTTTCAGAAGAAGCTTCAGTAGCTTGGAATCTGTTTCATTGCTTTGAAAGAAGTCAGGTGACTGCACTGAAACCTCACTCCTCTGAATGTGATGTTGGAAAGGTAATAAAGAATTCTTGGCCTTTTTTCACAGTACAGAATACCATACAGAGATTACTTTCTGCAAAAGTCTTGATATGATTTTTTTGAATCTTGGCTTCACCTCAAAGTCATTTTGTAGCGAGATCAGTTTTTCCTCCACTCTTCCTGTGAATTCCTCATAACAAATGCATTTAGTGCCCAATCTAGAATTTAGATTGAGGGAAGATCCTAAAATCTTTCTGACATGTCTTTATGCAGTTCAGCCAGGTGGACACAAAATTCTTAAAGATCATCACCCGGTATTCTTTCTTTCTCTTCTAATTCAGAAAAGCTTATTTGGCTTTCATAAGATTCACACATCATTCCCTTGCAATTGAAGACTGATTCCATTAAACTTTGCAAATAGTTCTGACAAATAAGCAATGTCATGCCTAATATTCTTGAGTTGATTACTCAGTGAAGCATTCGTGTCTACAAATAATTTTATCATAGCTTTGAAAAGTAAATAAAAGCGTCTCAGGCAATTCCCTTTTGGGAGCCATCAGACTTCTGTGTGCAACAGCAAGTGTTCAAGTTGTTCATCATTCTCAATACAAAGCTCACAAAATGGTCAAGACATTGAAAGCATGGAACTTAGGGCAATCACCAAGGTTTTCTGCAACAAGGTGTTGTCTGTGAATCACAATGATTGGTAAATATGTTAGGTACAACTATTTTCAAGAGTGTGATAACCCCACAGTGCTATCCTGTCTTAGGCGGTGCCAAATCTGTTACACAGGGAAGAATGTTGGCGAGCAGAATATCCCTCTCTTTGAAAAATTGCTCCACAACCTGAAATATTGACACTCCCTTTATATCTGTTTCTACTCCCTTTGCAAATAACAACTCTTGAAAAGTGTTTTCATTTTTACGAAACAAACATAACCAAGAAGCAAAGACTTGTTGCCGGGCAAAGTTGACTCATCCAACTGAGGAGCAAATCTGATGTCCTAAGTATGTTGCACAATATGTCTTCCACATGCTCAGACATTTCATCTATTCTCTTTTGAACAGAGTTGTCGCTGAGCAGAATACCTTTAGTTATTTGGCCTGGTGACTTAAGCAAAACCATTCTCAGAATCTCTGTTTATGCTGGCAGAATCAGTTGTTCTCCAATTGTTCCAGATTTAGCAATGAACAATGAAATGTTTTGTTGAACACGGCCCACTGGGAACTGTAGTTTGGCCTGGGATGAGCAAGAATTGGGCTTGGACTGTATTTTACAGGCGCCACCTTTTCCCTGTCCAGGCATTTCCACAATCTCAGCAAATGTTTCACCGAGAAAGAGGAAATCTGTCTGCCTTCACTCTTCTTCTTTCTGGGGGAATGCAGAGGGGTGCTTATGATTGCTGCAACAATGCTTAATCTCATTGGTGAGAAGAAATGACCCAACCAGAGAGTTGACTTATTCACCAATCAGCAGACCACAATGGCAGGAGCACAGAAAGTAACTCTGCTCTCCCCTAAATTCACTAAAATTTGAAAAAGCCCACCAAAAAATCTTTTGTAGAAATCTGATCTACAATCAAATCATTGTAAGTCTGTTTGACAACTCGGTCTCCTTGTTTGCTCTCTGACACATTTAATACAACCGTAGTTAATATTGGAGAGTTTCAACTTGTAACCCAGTGGAACAAAACCAACTCACAGCTTCTGCTCATGGTCAGTCATTGTTAAAGTTTATTTTGGTGCTGGTATTCAGCAAGTTCATATTTCAGATATTCCACTCAAGACTGTCTACACTCCTTTATCGCTCAGTCTGTTCTTGCCACTTTCAGTGTGGATTGACAACCACGACCAATCACTCAAGTTTAAGTCCATCTTCAAGTGCTGCGATCAGTAAAGGGAAAGTTGTGACGTCATTATAGCTCAGGCAAAACCTGACTCTCCCTCTGAACGTACTTAAAGTGAAACAGTGATATCTTGATTGGGCCGTAAGCTAGAGAAATGCAGTCTAGGCCATTTGAAAGGGCAGATTCTGAACTTTTTCCCTATTGAATTTCATACCCTAATTCATGGAAATTGCAACACTACACAATCTGAGTTCAGGAATCATCTAACACTGTACTACAGTAGTGATTGGCAATAATGCTCAGGCAAGGCCCTGAAATAACACAATTTCTTCAGTCCAGATTCTTCACGATATGTCAAATACAGAAGTGTCACATTACTTTTCAACAACTATAATGTACTTTGACTGTAGGACAACGACAGTGAGTTAGCAAGAGATGAGGTGATTATGAGGCACTGAGGATCACAGGCTTCGAATAAGTAATTCACTTGTTAAATTAACTCTGTAATACCTCAGCAGTACCCCTTGCTACCAAGCACCCTTGATTGCTCCCTTTATCTTTATTGTCCCCTTAGATGTTGTCCACCTAGGGAACCACTGAGCTACAACTAAAGTCAATGTTAAACTTTTTACCTATCAAAATGAGTACTTCAATAATGATGAATATTGTGAGCAATCTGAACAACACACACAAAATGCTGCTGGAACTCAGCAGGCCAGGCAGCATCTACGGAAAAAAGTATAGTCGGCGTACAGTCCTTTGGTAGTACTGGAGAAAAAAAGATGAGGAGTAGATTTAAAAGGTGGGGTAGGGGAGAGAGAAAAACACAAGATGATAACTGAAACCTGGAGGGGGAGGGATGAAGTAAAGAGCTGGGAAGTTGATTGGTGAAAGAGACAGAGGACATGGAAGAAAGAAAAAAGGGAAAGGAGCACCAGAGGGAGGTGATGGACAAGCAAGGAGATGAGGTGAGAGAGGGAAAAGGGGATGGGAAATGGTTAAGGGTGGGGGTATTACTGGAAGTTTGAGAAATCGATGTTCATGCCATCAGGTTGGAGGCTACCCAGATGGAATATAAAGTGCTGTTCCTCTAACCTAACGACAGTAGAGGAGGCCATGGATAGACATATCAGAATGGGAATGGGAAGTGCAATTAAAATGGGTGGCCACTGGGAGATCCCACTTGTTCTGGCAGATGGAGCATAGATGTTTGGCGAAGCCGTCTCTCAATCTACATTGGATCTCACCGATATACAAGATGCCGCACTGGGAGCACTGAGCACAGTAAATGACCTCAACAGACTCACAGGTGAAGTATTGTCTCACCTGGAAGGACTGCTTGGGGCCCTGAATGGTTGGGAGGGAGGAGGTTTAGGGGCAGACGTAGCACTTGTTCTGCTTGCAAGGGTAAGTACCAGGAGGGAGATCAATGGGAAGGGACAAATAGACAGGGGAGTCACATAGGGAGTGATCCCTGTGGAAAGCAGAATGCAGAGGAGAGAGAAAGCTGTGTTTGGTGGCGGGATCCCATTGGAGATGGCAGAGGTTTCAGAGAATTATGTGCTGGATGCGGAGGCTGTTGCAGTGGTAAGTGAGGACAAGGGGAACCCTATCCCTGGTAGGGTGGTGGGGAGATGGGGTAAGAGCAGATGTGCATGAAATGGAAGACGTTCAGTGAGGGCAATGTTGATGGTGGAGGAAGGGAAGCCCCTTTCTTTGACAAAGGAGGACATCTCCTTCATTCTAGAATGAAAAGCCTCATCCTGAGAGGAGATGCGGTGGAGATGGCGGAATTAAGAGAAGGGCATGGCGTTTTTACAAGTAGCAGGGTGGGATGAGTCCAAGTAGCTGTGAGAGTCAGTGGGTTTGTAATAGACATCAGTAGATAAGCTGTCTCCAGAGATGGAGACAGTAAGATCAAGAAAGGGAAGGGAGGTTTCCCTATGCAACTCCCTCGTCCATTCGTCCCTCCCCACTGATCTCCCTCTTGGCACTGATCCTTGCCAGCGGAACAAGTGCCTCAACTGCCCCTACACCTCCTCCCTCACTACCATTCAATGCCCCAAACAGTCCTTCCAGATGAGGCAACACTTCACCTGTGGGTCTGCTGGAGTCATTTACTGTCTTCAGTACTCCCGGTGTGGCCTCTGGTACATTGGTGAGACACGACGTAGATTGGGAGACCACACTCCGCCTGGCAGAACAAGCGGGGTATTGCAGTGGCCACCCATTTTAATTCCACTTCCCAATCCCATTCCGATATGTCCATCCATGGCCTCCTCTGCTGTTGGGATGAGGCCACATTTAGGTTGGAGGAGCAACACCTTAAATTCTGTTTGGGTAATCTCAAAACCTGATGGCATGAACATTGATTTCTCAAAATTTCATTTATGCCCCTCATCCTTCACCATTTTCCCATCCCTTTTCCCTCTCTCACCTTATCTCCTTGCCTGCCCATTGCCTCCCTCTGGTGCTCCTCCCCCCTTTTTCTCTTTTCCTTGGCCTTCTGTCTCTTTCACTAATCAGCTTCCCAGATTTTTACACCTTCCCCTCCCCCTCCAGGTTTCACCTATCACTTTGTGTTTCTCTCACCCCCCCCCCCTCCCACCGCCTCCCCCACTGCTTTTAAATCTATTCCACAGCTTTATTCTCCAGTCCTGCCAAAGAGTTTCGGTCAGAAATGTTGACCGTACTTTTTTTCCTTAGATGTTGCCTGACCTGCTGAGTTCCTGCAGCATTTTGTGTGTGTTGCTCGGATTTCCAGCATCCACAGATTTTCTCTTGTTTGTGATGATGAATATTGTAATAGTTCCAGAGAAATAATTAACCAGTATTGGGGTCTGATTGTCAAATGAAGAAGATTGATACAGCAAGTGCATTGTGTACATGTGGAGATGATTGCATGTGTACAGAAGGTTACGGGGACTTCAATAAGTTAAATATTTGGTCTACCATAGTATGCCTTCGGACTCTGACTGAGTGAGATGTTAATTGAACCCTGACTCAACATTTGGTTCATCTCGTGTCAATTGCTAGTCCATTACTCACTGATTTTAAATTCAGAGCAGTTTTAATGTTTCATTTAGGGTGTTCTGAAAGCTTTAGTCTGAAACTAACTATGTAAGTTTTGATATCAAAATACATTAATCTGTTTTAAGATAACTTTATTATTTGTTCCAAGTGTTGCAAAGCCAACCAAAAAAGTCTTTCAAATACTTTTGTACAAAATAGGACCACCTAAAAATTCAAAGTAATTTTATCACATGCTCTGCAGAAACATTGACAGGAAGGCAGATCGTTTAATGCTAAAAGTTAAATCTATTTGAATAATTTCTTCTTCCATTTTAATAAAGGGATTGCACAATGTTTACTGAGAAGTTACCATTCACTAATCTTAGAAAAATTCACAGTAACAACTAATGCATATTTCTTTCATGCAAGTAGATTTCAATTCATGTACATAGCAAAGCTTTTTTTTAAGAAGAAAATTCTAACAAAAGGCATCAGCTTTGCACTAGCTGCATAACTTTGTAAATCCCAGCCACTTGGCTCCTTCTGTATGCCGCTTGTCGTCAGTGAAGAGTTGAATGGACAAGCATGGCTGCTCAGTCTATACTAAAGTGGGAAATCTTTCATCATTCCTATTTAAAGTCAGTCACAATTAGGCAATGACAAATGTTGTCACCATTATGATAAAGGTGTCTTCTGCCAAAGAATGCTGCCAACAAAACGTGGCCCAAGATTTCATATAGTGCTTCCTGTTAAAACCGTGCAAAGGAAATAGATGAACTAGGTGGTTCATTCCAGGCTACTGGGCAAGTGCCTTTGTACAGTAAGATTAGGTTTAAAGCTGTATGAATCAGAACTAAATAAACAACAGGAACTTATTACACATTTCAAGAGAAGCACAGACAATCAGGTTAATGTTATGACACGTTCTTGATCCAGATTTGAAAGCAATTTCTTTTCTCAACTTCAACACAAGCATGTACAGAAAATCAGCCAGACTCTTAATGGGAACCTGAAACTGATGCTTAGAGAATATAACAATCTCCAGTAAGATTTCACCTTATTGCTGCTCAGATTTGATGAATAAAATGCTGTAAAGTTCCGAATACATTGTTCAATTATTTCAAATCTTCCTGTTTTCTGCAGGAAGCATCATTTTAAATATACAGGTGTTAACATTTTGCCCCCCTGCCCAGAAAAAAGTGTCTAATTTCCCTTGACAAGTATTATTGTCTAATTTCCTCCCTGTTTCTTTGTCTGACTCTTTTATCTTCTCCGTGGATTGTCACCTTGTCATGGTGGAGAAGCTTGTATGGTCTTGAGATCCTAAGAGCGATGACGTCTGGAGTTATGTTCCTGGTAGGGTCACCCATGCTGGTAAGGTCGAGGGTGAGGTCCCTGACAAAGAACAATCCAACCAAGACCTCAATGGTGGAACAGGCAGACGAAGTTACTTCGAACTCAATGGCTGTGAAGGCGGATGAAGGCTGCAACAAATCCATCAGCTCCAGTTGTCGTGGTTTCCATGCCATTGGAATCAGTTGGTTGATTTGTGAAGTATCGTGTGCTTCTTGGAGTGCAACATCAAGTACACGTTAAACAAATACACACACAGGTGTCTTCACTCTGTGATAGGTTAATGGAATGAAGACCATCATCCTCGACCTCGAGGGGTAGCCACGACGATGACTCTTTTATACATAGCAAATTGTTAAATATTTGCCTTTGATCTCCAAAGCACCTCCAAATCCCTCATTAAATTATATTTAAAAAACCAAAACATCATTAGAGATATGTATCGACGTGGCAGTGAAACAGTTGAAGATATAAAACAATCTTTTTTTTTCTCTCTTAATATTTAAAACTAGAAGTGACATTACTGATGTGTTATTTATTACAGTGTTTTGGAATACATTCATATATTTATTTTTCTCAGAAGGGAGAATGTGAAAGTTAGTACATTTATTAGTAAACCAACCATTTTTGAAATGATATACCAGAAATGAACTGAACAGCAGCTAGTAATCAGTGACATGAAATCAAGCCAAGAGGCTAGAAACGCTATTGGATAGTTCAGGTTCAAGTTTATTGTCATTCAGCCATACTCATGTATACAGCTAAATGAAACATCGTTGTTCTGGGGCAAGGTACAAAACACGGTACGTATATTCACACACAGAACAAATAATTCCAATCTAACACATACAGTCACAAAATAATAGCAGCACAGCTCCCTGGGATGCCCTGAGCACTGACAGGTTGACGTAAAGTGCGAGGTGCATGTTTACATAGGACAGTACTATGTTACTGCCAATATTATAATAAAACATGCAGTAGTGTTAATATGGGAAACAGTAACAATAAAAGATGAAAAGTGACCAGTGCAGGATGAGATTGTGTCTATGAGTTGGGAAGAGGGGGAGGGTGGGGGAGGGCATTCAGATAGGGCGTACACTTGTGCTGGGTGGCAGCAGGGTGGAGAAAGAAGCTGTTTCCCCGCTCTGCTGCTTCTGGCTCTTAAGCTGTAGAACCTTCTGCCTGACGGCAGGAAGTCAAAGAGATCGCAGGAAGGATGGCAGATCATTTTCAGGCAGTAGGCAATGTAATTTCCCTTGCAAACAAGTGGCTCAGTGCAATCAGTGATTGCATGCACGGAGAATTCATTTTGAGAAATTACATCGTGGTCTTCCATGCACATGAAGCATTTAGGCAGTGTGATTGCTGGGAGTGCATTTCTGACAATTTGGCACGCAAAGCTCATTTAACATTACTGTAGCAAAGCTATACTACATATTTGCGCTTAATTACTGTACTATGGTATAACGATGTCATATTCAAACTACATGTTCTTTGCTATTTTTATCCTCTCACAAAAAATACTGCTGGTTATCAATTTCAAAGACATCTGTACCCTTGAAGTGACATAGCAATGACAGAGAATGTGGGGGAATCCATTCAGTTCATTCTTCATGTATGCTCCACTCTGGCCTCCTCCCATGTTCCATCAGAATAATCATTTTACGCTCCTCATTAACCTTTCCATTAAATGCATTTGTTTGATTTACTTCAACCATTCCTTGTGCTAGCAATTTCCATCTTCTTATTATTCATTGAGTAAAGTTGTTTCTGCCCATATGATGTCTGTGACCTCCTTTATACTGTTGGCCTTTTGCTTTCTCATCCTCAAACATGGAAATATTTTCTTTGTTTTTATTCTCCCAAAAATCTTATTACTTTTAAAGACTTCTGTTGAGTCACCTCTCTGTCCTATTTCATAAAAAGGACCCAGCCTGTTTGACCCGTCCTAGTAAATGTAGCCTAACCAAAGTTCAAAACAACTTTAGCATAGCTTTTCAACTTTTATGTCTATCATCTAGGAATAAACTCCAGTATCTCATTTACCTTTACTAGGGCCTTATTAACCGGCATCATTGCTCTTGTATATTATATTCAAAGTAGGAGACCATCTCCTTTCCTTTTCAAACTGCAACACCTCACAGTTACTAGTGTTAATTATCACAACATTGTTAAGCCACAACTCCAACAAAATACTTGTGAATTTAGCATCAGTTGGAAAAATATTGATTCTAATGTTGGTATGAACTGTGAACAATAATTCCCAGGGCCAGATGGGATATACCCCAGGCTGCTATGAGGGTGAGAGAAGAATTTACTGCAACTCTGTCTCCTCACTGGCCACAGGAGTAGTACCATAATGAAGGGTGGCACAAGGGACTCTGCAGATTGTGTTCAGATTTGGTCACCTGCCTAAGGAAAGATGTAAATAAGAATGAAATTCTGTAATACACAGAAAATTTACAAGGATGATGCTGGGACTTGAAGGCCTGTGTTATAAGGAAAGATTGAATAGGTTGGGATTATTCCTTGGAACATAGAAGATTGAGAGGAGATTTGAAAGAGGTATACAAAATTATGAGGGGTATAGATAGGACTACAACTAGTGGTCATGGGTTAAGAGTGAAAGGTGAAAAGTTTAAGGGAAACATGAGGGGAAACTACTTCACTCAGAGGGTCATGAGAGTGTGGAATGATCATCTAGTGGAAGTGGTGGATATGGGTTTGATTTCAGCATTTAAGAGAAATTTGGATAGGTACTGTACATGAATGGTAGGGTATGGAGGGCTACGGTCCAGGGGCAATTCTACGGGACTAGGCAGAAAAATAGTCCAACATGGACTAGATGGGCCAAAGGGCCTGTTTCTGTGCTGTCTTGCTCCATAACTCTATATTTTGCCAGGTCGTGGAAGTCCTTCTTGGGTGGATCATGGAGATGGCAATTGCAGTCACTCCACTTACGCTGGATGCCTCCCAACACATATGTAACAGAGGATATGCTCTCTCTGCTCCACCTTCTCCACCAGACGGCAAGGTCATGGTCTGTGAATGGAAGAACACACTCTCTCACTGTTAAAAGGAAATTAATCTGAACAAAACCCTTAAATGACAAATCAGGATTTCTGAGTGTATATCATTTCTCTGTTCTTATGACACGTTACAGAAAAGCCAGCAGATGCATTTAGCTTCAGTACATGTTGATGTCACTCTCTTTCTGAGATACAGGTAAAGAAATTTGGGCAAGTATCCTGCACAGATAAAGCAGTGACTGACATAATCAGCACTGATGGTTTAAATTGTTCAAGTTAATTTCACCTGTGCACAGGATATTCTCACGAGAAGTTGCAGCTTGCAAGTATGCTGGACCTCGACCACAGAAGCAAGCTCCAACTGAAGAATGAAGACCATGACATAGGAGCAGAATCAGACAATCTGTTCTGCCATTCAATCATGGCTGACTTACTTATGGCTAAGGGGCTTCTCCTGGAACTTCAAGGCAGGATAGTGCCAGGGAACCAGAATGAAGATTGTACTTCATTCCCCCAGCATGGTTCTCAGGTTATCCTTCTTGAAGATAACTGTTTTATTTTACTGGGGACTCTCACCACCTCGATCAGCACCTCCAGGTTCTCACTATCAAACATCTGTGCAAGGCAATATTTCCAGCAGTGCCGTGGCCTGAGGAAGAGTGCCCTTCAACACCTGGACCGCTGAAGCGAATTAGTACAGTCACACTCCAGACACACCAATGCAATTTTAACTTAATTGTGATTCAGTACTGAGCCCGAGCTGCAATACTATCAATGAAACGTCACGTGCAACTTGCAGACCATAAAAAGGAAAAGCTTTATTGGTCTCAGTGGATAAATCAGGCAGTTTTACATACAAGTTTTTGCAACAATGTAGGGTAGTATCTACTGTGGCTATTGGTGACAAACTGAGAGAAATTCACTTCAGAGATCAAAGTAAATTTATTATCAAAGTACGCACATATCTCTTATAATACGGTACATTGAGGTTCATTTTCTTACAGGCAATTATAGGACAAAAAGAAATAAAATAGAATTTTATTAAAGACTATACATAAACAGACAAAGACTAACAACCAATGTGCAAAAGAAGGCAAAGAGTGAAATTAAAAAACATATTACAGAGGGCATGAGTTGTAAAGAATCCTTTAAGGTGAGTCGGTAGGTCATAGGATTAGTTCAGCGTAGTGATGGATGAAGTTATCTAGTCTGGTTCAGAAGCCGCATGGCTGTAAGGTAGTTACTGTCCTGAACCTGGTGGTGTGGGGTCTAAGGATCCTGCCCAACGATAGTGGTGAGAAGAGGGCATGGTCTGGATAGTGAGGCTTTTTGATGATAGATGCTACTTTCTTGTGGCTGCACTCCATATGAATTTACCCAATGGCCACTTAATTGTTGCTGAAGTGTTGTAATTTGGGTTGAGATCAGCTTTTGAACATTGTTGGCAGTTTGGGAAGCAGCACATTATTGTTTCTGTGGTAAATACCACTCCAAATGTTGTACTTGTATCTTCAATAGTGATATCTATTTAATAAAAACACAAAATGCTGGCAGAACTCAGCAGGCCAGACAGCATCTATGGGAGGAGGTAGTGACGACGTTTTGGGCCGAAACCCTTCATCAAGATGAAGCATTTCGGCCTGAAACGTCATCACTACCTCCTCCCATAGATGCTGTCTGGCCTGCTGAGTTCTGCCAGCATTTTGTGTTTATATTTATTTCCAACATCAATTGATCTTTGTCAATTACCTAAATCTATGAAAACTGAAATGGAAATGATTCTATTATTTGAACTTAAGTAGTTGCATGTTAGACAAGGGAATTCTTGGTATAAAACCAATGAATAGACAATGATCAGATCATTTTCAACCTGGAATAGAGACTTCTGTCACGCCAGAAGGAATGTATTCCCCCAGAAACACCAGGCCGTTCCCTCACTGGATCTCCTCTAAGTTTTCCCAACAACTCTCTCTGCTTGGGTACCTGGGGGCTCACTCTACTGGTGAGGCCTGAATTGCAGAAGCCCCCGGATGTACAGGTGAGCAGAATGGCAGTGATTGTCTGGAACACTACGTAGAGGGAGGTCACCTTCAAGTGGGAGATGCCCCTGGCACATCTGTTCCCGGTGATGGTAATGTCTAGTGTCCCTAAGAGACAAGCTGGGGAGAAATTATTGGAAAAAGGGGGAAAGTTGACCACTGAGCCATTCAATTTCAAGGACTCCCCGGGTTCCTGCAGGTTGGAAGTGGAGGTTGCTAGAGAAGATGTTGAAGCTGGAAGGTATCCTTCTGGCATGACTTCTGCTGCCAGCAGCCTGCCCAGTCAAACTTTCAACCAATCTCTGTCACTTTACGTCATCAGAGCACAGCCACTCATCTAACCACTGAGAGGTCTGCTCTGCTCAAGTCTCATACTCCTCTTCCCCTTTAGGGGTGGGTGTTATTCCAGAGAATAGGTGGAGCCTACCATAGCTGGGACTTTGAACCTGAGCATTTTTCCATTTATTTGCCAGAGAGGTAAAGGTGGATACTAACTCAGAATTCTCACTCTTCACCGGGGGACGTGGACTAATTAGACATTCCAAATCTGACCACTCCTTCCCCTCACTCCTCAGAAATGATAGAACCCTGTCTTTGAAATCTTCTGCCCCAGCTGTGGGAAATTCGACTTGTGATTCAGCCCGTCCTACTGCCACCATGTCAGCGCCAGACTGCAATTAAATGAGAGCTGCACCAGCCATTTTATCAAAACTCCACCCTACAATTGCAATTTTAACAGTATCTAACTGGTGAATTAACAATTCATTCAGAGTATGAATACCTACCCCACTGGTTCAATGCTCAGGGTAATCACACAACATCTAACGAAATCAATCCTGGACAAACCCCCACAATTGTTCAGCCAGAGGCTTAATCTAGGGGAAGACAGCCCTCAACCTGGCCAAACTAAAAAATCTTGTTGGGGTGGATGCTGTGCGATGTGTCCCATTACAAATCAGTACCATGAAATAACAAAGAGTACACAATATGCGATTAATCAATTGAGCTTTATAATTCTTAATTTGACTATATGGTTAGTAAAGAAACAAAAAAAAGAAAAGGGCCCATTATCACAAAAGAGTCTAATGCACAACATTGGAGCTGACGGTTCAGTCCACTGGTTTCCTGACCACCTCCTCCGAGTGTAGCCAACTCTTGGACCGTCGCTCCAAGTCTACTCCATCTGGCGGTCTACTAACTCCCTCCATTCACATCTTCTCTCCTCATCTCTCCCCAGCAAAAGACCATGCTCCCAGACCCACAAGAAAGAACCACATCCCTCTCATTGAAAAGCCCCACATTCCAAAGCCCTGCTATCTCTAGTCATAACCCAAACATTGCTGCTACAGAGAAACCATTACATTAGCAGCGCATTACCATTGCATTCACCATGACATTAGCTGAAACCTTACAGCATGTTACATTATATCTAGCATATATAGTATAAATATTAACTAGTTACATTAAATAAATAGTGCAAAATGGAAATAAAAAAGTAGTGAGGTAGCATACATGGGTTCAATATCCATTCATAAATCAGATGGCAGAGGGGAAGAAGCTGTTCCTGAATTGTTAAGTGCATGTCTTCAGGCTCCTGTATCTCCTTCCTGATGGTAGCAATGAGAACAAAGCACGACCTGGGTGACGGGGTCCTTAATGATAGACGTTGCTTTTTTGAGGCATCGCTGTTTGAAGATTTTCTGGATACTACAGAAGCTAGTGCCCATGACGGAGCTGACTAAATTTACAACTTTCTGCAGCTTACTTCAATCCTGTGCAGTAACCATCCCACCCACCTCCCCACCCCCACACCAGACGGCAATGCAGTCAGTTACAATGCTCTCCATGGTACATTTGTAGAAATTTAAGAGAGTTTTAGGTGACATACCAAATCTTCTCAAACTCCTAATGAAAAGTAGTGATTGTCGTGCCTTCTTTGTAGTTCCATTGGTAAGCTGGGTACAGGCTAGTTTTTCAGAGATATTGACACCCAGGAACTTGAAATTGCTCACTCTTTCAACATCTGATCCTTCAATGAGGACTGGTATGTGTTCTCTCGTCTTACCCTTTCTGCAGTCCACAATGGACCTACTGATGTTTAAAGCCAGGTTGTTGCTGTGAAGCCATTCATCCAGCTGGTATATCTTATCCCTGTAGGCCCTTTCATCAGGTATTGTCGTATTAGTGATATAGGCAGTTCAAATGAGTGGACAAAATGAGAAGCTGTGGCATTTCCTCTGGGGAAAGGAGGTGTTATCCACTTCTACGGGAATAATATAAAGAACAATATTATTCAAATGGTGTAAGATTATAATCTATTGGTATCCAAAGACATCTAGGAGTCCTCACACAGGAAAAGCCCTCCCAGCCATTGAATATATTTTCAAGGAACTCTGCCACAATAAAGTATTCACCCATCTTCAAGGAGCCCCACTGTCTAGGCCATGCTTTCTTCTTGCTGCTGCCATCATGAAGGAGATAACAGGAGCCTTTGGTCCCATAATACCACTTTTAAGGAGCTATCACCCTTGATCTATCAGGCTCCTAAACCCGTGTGGATAACTTCATTCAGCTCAGCACCGAACTAATTCCACAACCTAATGAACTCACTTTCAAGGACCCTACAACCTATGTTCATAGTATTAGTTATTTGCTTAGTTAATATTATTGTTTTTATTCTATTTGCACAACTTTTCTTCTTTTTCTCAGGCTTTGTTTGTAGTTTTTCAATGATTCGATTGTATTTATTTGTTCTACAGTGAATGCCTGTATGAAAATGAATCTCAGGGTGATGACATATATGAACTATGATAATAAATTTACTCTGAAGTTTGAACTTTGAACTTTGAGCAGGAAGCACTGCATGTCAGCGTGCAGGTACAGCAATTAATAAAGAAGACAGATGGGATGTTGATCTGTGTAGTGAGGGGAATGAAGAACAAGCCTTGCTGCTACTGTGCAGTGTTCTGCTGTGGCTGCAACTGAAGTACTAGGTGCAGTTTTGTTCTTATTTCTCACAACGCAGTAGTCTATTTGGCCCATCAATTCAATGCTGGCTGTCAGAGCAATCCCTTCAATCCTAATTCCCCACTTATTTCCTTGCAACCTATTCTCTTTCAATGTACATCAGCTCCATCATGATTCTTTTACCATTCAACCACACCAGATTAATTTACCAGAGTAGTAACTAACCTACCAACTGCCATGTGAAATTATAGCATTCAGGAGCAGCAATGGAGGTTAGAGCAGACGCTGAGTTATAGAGGTATGAATCAGCAGCACTATCTGCTGTGCCCCTAGTTGCCCCTAAGACAAGTTTGTTGTGAGACTGGATATATTGCAAATAATTTGGTCAGGGACACCTTCAAGAAATGATGCCTCAAAAAGGAGGCATCCATCATTAAGGATCCACATCACCCAACATATGTCCTATTCTCATTGCTAGCATCAAGGAGAAGGTACGAGAGCCTGAAGTCACACACTCAGTAAGTCAGGAACAGCTTTTCCCTTCTGCCATCAGTTTTCCAATGGACCTCACTACTTTTCTTCTCTCTTTTAGCATTACTTATTTAATTTAACTTTATATATATATATTTATATATCCAGGCCATGCTCTTTTCTTGCTGCTGTCATTGGGAGGGAGGTGCAAAAGCCTTGGGTCCCACATTTAGGAAGTTATCACCCTTGAACTATCAGGCTCCTGAACCAGTGTCGATAATTTCACTCAGCTCAGTGCTGAACTAATTCCACAACCTAGTAAACTCACTTTCAAGGATCCTACAACCTATGTTTTTAGTATTATTTATTTACTTATTTATTATTAGTAGTAGTAGTAGTAGCCGTAGTAGTATTGTGTATATATATTTGTATTATGTATTAGTGTATATATGTATGTGTAATGGCTTCTTTGTAATGTTCACTGCTGAGGTAATAGTTTCTCAATAGCAGTCATGTTTGGATTATTACTGGAGACAACAGGACTGTTAGCCAATCGGGGATTGGTGTTTTGTCTTGTGTATCTAGAAAGATGTTGTTTTCACGATCTTCTGTCCAGCAGAGATGAAGAGGGATGACATGAGTGGAGAAAGCTGGTAGAACGCCAGACAGAGTGGACTGGGATCTGAGAGTCCAAAAGGTCGGCAACGTTTGGAGGAGATCAACTGTGAAAGGATGACTACTGAGTGAGCTCAAACTGGAACTTTGACTTTGACTTGGGCCCTTTTTTGTTTTGTTTATTTTCATTACTAACCCTATCCTCAGATTAAGATTCACAAAGTCTATCATTTAATTGCATATGGTGTACAGTCTGATATTTTGCATTGTGGGTTTGTAACTGGGGGTACATTGCACAGCATCCACCCAGTTTGGCAGGGCCAAAGGCTGATCCCCCTCGATGAACGCGAGCTGGGTGAGCCTTATGGTATGTATGTATG
Source organism: Hypanus sabinus (assembly GCF_030144855.1). Lineage (NCBI taxonomy): Eukaryota > Metazoa > Chordata > Chondrichthyes > Myliobatiformes > Dasyatidae > Hypanus > Hypanus sabinus. Next base: position 173,442,887 of record NC_082709.1, on the reverse strand, counting down.
TATTTCAGATCAGAAGATCACAGAGGGTAAGTTCTATGAAGATCTTCTCTCTGTAGGGAGATAAGAATGTGGAGCAAACACCGGAAGAGGACCATTTATTTCCCTCCATAGTTGCTGCCTGATCCGCTGAGTTCCTCCAGCATATTGTGTGTGTTACCCGAGAAGCTGAAGGAAATAAGCAGGTCAGGCATAGCGGATGAAACTTCAGTAAAGCTATGGAATAAAGTTCAAAGCGAATGACTGCCCACAGAAATAATGATAAATTAGTAACAAAATTAGAGACAAAAGAGATTAAGACTGAGAGAACAAGGGTAAGTGAAGGACTACATATCAGATGTTAAATTTTTGATTATGTCCTTTCCAGAGCCCTGACAATTTTTACTGTTTTCTTCCAACCATAAGGATTATTTCAACAATAAATATTGATTATGCAGAAATGTCATTTTCTTTTATTATTCTTCAAGCATGTCACACTTGGCTTTCAAAATGCTTAATCTATACCATCTGTGAGAAGCACCAGTCATATAGACATAGAATACACGGAAAACGGGTTTAAGGAAAAGAAAAACAATAAACAATAAGCCAAACAGGGCCATTAACTAAAACTCTCAAATGGCAAACTAGATACTAACACAGCGGCTAAAAGGGATAACTAAATATAAAACGAATACTACTAGTCTTCAGCGTCGGTCAACTCGACAGTCCACTTTCTCAGTCAAGGCTGAATGCAAGCAGGCAGCGTAACATTACTGTGCTTTGCTCAAATCTCGACCAGCGCTACAACAAAAAGACCACCATAACGGAATAATAATTAGCTAACCCATACCTATTCACAAACACAATTGCTGAATCTGCTGCACTGCTAAGTCTGTGGTTGTGACATAGGGGCCATCTTCCTGACATACTCTTGGATGTTTTGCACTTCTTCCAGGACTGTGGCCTTGACACTTCCAAGTCCCTGTCCTCCTTTATTTCAGCAGGTGTACAATCGCTCAAGATTGGACTTTAGATGTATTGTTAGTAGTTTCTGGGTCTCTAAGTCAGCGGCTTCCAATTTGTTCCATGGCCAGCACACCATCGTGGCTGGATATTCGATGACTGGTAGAGGTAACGTATTGATGGCTCTGATCTCGTACTTCCCTTTCAATTGGCTTTTTAGGTTCTGTCTCACTCTTTGGAGGTACTTGGATGTTACAGCCTTCCTTGTGACCTCGTCCTGGTTTCCATGTCCCTGCAGGATCCCCAGGCATTTGCAGCTGTCCTGTACATCTGGTATGTGGCCTTCAGATAACTTGGCTCCTTCAATCTCGATGAATTTGCCCCTTTTTACTACCATCCGGCTGCACTTTCCCAGTCCAAATGATATCCCGATGACTCTGCTGTATACCCTTGTCAGGTGGATTAGCGGTTCAATGGTACTTTTATTTCTGGCATACAACTTGATGTCATCCGTGCGCAGGAGGTGGCTGATGGTCACTCCACTCTTGAATTTGTACCCATATCCACTCTTTGAGATGATCTGGCTCGGGAGGTTCGAGCCTATGCAGACCAGCCGTGGGGATAGTGCATCACCTTGGTATATTCCACATCTGATGGTAGCTTGTGCCATTGGCTTTGAGTTCACTTCTAGCATTGTGTTCCAATGGCCAATGGAGTTCTTTATGAAGGTCCTTGTTAACCGTGTACAGGCACAGGCATTCCAGGATCCATGTGTGAGGCATTGAGCCATATGCTTTCTGATAATCAATCCAAGCTGTGCTTAGGTTAGTTTGCCTGGTCTTGGAGTCTCACATGAACGCTTTATCTACCAGTAGTTGGTGCTTGGAGCCCCTGGTTCCATTACCAATCCCCCCTGAACAGGGCTCAGGAACTTACACGCATGTTCCTTCAGCTCGATGGTTATAGGAGCTTCCATGTTGTTGACAGGCAGGTTATGGGCCAGAAGTTTAATGGTGTTACTCCTTTGTGAGGATCCTTCATCATGAGTACTGTCCTCCTTTGAGTTAGCCAGTCAGTGTGGGAGCCTGCCTCAAGCAGCTGGTTCATTGGAGCTGCCAGCCATGTATGTAATGCTGTTAGTTTCTTCAGCCAGTAGGCATGGGTCATGTCAAGTGTTGAAAAAAATACTTATTACTTACAACGATGATTAGTGAGGCACAGAGAGATCTGTATTTTTTGACAAGTACCTTTATTGTTTTAACTAATAAGTATGTGAATTCATATACTAAATACCTTGTGCACACACTCGCTATGCATCCCTGACTCTCCTGAATCATTAAAGAATACCAAAGGTATTACCCGGGCAAGGGAGTTTATGCTGGCCAGGCGTTCCTCGTTGTCCTGATTCAGTCGCCACATGTTTCACACAGGGTTGCTCACGTTTGTATCTGCGATGGTTATTCTTCAAAGTTACTGCTACCAGCACACACAAAGCATCGACTTTTATATCCATTCCTTATCAGTTCAAATATCGCACTCCAGTGTCGTTGGCCACAGGTCACGTGCCTGTCCTTTAACACCTTGCTAATGGCTCTTTTCTAAGACAGCATCAATTTATTGCCCTCTTCCCATCAAGTGACAGTCAATAATTTATGGTTCTTTGTTGTCAATGAGCAGTGAGCTCAAACCACTTCAGGCAGGCATTAACCCCAACATTCACAAACTTGCATGTTATAGCCAACCAAAGAACATCTCACAAATAATTTTTTATTTGGAAATGATCTTGAGTCCAGCAGGTTGCCTGAAGAATTATTCTGTCTTCTTTAAACCATTGATCAAGCCCAGCCAGTCAAGCTCACAAAATGGAGAATAAAGTGTCTTCACAAAATGGCAGCCTCCATCCCACAAGCATACAGCAAGAACAAAGACAATTAGCCTGTCTGTTTCCACTGTCCTGATTCATTTGAATTCACTGATTGTAGATTGTCATTCTTTCTGGCCTTGGTGACATTCAGTTCTTCATACTTGCTATCTGTGATGGACACCGACTGCTGTGATGGTGATTGGTTCTTCCTGGGAGACTGCAGAGGCTTGCTTGTAGTGCTCTCAGCCATTGGGCACTGGTGTTATGTGATGCTTCTTTCTCTCTTAGACTCTTCCAGTGCTCAAGGGCTGTTTTGACTGGTTCAGGTACTGTCATGTTATCACTCTGGAACTGTGCCAATAATTTTCCTGGTTCTTTGGAGAAGATGCATTTATTCACTTGGCCTTTGCGTCCTTAGTGTACCTCTACACTCTGGTAGCCAGAGCTGTTAACCATTGATTGACAGTTTCCAGGGCTTCAGCTATGGACATACCTCTGAACTTCCTTAGTAGCCCAGATGAGCCTTTGGTCTTCCCACCTTTCTGCAGCTCAGTTAGTCTGCTGACCTCCACCCTTGTGGTTTTCATCTTGGCTTCCAATCATTGTATCCCGGGGGTTTATAACTGTACTCTTCACTGTATTTCATTTTGACGCCCAGCGTTTCTGGAACTGCTGCTGCCGATGCATGTATCAGGTTATAGGTCTCAGATGTGAACAGTGCTTCACTGGGTCCTTCCTGCACGCTGTCTGATGGAATTTTATCACTAGGCCTGACGAACAGTTCTGAGAGCTGACCTCTCCAGCTGAGACCGTCCCGGTGCTGAGTGGCTGCGCACTGCGCTCTGCCAAAGCCTCGCCTAACATAAAGACAACACACAGGTGGGCCAGGTTGAATGTTACCCATTGAAGTCCACTGAGATGCTCTAACCTGTGCATTTAACTACGTCATGTCAAATATGTCAAGGTGTTTTAATGCTTCAGAATGTCTTACGATTCAGAATGCTATTTGTATTCATATGTTTCACTGCTACCTGGAAAATTTCCTCTTACCAAGAGTAACTTTGTCACTCAGTTTATCAATTCTTATCAGTCACCTTATGTTCAGATACTCCTGCACCTAGCATCATTTTATGGACCTACATTTGGCCTAATCTTATGTATATACATCCACATTCAAACGTTACTTGTACTTACATATTTATTGTGTTCTCTATGCTCATTGTGTTTTTCTATGCTGTATCAGATCTGGAGTAACAATCATTTCATTGTCCTTTACACTTGTGTATTGAAGAATGATAATCAATCTTGAATTACTGATTTAAAGATTAGCACTATTTGTCACAAGTACATGAAAATATTGAAAGGTAGAGTGAAATCTGTTGTTTGCCTCAACAACTAACACAGTCTAAAGATGTGCTGGGGGCTGCACGCGAGAGTCGCCATGCTTCTGCCTCCAACATAGAATGCTCACAGCTTATTGACACTAACCCTGATGACTGGGGCCTTAAATCTGTGAAGCTCTGAGAGTCCACTAGGGGAGTTGAAGGCCCAAAGTCTATGGCTCCAAGTCCACTGAAGGTTGGAGGCCAAAGATAGCCTGTCCTGGGGTTTGAAGTCTGTGTATGTGCAAGGCTGGGTGGGTACTTGGGAGGAACAGGGCTTGTTTGCTGTTGTTTTCTGTTTTGTTTTGTTGTGTTCTGTGTTATTCTGTCGAGTATTGGGGGAATGCTATGTTGGCACTAGAATGCACGGTGACGCTTCGATGCGTTCTGGACTTCCTGTCAGATCACCACCAGGTGGTAAGAGCAGGCTCCCTTACCTCTGCCCCTCTGACCCTCAACACAGGTACCCCTGTCTTAAGCCCTGACCTTTACTCCCTGTATACCCATGACTGTGTCACCACCCACAGCTCTAATCAGCTAGTTAAATTTGCTAACAATACTACATTGATTGGCCTTATCTCAAATAATAACAAGGCAGCCTACAGAGAAGAAGTCATCACCCTGACACAGTGGTGTCAAAAAAGCCATCTCTCCCTCAATGTCGCAGAAACAAAGGAGCTGGTTGTGGATTACAGGAGGAATGGAGACGGGCTAACCCCTATTGACATCAATGAATCTGGGGTTGAGTGGGTGAACAGCTTTAAGTTCCTCGGCATAAACATCACCAAGGATCTCACGTCGTCTGTATATACTGGCTGTGTGGTGAAAAAGACACAACAGCACCTTTTTCACCTCAAACGGTTGAAGAAGTTTGATATGGGCCCCCAAATCCTAAGAACTTTCTACAGGGGCACAATTGAGATCATCCTTACTGGCTGCATCACTGCCTGGTATGGGAACTGTACTTCCCTCAATCACAGGACTCTGCACAGAGTAGTGCGGACAGCCCAGAGCATCTGTAGATGTGAACTTCCCACTATTCAGGACATTCACAAAGACGGGTGTGTAAAAAGGACTTGATGGATCATTAGAGACCCAAGTCACCCCAACCACAAACTGCTCCAGCTGCTACCATCTGGGAAATGGTACCGCAGCATAAAAGCCAGGACCAACAGGCTCCGGGACAGCTTCCTCCACCAGGCCATCAGACTGATTAATTCAATTGTATTTCTATGTTATATTGACTATCCTGTTGTACATACTATTTATTACAAATGACTATAAATTGCACATTGCACATTTAGGTGAAGGCGTAACATAAAGACTTTTACTCCTCGTATATGAAGGATGTAAGTAATAAAGTTAATTCAATTCAACGTACACAGCCCCCAGAACATCATCGGGTGTGATGGTTGTTAACACAAATGACACGTTTCACTGTGTGTTTCAATTTACCTGCGATAAATAAATCTGAATCTGAATTCGGCCCCCCAATTACAAAGTTTATTGATTTGGAAACTGTTAATGGGGGATGGGTTGGCTAACTTGCTAACACTAACTTCTCCTCTCTTGCTAAATGCACCAACTAATATTGGGATGCCATTGGTCCTATTACATTCTTTATGATGTGGAACAAAAAAAATGTAACCATTTATTTGCACTGGGAAACATAATTATTGGTACTTGGTCACCTTTCAGTATACGTCAACTGTGCTATCAGTCCTTGCTGGGGCCTCATTGCCTGTGTAATTTGCACGATTGTATGCTGGAAACTATGGTTGTTTTAATCATGTGCCCAGGGTCATCGACCGCATCCTAGGACTACTGCAATATTATTACATGTCGTTTGATTAATTGGGGTCAGTGGCAGCCCAAGTAATTCATTATATCTCTGAATTCCCTGATTTTATGCATCTTTCTTTACACAGCTCTCCCAACAATTCCTGATAGGAATGACCCTCCGTCGGACAAACCTGGTGTTTGCTTTCTCATGCTGTGTAACCATGGACTCATGGTGATGAGTGCCCCAGGCCTCTATCATACGGAAAGATTCTGGAGTTTGAACCAGTATCCTGAGGGAATACCGTGCAGATGGACAGCATTTCCTACCAGCCTTGAAATAATAATGTGCGACTGAAATGTGGCACAAAATATTATGAAGATTTAAAGACAGCCTTGGCAGTCAAAGCATGCTGCATAATTCATTTTGGTATAGAAAGAAAAGAATATATTAGCTGCTCTATACTAAGAGAGTATATTGAATTATTTTTTAAAGTTAGTAACTCAGGCATATTGAACAGTAACAGAACCATTGACCTGTTTCCCAGATGTGAGCTGAGTGGTGGCTGACTTTGAAAACAATCGTCTGCTTCATTAGCCTTTATTGCGGATACTCTAAAGCAAAGACGGCATTTTGGAATTAGTGTCTTCTTTTATAGCCTTGAAACAAAGTCTCTTTCTGACTTGCATCCTGTTCTTGTGATTAGAAGCACCAAACAAAATGAAGATCTAATGCGGTAGCATAGCCGTTAGCGTAATGCTTCACAGCGCCAGTGACCCAAGTTCAATTCCTGCCACTGTCTATTTGGAGTTTTTACGTTCTCCCCACATGGGATCCGGTTTTCTCTCACATTCCAAAGGCGTATGGGTTAACAGGTTAATTAGTCGCACGGGTGTAATTCGGCAGCACGGGCTCATTGGGCCGGAAAGGCCTATTACCATGCTGTATCTCTAACTAAAATAAAGCAAGTGATGTAGTCTTCTGGAACAGTTATACAAGATAATTATTCACAAAAGAGATATTGACTCTCGACTAGTTATAGCCCAGAATCAGCAGAATGATATGAGGTCTTAAATTTTGAAGGTAGATGTAGAAACTTGGTTCACGTTCACCTTCATCTTCCCCTGTGTGTAGAAAGTTGCTGGGTGACCTGTTTGAGGTTGTTAAAATAATTCATGCCATCAGCATGGGATAGAGGCAGAGTAACTGTTTCCTCTGGTGGGACATTGAGATCCAAGCTAGAATTGAAATGAAGAAGCACTTTCTCACACAGAGTATAAGGGAAGTCTGGAACTCATTCTCCCGAAGGTTCAAGTTTTTAGAATGGAGATCAATATAGTTTTCTTTTAATAAGGGAAGAGTATCACGTGCGGCCGGCTGGTGGCGCAATGGCATCAGCGCCAAACTCCGGAGCGAAGCTGGGTTGAGCATTGAGCTCGCCACTCGGCCTCATAAAAAAAAAACAAGGGTCAGGTCAGGAATGTTCATATCGTGACCCGGTCAATCTGAAAGGAGACCAATCTTGACACCACGCGTCAGACAAGAATGGCTGACTGTCTGGTGTGACAGGCTAAAAAAATGTATTATGTGATGCACTATGAGATATATGGAGGTGAGGCACAGGTCAGATGTATTTTGACTTGGAGAGTTAGATATGAGGTATAACTTAGAAATGGATGACTGATCAACCTGGGTTTTAATGATATTGAGTCAATTCGCTTTATATTAGTGTTCAAATTAATAAGTGTGGATACTGACACACGTGGAGGAACAGAAGGACCTTAGAATAAATAACAAACAAGAAGTTGTGGATGATCAACGGGTCAGGCAGAATCTGTGGAGGGAAATGGGCAGTTATCTTTTTGGGTTGAGATGCTTCATCTGGACTGGGACAACACATGGTAAAAGGTCTTGACCTGAGATGTCATCAATGTTGGATCCTGAACACAAGACATTCTGCAGACGTTTGTGCCCCTCTTTCTTCCCTATCTCCCATGGACCACTCTCCTCTCCTATCAGATTTCTTCTTCTCCAGCCCTTTATATTTCCCACCCATCTGACAAAAAAGGAATGGTTGTTCATGGTTGTTCTTAGCAAAGACGAAGAGTGTGGTTAAAAATGCTAGCACATATTTACTTACAGAGCACCCTATTCATGGCTTCAGCTTGACCTGAGCACATACAACCCAATGTCAATTCTGGTTCCGGGTGAACTGCCCACATTGCACACTGGGAACTGCAGTTCTTTATTATGTACAAACATAATAACACATCTTTCCACTTTAAAGAAAACAAACACAATACTATGTTCTCAAAAAACCTGCAAGAAACAATAATGCTTTTCAACAGGGATATTTACATTAATTTTTAATTTTAATGAACAAATACGTCCCTTATTTACTCATAAACTCTCAGTCCATCTCTGAGATGTTTCAGTGATCCTTTTTGGTCTGCTATTTGTCTCCACAAATGTATTTCTTTCATTTTCTATGTTAATATTAATGTATTTCTGAGAACTCTGAGCAAAAGTTTATTTTTAATATCTGCTGGCCCCTTTGGTATGCTGACAGGTGACATATTATAGCTATGGGCTGGAGTGTGTGGACATAGATCCACACAGTTCCTTCTCAGTGGTGGTCCTGAATCTGGTAGGAATGTGGAGCAATTTTCCCTTGCACAAATCCTTGTATGGACCATGTGCCAGAATCGCGATCTTAGATTTGCACTTGATCCCCAGGTTTCTAGACTGGCAGGCTTTTCTCAGTCTTGTCGTGATATTGTTTCTGTTTTTGTCCCCTTTCTCTTTTGCCAATTTGACCTTGTGTGTTCCTTTAGGTATTTTTCTGCACTGGAAGGTTAATTCCAGTTGAGGTGGTGTGACCGAATGTGTGCAAAGGATTTCTGGTGGTCAAAAAGCTGAAATATCCAACAAAAAACATCACTCAAGATACCTTTTCTGGGGTGGTTTGTGTTAATTATTGCCACAAATAGTGAAGAGCAAACGAAGGCAAGGTGAGTTCAGGGGAGGAGCCGAGATGCTGGGCTGCAGAACCATTGCAGATGGAGTTCCAATGCCTGTACAGCTGACTGGGTGCAAGGTTGAATCACTCTGGACACTGAACTGATTTGAAGAGCTTGAGAGCAGCTTCAGACTGGGCAAAGAAATCTGGGTCCAGAGCGAGTCGCTGGGCAGTGTGTTCCCAAAGCTAAAGCCTTTCACAGCAGTGCTGCCCACGTCCTGGTGCAAGGTACAATTTTGCGTATAGACAGTCTAAACACTGGCCCAGAGCAGAGGCAAGAGCCGGTTTCACTCACTGACCACAATTTTCACTCCCCTCTCTAGGGCACCAGAGCCTTTTATCATTCTGTTGTCTGGTCAATTTAAACGCTGGCACAGATAGACTGAAAAGACAGGGTGTCAGGATCTGAAATGAGAGCCAATTTCACTCATTCTCTATGATGGTTACTCCTCTCTCCATGGCGCTGAAGCTATGAAGACTACCCAGTCTGCCGTGCTCAATGCCCGCTAATATGACAAACTGTTAAGCGAGGTTCTGGGCCTACTCCGGGCTGCTCCAAGGTTCGGACCTGAGGACTCAGTTTTGGTTCAGAATGCTGATGTTCGCTTCAATTGCTTGCATGAATTTGTCTGACGTACAGCTCTGAAGCCACACAACCGGTGGTCTTGCCAGTCAGGTAGTCCATTATACCAACACAATGGAAGTGCCAACCTGCATTGAACGGAGCATATATATATAGTTAGGGTGCCTAAGAATTTTGCACAGTACTATAGTAATTTTATATATTGCAATGTACTGCTGCCACAAAATATATATATATTGTGATGATAAACCTGAGGAACACACTCAAAATGCTGGAGGAACTCAGCAGGCCAGACAGCATCTATGGAAAAGTGTAAGCAGTCAATGTTTCAGACCAAAACCCAGTTCTGATGAAGGGTCTCAGCCTGAAACGTCAACTGTTTGCTCTCTTCCATAGATGCTGCCAGGCCTGCTGAGTTCCTCCAGAATTTTGTGCTTGTTGCTTTGGATTACCAGCATCTGCAGATTTTCTCTTGTTGATGATAAACCTGATTCTGATCGGTCTCTATTGTGGACTGAGAGCAGAAAGGGGGCAGGAAGATGGGAATCATGGTTGGGAAAAGCAGAAGGAAGAGGTGAGGAAGTGGGAAGCACCAGACAGATATTCTGTAATGAGCAGTAAACCAATGGTTTTGAATCAAATGATCTTGCCTGGTGTCTCAGGGCTGGTTGTGTCTGCACTCACGCCACCCACCAGCCCTGGCACTCCTCTGCCGCCTGTCTGACACCCCTCCTGTGATGCTCCACCCTCACATTCCCAACATCTTTTGCTCTCGCCAGATTTACGAAGTCGCCCTCTGCTCCATATTGACAAATACAGTACAGTGCAGAAGTATTAGACACCCTAGCTATCTATATATGCACGTAAGACTTTTGCACAATACTGTATATAAATGAAAATATAACAATACAAGCAAGCATAAGAAAACTAAACTACAAGAAAATAGCAATTCTACCCCCCCCCCCCCATCCAACAACTATCTATTTCTCCCCACCGATGCTGCCTGATCTGATGGATTCCTCCAGTTGCTCTAGATTCCAGTATCTGCAGTCTCTTGTGTCTTAGGGTCTTCCAATATTTCCACACAGATCTTTAAATGTGACAAGAGAGAGAGGCAAGTTAGTTAAATAAGAATATGGAATGCTTTCATACTCTAAGCCAAGAAATAGGACATAAGAGAATGGGTAATTATTCCAGCATTACGTATAACATCTGGCAGGTCACAGCTTGAGTACTGTGTACAATATAGGAAAAATAAGATTATACTGGAGAGGATGCAGAGATTTACAAGGACTGGAACATTTTAGTTATGAGGACTGATTGGATAAAACATTATTATTCTGCTTTATAGAATGCCTTGTAGCTCATTTGCTTGCACTCATCACATGCCCCTGTCCCAACTCTCCAAAACCTGTTTAAAATTTTTCTGTAGCTGATCATCCCTCATGTCCATTTATGCACCACTGAAGCAGATTTCAAGACACCATTCCCCAATCAGAAAAAAACTCCTCCTTTATCCCACCCCCCTCCCCCTTTCCTCTCACCCCTCATTTCCTGTCCTAATGAAAATTCTTCACCTGAAACACTGGCTCTTCACTTCTTTCTATAGATGTTGCCTGGCCCGCTGAGTTCCTTCAGCATTTTGTGTGTGTTACTCTGGATTTCCAACATCTGCAGAATCCGGTGTTAAGAAAATGAATTGATCTCATTTTAAAAAATAATTTCAATTGATTAAAATTTCACAGTCTTGGGGGAAAGAGTTCAAGACCTCCCCACACTTTGTGTGTTTCCTGATTCCAGCCCTAAATAGCTAGCTCGGATTTTAAGGATCCACTAGAGAGAAGTTTTTATTTTTGGAACAGAGGAGCTGAAGGAAAATTTAATTAAGGTGCATAAAATTATGTGCAGCTAGACAGAGTGAATAGGCAGGAATCACTTCCCTAAGCTGAATGGTTAAAAATCAGGAGGCAAGGATTAAAGTAATTGACAGGAGGATTAGAAAGGAGATGAGGAAAGTTTTTTTTTCATCTAGACGGTGATAGAAGTCAGAAACTCGCATTTGGAGAGGGTAGAAGAGGCAAACATCCTTACTACTATTACATCTTCACAGGATGTGCATATAAAGAGGAGTAACATGCAGAGCCATGGATCATTTGCTGATAGGTAAGATTAGGTTAGGTAGCTTGTTCTCAACAGGCATCAAGTCAATGCGCTGATTACCATTCTCTTGCACCCTGTCTTTGCTGATTTAGAACATAGAAGAAAGGCCATTCAGCCCACGATGTTATGCTGACCTTTTAACCTACTCTAAGATTAAACTAACCTTTCCCTCTAACGTAGCCCTCCATTTTTCTATCATCTGCATCCCTATCTTAAAGCTTCTTAAGTGCCCGTAATGTATCTGGCAGCACATTCTATTTATCCATTACTCACTATGTAAAAAAACTTACCTCTGACATCCCTCCAATCACTTTAAAATTATGTCCTCTCATATTATCTATTTCTACCCTGGGTAAAAGTCGCTGGCTATCCATTTGATTTAAGCCTCTTATCATCATGTGCACTTTCTATCAAGTCAGCTCTCATCCTCCTTTGCTCCAAAGAGAAAACTTCTAGCTCTAACTTCTAACTTCTAACTTCGTGAGACTCTAGGCAAAGCGGCTTCCTGGTAAAGCTCCTTTGCCCCCTCTCTAAAGCTCTACATCCTTCCTATAATGAGGTGACCAGATCAGAACACAACACTGTTATGTATTGTAACTCCAAAACATTAAACATTCAAAGAAAGACTCAGGAGCCTGGTAGAATGTGTGTTAGCTTAGTGTGAGATGCACACTTATGACATGGTGGTGTAATGTCCCACACATATGATCCGGTGGCATAATGACATATGCCTTCACGATCTTTTACGTATAACCCACAATGAATTATGTAAGCAACAAAGAATACATTATCAAACAATATATCCTCTATATCCTCAATATATCAGCACTCCTGATGAAGGGTTTCGGCCCAAAACGTCGTCACTACCTCCTCCCATAGATGCTGTCTGGCCTGCTGAGTTCTGCCAGCATTTTGTGTTTTTATTTATTTCCAGCATCTGCAGGTTCACTCGTGTATCCTCAATATTAACCACACATTACTGAAGTATTAAATACACAACACTCTTCCCTGCTTAGCTAAAAACTCCAACTAAACAAAGAATACATCTCAACTACATACACAGCATTCAATGTTATACAACAACTGTACAGACATCCACAGCAGAACCAATTTTAAATTGGCCCATTAAAGCCCAACAATTTAATTACTGTGGAAGATTTCTTACTCTTGTGACATAATGTCTTTCTCAACAGGGAGGATCACTTGACTTGACAGGTGAGACTCAGGGCTGTGAAACAATCTCAGCTACTGAGCTCTTTTCTGTGATGGTGGTAGGAGTTGACTCTGGAACTGCAGGAGGTGTTTCTGACAGCTCGAGCCACATTTCTTCTCTAAAAATTGACTCTGCTCTCCTCAGCTGATGGATATATCATCTCCAGATCATATCAGATACATTCTCCATCGTGTAGGGGAGTGGTCCGGTATTGTCGTTAATCTCTCTAAAACCCAGTTTTCACCAGGACTACTTGTCCAGGAGTGAAACATCGACTTTCCTTGTTGACTCAGCTGTTTGTCCTGCTTGCTACCTCTGAGACCGTTTGAGCAGATCCAAGCATGATTGCAAGGGATGACCCAGGAACAGCATAGCTGGTGAGCTGCTGGTTGTGGAATGCGCTCTACTGTGAAAAGCAAGGAGGAAATTGCTGAGCTTCTGGCTCAGTGTCAATGCAGTGGGCTCTGCTGACATTTCCCACAGTCTTTAGAGTCTTTGGGCAAACCTTTCTGCCAAGCCATCTGTAGCTGGTGGTACAGTGCAGATGTAAGATGTCATATTCCATTCATTTTCAGGAACGACTGAATCAGTTCTGCAACAACTTATGGTCCATTGTCGCTGAGTGTTCTGGAGCACTGATCCTTGAGAAGAGGCTTTTCAACACATCGGCAGTGCGTGAGGCTCTGCTGGAGGCTATTGGGAACACTTCTGACTGCTTTGTAGCTGCATCCACTTTTACCAAGAAATTTCTGTCCATGAGTGGTCTGGCAAAATCCACATGAATCCTCTGCCAGTGCAATGCAGGCCATTCCCAGGGACGGAGAGGCACTGTCTTTGGCACCTTCTGGACGTGTTGGCAGGCCAAGTAGTGCATGGCAAGTGGCTCAGTCTGCTAATCGATCCCAGACAAAGTCGCAAGCTAACGCTTTCTTTCTGTCCAAGCCTGGATGACCAGCACGCAGCTCCTCCAACACTTTAGCTCTCAGATTTGATGGCACAACTCTTAATCCCCACATAAGGCATCCGCCATCAATAGCAAGTTCATCCTGGCACCAGTAAAAATGGGGGAATTGGAATTCCTGTTTCACATTCCATCCATTTTTGGCTGCCATGTAAACGTGAGACAGTTTGGGGTTTTTTCTGGTTTCCCTTTGGATTGTCTATAATAGGGGGTCTTTCGATTTGCATTGGGGAGAACACATCAAGTGGAATGTCCTCCTTCGTAAATTTTTCAGGTACTTCCTTTTCCAAGGATAAAAGGGACAATCCATCGCCCTTTCCATGGTTAGTTGTCCTCTTGAATTTGATCTTGTAGCTGTGTCTTCCAAGAAAGAGAGCCCATCTCTGCGTTTATGCTGTTGCAGTTAGTGGAACACCCTGCTGTGGAGTGAAAATGGACACCAGTGGTTGATGATCGGTAATTATGGTAAACTCTCTCCTGTGCAAATTCTGGTTGACACACTTTACACCCCAAACCAGTCTCAAGGCTTCTTTGTCATTCTGTGCATAATTGTTCTCTGCAGCAGTAAGGAGAAAGCATTCAATGGCTGTAATATTATTACATCTTTACTTAATGTTTATTTGGAGAAGAAACACTCTGATTTTAACTTCTGCTGCCTTGCGGTCATACCCACCCATGGGAAGGGCTTCGGGAGTAAACCCCGAGGAAGAAGTCCGCAGCCAGGGTCCCTCGGGCAGTTTGATGTTGTTTACAACTTCACTCTGGCAACCTCTGCAACAACACTGGTGCCAGGCTGTATCGGCGCTTGCCCCTCCCTTGGACAACATCAGTGATGTGGAGGGGGGAACCCACTGCATGGTTCTTCAAATCTTCCCATCCAGGCTCGCGCCCTGGAGAGGACACAGTCCACTGGGATCAATGACTGCCTACTACTATTTAATCGCCGTCCTCTCTTTGACTGTTCCTTTTGCCACAATGCCACAGTGCACATCTGAAACTTCACTATTTACTTGGACCCTAAACAGATATTGACTGCAACCACTTTCCATTCATTTACTCTGTAAGACCATAAGACTAGAAGCAGGATTAAGCCACTTGGCCCATCAGTCAACTCCGCCATTCCATCATGACTGATTTTTTACCCTTCTCTACCCCTTTCTTCCTCCTTCTCCCTGCAATCTTTAATGCCCTTACTGTTCAAGAACCTATCAACTACCGCTTTGAATAGACCTGATGACCTGGCCTCCATGGCCGCTCGTGCAAGTAATTCCAAAGATTCACAACACCCTGGCTAAAGAAATTTCTCCTAATCTCTGTTCAAAAGGGTTGTCCTTCTATTCTGAAGCTGTGCTGTCTGTGCTTGTGCCTGCCTGTGCCCCCTCTCACCCCACTATAGAAACATACTCGTCATGTCTACTCTATCCAGGCCTTTCAACATTCGACTGGTTTCGGTGAGATTCCCTTCTCATTGTTCTAAACCCCAGTGAGTACAAGCCCAGTGCATTCAGATATTTAGTGATTTGGTGTTGCCTGGAGAGTCCGTTGATTGGTTACATGCACAACATGCTGGAATAATTCAGCAAGTCAGGCAGCATCTATGAAGAGGAATAAACTGTCAATCTCTTAGGCTGAGACCAGAATGGTTGATTAGTTAGTTGTGTTTCTAGTTAAGCAGCCTGATTCGTCAGATGGCTGGATAAAGAAAATGTTGATTGATTACACTGAGATGTCAATGGATGATTTCCGAGTTGGGCAGCCTCCAAGTTTGAATGTGGTAGCTCAGGATTTACAGAATAATTGAAAACAAAAACACGTTCAGAAATAAATATGGTTAAACAAGTTGAGAAATATGCTTTTTGGATACAATTAAATATATCCAACCAATGTAGAGCAGGAACCAACAAACAAAAATAAGTCCATAATAAGACCATAAAATATAGGACCAGAATTAGGCCATTTGACTCATCGGGTCTGCTCCACCATTTCAGCTCAGCTGATCCATCTTCCCTCTTAACCCCAATCTCCTGCCTTCTCCCCGTATCCCTTCATGCCCTGACTAATCAAGAAACTATCAAGCTCAGCTTTAACTATACATAAAAACTTGGCCTCCACAGCCACCTGTGGCAACAAATTCCACAGGTTCACCACCCTCTGGCTAAAGAAATTTCTCCTCATCTCCATTCTAAAAGGGTGCCCCGTTATTCTAAGGCTGTGTGCTCTGGTCTTTGACTCTCCCACTGTAGGAAATTTCTTCTCTACATCCACTCTATCAAGGCCTTTCAACATTCAAAGGGTTTCAATGAAGTCACCCTTCATTTTTCTGAATTCCAGTGAATACAGGCTCAGAACCATCAAATGCTCTTCATATGATGAACCATTCAATCCTAGAATCATTTTTGTTAACCTCCTTGGAACCATCTCCAATCTTAACTCATTATTTCTTATATAGGAAGCCTAGAATTGCTGACTTTACTCCAAGCGAGGCTTCACCAGTGCTTTATAAATCCTTAACATTACATCCTTGCTTTTATAGATAGATAGATACTTTATTGATCCCAAAGGAAATTACAATCTCACAGTAGCATTACAAGTGCACAAATAGAAATATTGGAAGCACGAACAGGAGGGGGTCATCACTTCCTTGGCTATAGTTTGACTCATTATAAAGCCTAATGCCCGAGAGTAAGCATGACCTCATATAGCACTCTTTGGAGCAGCATAGTTGTCCGATATTCCAGTCCTCCAAATGCTAACATTACATTTGCCTTCTTCACCACCAATCTAACCTGCAAATTAACCTTCAGGGAATCCTGCACAAGGACTTCCAAGTACCTTTGTACCACACAGATCTTTTAATTTTCTCTCTACTTAGAAAATAGTCTACCCTTTTATTTCTTCTACCAAAGTGCATGGCCATACACTTCCTGACCCTACATCCTGTCTGCCAGAACACAGATGATTGGAGTGAGTGTAGAAGAATTAGGTCATAGGAAACTGTGATTAATCGGTATGTGCACAATCTACATTGATTTTTCTAACTTCCAGTAATATATGCCCCACTTTCTCTCTTTTTCCATTCCCCATTATGGTCCCACTCTCACCCTTTCTCTTCTCCCTATCTGGTCATCCCCTTCCTTTGGTGCCCCTTCTCCTTCCCTTTCTTCTAAGGTCCACTTTCCTCTCCTATTAGATTCCTTCTTCTTCACCCCTTTACCTCTTCTACCTGTCACTCACCTTCTTACTTTATCCAATCACCTGCCACCTTGTACCCCTTTCTTTTCCCCTTCCCCATCTTTTTATTGTGGCTTCTGCCCCCTTCCTTTTCATTTCTGATGAAGGATCTCTACCCAAACAGTTGGCTGTTCATTCTACTCCATAGATGTTGCCTGACTTGCTGGTTTCCCTCAGCATTTTGTGTGTTGCTCTTATCACCCACCTCAGTCTGTGTATCGTGCTAGATTCTGGAAACCAGGAAGCAGGAAAGGCTTTCAAACGTTGGAAGCCAATGTAAGGAATTGCATAAGCCTAGTGCCTTGTAACAAAATTGTGATTAATAAATCATGAGGGAGGATCTGTAAACTTTGCAGACAGCTTAAAGGAGCATGGGATGTACAAGGCAGTCAAGAATGAAGTAATTTTGAAATAGTTGTGAATTTAGGAGGAGAGCAAGTCAAAATAATTTTAGGTAACTTTATGGGTAATGTTGGAAAGATTTTCTTCACACAGAGAGATGAAAGGCTGGAATACAGTCACACCCTGGAGTCTCACTCTTCTCCCCCCAGGCCATCACAGATAAACACCAAAGGTTCTGCGCATGCAGGAAATCTTGAGCAACACACACAAAGTACTGGAGGAACTCAGCAAGTAGGACAGCATCTATGGAGGGAAACAAACAGTTGATAATTTGGGCTGAGACCCTTCATCCATCCAATGATGTCAGCAATATTGTAATCCTATTAAAATTAAAGTCAAAATTAAAATGACATAATGTTTTAACATTTAAATTAATTTGACATTTAAGAACAAGAATATTTTAAAATGTTAAGCTAACATAAAATAAAATTTATAAAGCTTTACCTTCCCCTTAACTCACTAAAATGAACGAAGTTTCTAATCTGGCACTGGATCGCAGAAGTAATGGTGAGTCAGAGTAAGTGCGGGCTGTTCCATTGAGCTCCCAGTAAGTCCACTGGAAGAACATATGTGCAGATTTACCTCCCTGGAATCTGTCAGCAAGTCCCTGATTAATAACTTGTGTGTGCAAGCCCTAAGCCCGAGAAGAATGGTGGAATGCCAGTGGTTACGTTTGGAACCACCGGCCATAACCAGCACCATTCAGCAAACTTTTCCTTTATTTACCTTCCAGTTTTAATTTTCTTGCTTTGTATATAAACATTCTGTCAAAGTTGGGCTCGCAATGGCTTAGGCGCTCTATTTCACCTTACAAAAACCCCTCAGTGATGTGATTTAACATGAACATTTAGTGTCTACCTTAGTAACAAACAATAGAACATAGAGCATTTTACAGTACCTTCAGCTCCAAGCTTTAGCCCTGGCCTCAGTTCATTGTTCGAGTCGGAGACTCTCAGCACCACCACCCCCCGGTATGTCACCATGGAGAGTATTCTAACTGGCTGGACCACTGTCTGGTACGGGTGGTGGGGGCTACTGCACAGGATCGAAGTAAGCTGCAGAGCGTTGTAAATTTATCTCTATCGTGTGCACTAGCCTCTGTAGTATCCTGCACATCTTCAAAGAGTGATGCCTCAAAAAAGGTGTCCATCAATAAGGGCCCCCATCACCCAGGTCCTGCCTTGTTCTCATTGCTACCGTCAGGGAGGAGGTACAGAAGTATGAAGGCACACATTCAGTGATTCAGGAACAGCTTCTTCCTCTCTGCCATCAGATTTCTGAATGGACATTGAACCCTGAACACTACCTCACTACTTGTCTTATTTTATTTCTGCACTACTTTTTAACTATTTAATATATATAGTCACTGTAATTCATATTTTTCTTTATTATTATGTATTGCATTGTAGTGCAGCTGCAAAGACACAGATTTCATGACATATGCCGGTGATATTAAACTTGATTCTGATCTGATTCGGATTCCCTCATTCTGTCTTTCATCCGTCATCGTCAGTGATGCTTAGGGCATGAAGTTTCTCAGAAAGCTAAGGAGTTGAACGCTCATAATTTGACATGGAGCTTAGTGGAATTACCATGCAGAGGCCGTATCACCTTTGTCAAATGAGTAAGAAAAATATGATGCTAAAATAACACTGCAGTGTTACTGAATGGCTGGTGACAAGAGGCGTCATGTATGGTTGCACAGTACAGAATTGTTGGTGCCACAGGGGAACCCTGGAGGAAATTTCTGTGCTTGACTTTAAAGGAATTATCCTGAACTTCTGGCAGTAAGATGTATAAGTAATGAAAACCCAAGTCTTGCTAAAGACAGAACCAGTACTTAGTATACAAGCTTTGTAACTAATCTGTTTTGAGCAAGGCAGTATAAATAAGGTGCTTCAGAATTTAACTCTGGGCCATTCTTAGGACTAATTCTGCAGGGAGCAAGCTGAAGACATGGCCCCATTAGAAAACAATTTAAAAAAAAGAGCAGCAAACATCTTGGAAAAATGTTAAAGATATTCTCAAACGTTCAATAAGATGGGTCCAAATTCAAAGTACTGGAAGTGTTGGAAAACTGAAACAGAAGTAAGCAGTAATGGAAATATTCAACAGTCAGCTGGCATCTGTAGTGAATTATGAAGAGGTAACATTTCAGGTTGGAGACCTTTCATTCAAACAGCACCAACGTCGCATCAGAATGGTCTGGTTAAAGTCATCAACCTGTATCTCACTCCATAGATATTGTCCGATCTGCTGAGTATTTCACATTTTTTGATTTAATTTCAAGAGCATGGGACTTGTTCAAAATTTGTTAAGTAAGTTTAATAATATTATTTTTCATTTAACAGGCTAAAATTACACACAGTAAAAGCAATTGAAAATATCATAACTAACTTAACTAAGTAATTTTCCCAGAAACTGATGTCTCCTCACCCACCCTCACATGGACAATCCTCCAACTCTAAGACAAGATTCCTGACTCCAGTCTCTGAGCTTTGGCTATCAGGCCGTGACTCCTGGACTACTGTGACTTCTGGGATCCCATATTCAGAATCGATCCCCAAACTAGCCGATGGCAAGACCCCAAATTCCAGCTTTCAACACCAAAAGCTAATGTCTCCTTTGCAAAGCAGAGGTTTAACCTGCGATCAGGTTTGACCTGGGGAGCCAACAGAAACTGGAGCTGACATCCTGGATGCTGTAGGACATCCACCCATACATCACAGGCAAACAGGCATTACAGCCGGATGCATGGCAAAAATTGTTGCTGCCAGTTTAGGCTAATGTCAGCACTAGAAGTCGGACCATTATATTACTCATTCTTCATGCATCCTTATCACATGACAGGGTAATCCCATTCCTTCACTAATTCCCTCTTCAAGCTATTCTGCCCACTTCCCACCAGTTAGAACAAGGAGCCTATTGATATGTTGGAGTGCTAGGATGCACTGTAGCTTTTGATGGACTCTAGATCATGGCCCCTGGGGGCTTGTTATGGCTTGCGTGGTGGGTGGTGGGGGAGTCTGAAGTGAGTGGGGGGAGGAGAGGAGGGAAGCTTGATGCTTTTCCTGCTGCTTGGAAAGGGTAGGGGATTTTGGGGTTCTAACATTTTTCTGTCATTCATTCTTTGGGATTTTTCTCTCTGTTTGTGAAGAGTAAGAATTTCAGGTTGTACACTGTTTACATACTCTGATATTAAATCGAGCCATTGAACCATTGAACTTCTCAACCCCAGTACCATATCCCTGTTTTCTCCACCCACCTTTTGGTGCTCCATGAGTCTAGACATCCATCTGTACCCTGCTTGATATATTCAATGTCTTACCATCTCTGCTTTATTCAACTGAAATGATGACATTGTATCGGAAGCACATCAAGAAATTGATCAAGACACAATTCAGGCATTTACACCAAATATTACACATCAAGTGGCAACAGAGGTGCCAGATGTGGAGGTGCTCAAATATGCTGGGACAATCGGCACAAAATCGCTCATCACAGCTTCTCAGATGCATTGGACTGGTCACATCACAAGAATGGGCGATGATCGTTTACCCAAAGCTGTTTTCTGTGGTGAGCTACATGAAGGAAAGAGGAAGCACAGTGGTCAGAAGCTGCGCTACAAAGATGTGCTCAAGCACCATATGAAGAACACTGACATGAATGTCAACACCTGGGAGAAAGATGCTTTGGGCAGAAGAAGTTGGCACTGCATTGTCAAGAGGTCAATCCCAGCTATTGAGGAGAAAAGGCAGAAGAAATATGAAGCAGGTCATGAACGCAGACATTCGGTGCTAGACCAGTCAAATCACAAATGCAACTGATGTGGGAGACAGCGCCGATCCAGTGCTGGTCTTGTGGCCCATAAACATGCCTGCAGAGACTAAACAGTCAGCACAGTTAACATTGAATTCAATGGGCAGCCAAAGAAGAAGATATTCAGAGTCTTAGGCCCCACAGCCTACTGGGATCGGGAGTTCCTGGGTTCATTAAACCATTGACAATAGAACAGTGCAGCACAGGAACAGACCCTTCAGCCCACAGTGAGCACAACACCAAAACAAGCTAAATTTCTCCTGCCTGCTGATGATCCTCATCCCACCATTCTCTCCATAATCACGTGCCAACTAAAAGCCTCTTAAATCCACTATCATTCCCTCCAATGACCATTTTACAGTGACCAATTAACCAATCAGCCAATACATCTTTCACATATGGGAGGAATCTACTGAAGTCAAAGAAATCCATGCGATCACTGGGAGAATGTGCGAACTCCACACAGATAACACCAGTGCTTCAAAAGTTCAAAGTAAACGTATTAATAAAGTACATATATACAGCCCTGAGATTCATTTCTTGCGGGCATATACAGTAAATCCATGAAGCATTATAGAATCAATGGAAGACTGTATCCAACAAAATGGACAAACAACCAATATGCAAAGGGCAATAGATAGATAGAAAAATAAATAATCAGCAAATACCGAGAACATGAGATGATGAGCCCTAGAAAGTCTCTTCATGTTTTGTGGGAACAGTACAGTGATGGGGTGAGTGGAGTTGAGTGAATTTTTCCTCTCTGGTTCAAGAGCCTGATGATTGAGGGGTAATCCTGATCATGGTGGCAAGGGTCCTAAGCTCAATGGTTGGGAGGGCTATAGCCATGATGTCTAGGCCATATGATTACATTTTGCTGGATTTCCATTCAAGGGCATAGGTGTTTCCATACCAGGCCATGATTCAATCAGTCAATAAACTCACCATTACACATCTGTAGAAGTTTTACAAATTATTAGATGTCATCCGAAATCTTCACAAGCTTTTAAGGAAGTAGAGGCACTGCTGTACTTTCTTTGTAATTGCACTTACTTGATGAACCCAGGACAGATGCTCTGAAATAATAACATCAAGGAGTTTAAAGTTACTGACTTTCTCCACTTCTGATTCCTCAATGAGGAGTGGCTCGTGGACCTCCAGTTTCCTCCTTCTAAGGTCAGTAATCAGCTCTTTGGTCTTGCTGACTTTGAGTGAGAGGTTGATGTTGTGTCACCACTCAGCCAGATTTTCTGTCTTCCTTCTACATGCTGATTTGTCATCACCCTTGATTCGGCCAACAACAGTGGTGTCATCAGGAAAATTAAACATGGCATGGAGCTATGCTTAGCTTCACAGTCATAAGTGTAAAGCAAGTACATATAACATAGGAATCTACAGCATATTATAGGCACTTCGACCCACGATGTTGTTCCGACTATGTAACCTATTCCAGAAACTGTCTAGAATTTCCCTACCCGTAGCCCTCTACTTTTCTAAGCTCCATGTTCCTCTTTAAGAGGCTCTTAAAAGAGTCTATTGTATCCACCTCTACCACCGTCACTGGCCGTGCATTCCACACACCCACCTCTCCCTGTTTGAAAAAGTTACCTCCGACATCTCCCCTCTACCTACTTCCAAGCATCTTAAAACTATGCCCCCTCATGTTATACACCTCTATGAGGTCATCTCTCATACTCCATTGCACCAAGGCCAAATCCACTTGTAAAGGGGGTATCTTCTTTTTCATTGTTACTGTGTATGTTACTCAGAATGACTTCTTTGTTTTGTTAAAAGTAGGAATGGTTTTTTGGTGCGAGAGAAAGCTGGAAGCTTGTTTGGGTTAAAATTTACTGATAAGGAGAATTGTATTCCTTTGTTAACCAATTGGGATTTATGTTGTTCTTTCTTTTGAGTCTGTAAGCTATTGTTGGCGGCTTTTGGGGAGATCGGTGCAAGGGGGTGAGAGAGAGAGAGGACATGATGCTGTAAACTGGGCGAGGAACAGACCTCAAGTGGGGGTCTGAGGCTAGGAGGTACCCCGAGGAGAGGAGACGAAGATAGATGTGTTTGGTTGACCACTTCGGATGGTCCTGAGCTGCGAGTCGAGGAGTTCGGAGGGGATCGAATGGTGGCCAGAAGACTTCAGTAATTGAGCTCCAACGGTTGTGCACGAAGTGGTTTGGACTTTGATAAGTTTGGCGCCTTTTGCTTTTTCTTTTCTTTCATATATATTGTATTGTCTAGTACTCTTTTAGTTTTAGTAAACTCTTTAAAGTGTATTCCATAACGGTATCTGGTGTGAGTTTGATACTGTGTGTGTACGCACGGCAGAAGCTTGATTGCCACAGCACCTGCGTGTACGGGAGGTGGGGTTGGTGAGTGGCTGGATCTCCTTTTCCTCTAGACATATACCAACCCATTGGGTACACACTCAACCTATTCTCATAAGGCACGCTCTCCAATCCAGGTAACATCTTTGTAAAACTCCTTTGCATTCTCTCCATGGTATCCACATCCTTCCTGTAGTGAGGTGACCAGAACTGAGCACGGTACTCCAAATGGGGTCTGACTAAGGTTTTATATAGCTGTAACATTACCTCATGGTTCTTGAACTCAATCCCATGGTTGACAAAGGCCAACAGACAATACGCCTTCCTAACATCGTCAACTTTGACCTTTGGACACAGACCCCAAGATCTCACTGATCCACACGTTCAAGAGTCTTATCATTAATATTATATTCGGTCTTCAAATTTGACCTACCAAAATGAACCACTTCACACTTCAGGCCTGGAGTTCAATTTATCTGGGTTGAACTCCATCTGCCACTTCTCAGCCCAGTTCTACATTCTATCAATGTCCTGCTGTAACCTCGGACAATCCTCCAGACTATCCATTACACCCCCAACTTTTGTGTCATCAGCAAACTTACTAACCCACCCTTCTACTTCTTCATCTAGGTCATTTATAAAAAATCCCAGAACAGATCCCTGTGGAACACCACTGGTCACCGAACTCTGTGTGTGATACGAACCATCTACAACCACCCTTTGACTTCTGTGGGCAAGCCAATTCCGGATCCACAAAGCAAGGTCTCCTTGGATCCCATGCCACCTTACTTTCTGAATGAGCCTTGCATAAGGAACCATATCAAATGCCTTACTGAAATCCATATACACTACATCCACTGTTCTACTTTCATCAATGTGATTTGTTACATCCTCAAAGAATTCAATCAGGCTTTCAAGGTACGACCTGCCCTTGAGAAAGCCATGCTGGCTATCCCAAATCAGATTATGTCTCTCCAAATGTTAATAAGTCCTGCCTCTCAGGATCTTTTCCAACAAATTGCCCACCACTGAAGTCAGACTCACTGGTCTATAATTTCCTGGGCTATCTCTATTCCCTTTCTTGAACAAGGGAACAACATTTGCAACCCTGCAATCCTCTGGTACTGCTCCCCTCCCCAATGATGATACAAAGGTCATTGCCAGAGGCTCAGCAATCTCCTTCCTCGCTCCCCACTGTAGCCTGGGGTATATCTCACCCAGACCTGGCAATTTATCTAACTTAATGTTTTTCCAAAGCTCCAGCACATCCTCTTTCTTAATTTCTATTTGCTCAAGTATTTCTGTCTGCTGTAAGTTATCCCCACAATTGCCAAGGTCCTTTTCCCTGGTGAATATTGAAGCAAAGTATTCATTATGTACCTCTACTTCCTCCTCCGACTCCATGCACCCGTTTCCACTATTGCAACTGATTGCTCCTATTCTCGCATGTCTCATCCTCTTGCTCTTCACGTGCTTGTAGAATGCCTTGGATTTTCCTTAACCCTGCCCACCAAGGCCTTCTCATGGTCTCTTCTAGCTCTCCTAATTTCATTCTTAAGCTCCTCCTGACAACGTTGTAATTTTCTACAGCTCTGAGACTACCCAGTTTGTTGAATCTTTTGTAAGCTTTTCTTTTCTTCAAAACTAGATTTTCTATGTCCTTTGTACATCATGGTTCTTTTACCCTACCATCCTTTCCCTGCCTCAATGAAACATACCTATGCAGAACGCCAATGCAAATATTCTCTGAACACTTGCCACATTTCTGCTGTGCATTTCCCTGAGAACATCTGCTCCCAAGTTTCTGCCGAATAGCATCATATTTCCCCCTACCCCAGTTAAATGTTTTCCCAAATTGCCTGCCCCTATCTCTCTCCAACACTATAGTAAAGGAGATAGTACCTCCAAAATACTCTCCCACCTAGAGAAAAGACACCTGACCAAGTTTATTTCCCAACACCAGATCAAGTACAGCCCCTCCTCTAGTTGGCTGATCTACGTATTACATCCAGAAACCTTCCTGAACACACCTAACAAACTCCACCCCATCCAAACCCCTTGCTCTAAGGAGATGCCATTCAATATTAGGGAAGTTAAAAATAGAGTGGGAGACTATCACACAGCCTTGTGGTGCACCTCTGCTGCTGTAAATTCTGGAGGAAATGTTGCCATTCCAAAATGCCTAAGTCTGTAAGTGAGGAAACTGAGGATCCATTTCCATATGGAGACATTGAGGCCAAGGTGTTGAAACTTCTTGATTAATTTTGAGGGGATGATAATATTGAATGAAGAGCTTTAGTCAATAAAGTGTATCCTGATGTATGCACCTTTGCTGTCCAGGTGTTACAGGATTGTGTGAACAATGACTATAAACTGTAACATCAGGAACAGTTAATTGTAAACAAATTGTTTTAATGCAGATATAAATAAATTGCAATAAATAACAAACATGAAATAACAATATAACAGAGTCCTTAAAAGAGTGTAGTTATCCCCTTTTGTTCAAGAGCTCCTCACTGATAGTAGCAATGTCCTCATTGCTGGTGAAGCTATGCCCATGATGGAGCTGGTTGAGAGTACAACCTTTGGCGGATTTTTCCAGTCCCATGCAGTGTCCCCTCCGTACCAGATACAGGACCGATGCAACCAGCTAGAACGCTCTCCATGGTACATATGTGGAAATTTGCTGGAGTCGACATGACATCTGAGGTAGTCTTTCTGTGAAAAAAAAGTTTAAGGAGTTGCGGAGTCTCCTTCCATCCAATCTTAATTGCTATTGATACTTTATTTTTAAATCTGTACGTGTTAAGATGCCTTTATTATTTTGCTCTCTTTATTTCCTTATATATTCCTTCGCTTTATTTCATTTTTTGCACTTGATTTGACACTGAATTCATTATTCTGACACTTGCTTCTACTGTTTTAAGTGCCACAATGTTGATTCACAATTATTTCAGCAAATTAGTTAACAAGACGAACAACTGCTCTCTCCCTGTCCGCATGAGCCATGCATACTCTGGAATTGACATCACGTCATTTGGATGTCCCTCTTTCATCAGCTGGTTGTGTAAAAACCCCTTGGTCAATGGAAAAGTGTAATTCAGACCTTTTCATTCTTAGATAACATTAAGCCCAGGCTTAAAATTGTATTGGTGGTTTATAGTGTTACTCATATGTCACTCAGATAGCCACTCCTACATGGGAGGAGTTTACAAATTGTGCATGGAAAGCTCAGTTGAATATCCTGCAAGCTGGTTCCTTGGTGTGCTCTGCACTCTCCCTTAATATCAAACACAACAAAAGTGACCACAAACTTAAACAGAGAAAGCTGCAGATTGAGTGAGAAATAAAGTTAATGTTTCAATTCAATGACGATTCATCAAAACTGTATGACTTGAAGTTAATGAGCTGTAGCACTAATTTTTTTTTAATTCTTGCTCCAGATTTGCTACCTGAACAGTAAAACATCTCCAGATTTTTTCTGTTTTTATTTCAGATGTTAAATGTCTGCAGTTTTTCATTTTTCATTAAAGCAACCCATTTGGCTCAAGTTCAATTTAGGAAAAGCTGTTTAAGATTATTTATTTTGAAGATTGTTTATTTAGGGAATATCTTGAGAAGAGGAATGTCAATTTAGCAATTGAGGAGGCCACAAAATATCAGCATCATTTATAATTTGGATAAAATACGTCCAAATTGAGAAGCTTATGAACATCAGCAGT
Source organism: Hypanus sabinus (assembly GCF_030144855.1). Lineage (NCBI taxonomy): Eukaryota > Metazoa > Chordata > Chondrichthyes > Myliobatiformes > Dasyatidae > Hypanus > Hypanus sabinus. The sequence continues at coordinate 173,415,482 of NC_082709.1, read as the reverse complement.
AGCTTGATAATGAAATCGGCTCTTCTTGAGGTTACGGAAAATGTCACCTCAGAAATGGTACTGATATGAGGCTTTTCAGGTTAACAGATGAGGCAGTGAACATTTTCTGAGCAATTTATGTGTTTATGTTGTCTAGCAATTTACCTGTAGACACATTATGGTAATGACTTCATTCATGACTCTACTCTTAAGTAGGTATGAACCAATAATATATATTTTTAATTATTGTATGTTTATTACTATTATATTTTAAAGAAATGGCCCAGGCAAGTAAATGATAAATTAATTAATTATAAATGAACTTTTATTTCACACCAGCTGAATACTTCAGCAGCGCAGAGGGCCTGTCTGTAACCACAGTTCGAAAGGTTATTTGCTAATGGCACCTGACCTCCCAAGGTCATGTTCAAACATTCCTTGTGAGGAAGTGATCTCAACAGATTCTGAGGTAAATTAAAGACCAGATGTTCTGGAGGATTTGCAGAAGCTCTTTATTACCTCAATAATGTCATGCTATCTCACGATCAGATATACCAGAAAACATTTGTGTTTCTTTCTGCATTTGAGATAAAATTTGATGGCAATTGAAATGTGGATTTGGCTGAAACAAAGCAGTCTTCCACAAGACAAGCCAAAGACTGGGGAATGTGTAACCTGGACACTTCAGTGTTACCATTGGAAGGTGAATGTAATTACACAGACATATTTACATGGGCAGTTTCCATGTGACTGCAGGAATTTATGGTTATAGTAGACAAAGCTGACAGAAAAAAATGAAGCTCTGTATGAAAGGTAAAAAAAAAAATTCTGGGAACGCTCAATAGCCTTTGTTGATTATTTCCAGCACTTTCAGTCTTTATTTCAGATTTCCAGCATCTGCAGACTTTCGATGTTCATCTTTCTGAACTCTTGATTTGACAGGACATGTATACTGTATATAAGGAATCCAACACTTTTCTTTTATTTTAAGTAGATTAACCTGCTTTAATCAATTCCCGCATTAAATTAGAAGAATTTGTTAAAAGCATATTAACATCTGTCATTTCTCCTGGTGTTGAATATAGGGCTCTGTAATTTCTAAAGGAAGAAGAGTCTTGAATAAATATAACATAGTTACATATAAGGTACACAGATTATACAAGTGCCTTGGGAAATATGACTGGGATGCCTAAGACTTCTGCGCTGTCATGTAGTAATCTTATGTATTGCACTGTTTTGCTGCTACAAATAAAAACAAATTTCATGACATATGTGAGTGATGATAAACCTGATTCTGATATGGGTCTCTTTTGTGGACTTAGAGTGGGAAGGGGGCAGGGAGCGGGGAATCATGGTTGGGCAAAGGGGAAGGGAGTGGGAAGCCCCAGAGAGATATTCTGTAATGATCAATAAACCAATTGTTTGGAAACATATGATCTTGCTTGGTGTCTTAAGGCTGAGTGTGTCTGAAACTGCACCACCACCCCCCACCCTCATCCCAGGCACTCCTTCCAGATGGTCTGCATCCTAGGGTACTAAAGGATGTGTCCCTGGAAATTGTGGATGCATTGGTAATCATTTTCCAATGTTCCTTAGATTCAGGATCAGTTCCTGAGGATTGGAGAATGGCTAATGTTATCCCACTTTTTAAGAAAGGAGGGAGGGAGAAAACAGAGAACTATCAACCTGTCAGCCTAACATCAGTAGTGGGGAAGATGCTAGAGTCCATTATTAAAGATGAAATAGTGGCATATCTAGATAGCAATGATAGGATTGGGCCGAGCCAGCATGGATTTACCAAGGGTAAATCATGCTTGACTAATCTATTGGAGTTTTTCGAGGATGTAACCAGGAAGTTAGACAAGGGAGATCCAGTGGATGTAGTGTACCTCGATTTTCAGAAGGCATTTGATAAGGTCCCACATAGAAGATTGATGGGTAAAATCAAAGCTCATGGCATTGGGGGAAGACATTGACATGGATAGAAAACTGGTTGGCAGATAGAAAGCAAAGGATAACGGTGAATGGGTGTTTCTCAGAATGGCAGGTGGTGACTAGTAGGGTGCCACAGGGCTTGGTATTGGGACCACAGCTGTTTATGATTTATGTCAACGATTTAGATGAAGGCATTGAGAATAACATCAGCAAGTTTGCTGATGATACTAAGCTGGGTGGCAGTGTGACATGTGATGAGGATGTTAGGAGAATTCAGGGTGACTTGGATAGGCTGGGTGAGTGGGCAGATACTTGGCAGATGATGTTTAATGTGAATAAGTGTGAGGTTATCCACTTTGGGAGTAAGAACAGGAAGGCAGATTATTATCTGAACAGTGTAAAGTTAGGTAAGGGAGAAATACAAAGAGATCTAGGAGTCCTTGTTCATCAGTCACTGAAGGTGAATGAGCAAGTGCAGCAGGCAGTGAAGAAGACTAATGGAATGTTGGCCTTTATTACAAAGGGAATTGAGTACAAGAGCAAGGAAATCCTCTTGCATTTGTACAGGGCCCTGGTGAGACCACACCTGGAGTACTGTGAACAGTTTTGGTCTCCAGGGTTAAGGAAGGACATCCTGGCTGTAGAGGAAGTGCAGCGTAGATTCACGAGGTTAATTCCTGGGATGTCAGGACTGTCTTACACAGAGAGGTTAGAGAGACTGGGCTCGTACACACTGGAATTAAGGATATTGAGAGGGGATCTGATTGCAACATATAAGATTATTAAGGGATTGGACAAGATAGAGGCAGGAAATATGTTCCAGATGCTGGGAGAGTCCAGTACCAGAGGGCATGGTTTGAGAAGAAGGGATAGGTCATTTAGGACAGAGTTAAAGAAAAACTTCTTCTCCCAGAGAGTTGTGGGGGTCTGGAATGCACTGCCTCGGAAGGTAGTGGAGGCCAATTCTCTGGATGATTTCAAGAAGGAGCTAGATAGGTATCTTATGGATAGGGGAATCAAGGGATATGGGGACAAGGTAGGAACCGGGTATTGATAGTAGGTGATCAGCCATGATCTCAAAATAGCGGTGCAGGCTCGAAGGGCCAAATGGTCTAATTCTGCACCTATTGTCTATTGTCTATTGCCATCTGCTCCATGCCTCAACCGCAGTTCTCCACCCTCGCCATTCCCAACATCCTTTACTCCTGCCGGTTTACAAACTCGCTCTCCGCTCCACATTGACAAATACAGTACTGTGCAAAGGCCTTAGGCATCCTAGCTATACAGTTGCAAGAAAAAGTTGTGAGCTCTTTGCAATAACTTGGTTTTCTACATTAATTACTCATTTAATCTTCATCTAAGCCACAATAATAGACAAACACAATCTGCCTAAACACAGACATACACACAGTGGTCACTTTATTAGGGTGTCGGAGGTACCTAGTAAAATGGCCACAGGGTGCATATTTGCAATATCGTTGTAATATATTTATATAATGAATAAACATCATAGGAATGATGCACTTTCTCTGATTCTAACACAGATTCTTTTTTTTTGCCATTTGTATTATAGCTATCACAGTGTTCTGATGACATTTGCAATTCTCTGGAACTACCCCTTCATAATTTAAGATATCATTTGAATTCTATTTAAAGCCTTGTGCAAACTAAGCTGAATTTTCAAATAAGAAAGCTCTGTTTTCATTTATAAAATGATTCAACAATGAATGATTTAAATGTGAATTTTATGAAATAATGTTGTGATGGGAATGGTTCATTGTAGAACTATTATTAATATGCTTTGCTGAGGCCATGTGCACTATAAAATAAAAGCTATTAAACAATAAGCTTAACAGGAAATTGAATGTTCTTCATTTAGCTACCCAGATGGTAATACGAGCTTCTCAGAGAATATTCCATCTCGTGGACTAGAGACTGCTGTATATTTAATAACACATTCCAGGGCAGCCACAAGAGCTTTGCAGATAAGATTACATTGACCCCTCTCATTAATGGATCAATTGCAAGTAAATCAAACATCAGCTGTGGGCCCTTGTCATTCCAGCCATCCACCAATATTCTGCCTGGCTGTTATCCCATGATGCCAAGCTACAGGTTGAGAAGTCGCCATAGTAACTGTATTTTAAGCACAGCTGAGGTCATTTTGCAGCAACCAAAGCTGTCTAATAAACTCTCGCCAGTTGTAATAGACGGAGCAAATAAGTAAGTCTTGTCCTTGAATTTATTTCTGCTTCAGCATTATTCCTAAATGTCACTTTAATAGGTACAGAGTATATGTAATAAAGTGGCCACTGAGTGCATATTCATGGTCTTCTGTTGTTGTAGTCCATCCACTGCCTGGTTCAGAAATCACACCATCTTGGATCACAAGATCCTGCAGCGGATAGTGAGTTCAGCTGAGAAGATCATCGAGGTCTCTCTTCCCGCCATCACGGACATTTACATTACACGCTGCATCTGCAAACAGCATTATGAAGGACCTCACGCACTCCTCATACAAACTCTTCTCCTTCCTGCTGTCTGGAAAAAGGTACCGAAGCATTTGGGCTCTAACGACCAGACTGTAACAGTTTCTTCCCCCAAGCTATCAGACTCCTCAATACCCAGAGGCTGGACTGACACCTTACTGCCCTATTGTCCTGTTGATTATTTATTGTAATGCCTGCACTGTTTTGTGCACTTTATGCAAGATTGGGTAGATCTGTAGTCTAGTGTAGTTGTTTTTTTTCTCTCTGTGTTGTTTTTTATGTAGTTCAGTCTAGTTTTTGTTCTGTGTCATGCAACACCATGGTCCTGAACAACGTTGTCTCATTTTCACTATGTACTGTTGATGCACCATCAATAACTCTCTGAGAAGGGAGGCAAACGATAGGCTTTTATTAGCAGCAAAAGTGACCACAACATCTTGGAGACTGAGGGAGGAGCAGTGCCTCCAAGCACCTTTATACAGGGATCAGTGGGAGGAGCCACAGGAGCAGTCAGCAGAGGGGCATGTCCAGACAGGTATACACATAGTTTACTACAACTCTACATAGCAGTTATGGTCAAAATGACAATAAAAGTGACTTGACTTGACTCATTAACAAGGCATTTTCACCCACGGAACTGTCACTCACTGAATGTACTTTGCTTCATTTTCTATGTGTGAAAATCCCAGGATATAATCAGTAGCTTCAGAGATAATCAAACCACCCCATCTGGCACCAACAATCATTCCACACTCCAAGTCACAGATCATATTTCTTCCCCATTTTCTCAAGTTTGCATCTTCCCCATTCTGATGTTTGGTCTGAGCAACAACTGAACCTCTTGACCATGTCTGCATACGTTTATGCATTGAGTTGCTGCCACGATTGGCTGATTAGATATTTGTATTAACAAGCAGGTGTACAAGTATATGTAATAAAGTGGCCACTGAGTGTACATTGACTCTGTAGTTTGCTTGCAATAGTTAGTGAATCTAATCTTGCAAGAGCCCATTCATTCACCAGTAGTTTTCATAGTTTCTTACTAAGCACAAATACTAAAATAAGATATCTTGTAAGCACAAGGGATTCAGCAGATGCTGGAAATCCAAAGGAACACACACAAAATTCTGGAGGAGCTCAGCAGGTCAGCCTGCATTTATGGAAAAGGTAAGGGTTCGAGATTTCAGGCCAAGACCCTCATTGGGACAGAAAAATAAGTTATTTTCTTCTTTTAAAGCCATAAGTGGTATTTTATTTAATTTTTGAACTACTTCCATTCCCAGGTTACATGTAAAGGTTGATTCAAGCATTCATCACTGCCAGTTTCTTTGCATTCAAGAGAAAAGAAATAGTGTGCACAGTCCCCCTTTGTCCTGTCTGACAGGAGGCTTGGAGTTCTCACTACAACTCGCTTGCCAAAATCCTCTTAAACCTTTTATACCCCAAAAGACTTATTGATCATTACGGTAACACTTCACCTTCTGACTGTGTAATCCAGGGTGCTGTGAATGAATCTCATTTCATTCAGGGGAAATACCAGAGAAAGGTTTCATTAAAAAAGTCAAAACAATGAAATGTTTTCATATTTTTGTTGGCAGGTGTTGGGTACTACACTAGGATCGTGCAGGATCCTTCTCTGCTTTTTTTTAAAATAAAGTCATATTCCAGGTTTCAGACTTGTACCTCAGCAGGATTAGAGTAATACCATCAATTCCACATTGAATTGGGGCTTTGGAAATTGAAGGTTTATTAACATCAATTTTAATGACAGCTAGCCTATATGTGGTAACAGATAGATAGAAACAGGGGAGAATAGGAGCTGCACTAAGCCATATGGACCATTGAAGTTGGCGCCAAAGGATTTTGTGGAACTGGGCAACCTACAGTCATAGAGTCACAGAGAAGTACAGTGTGGAAACAAGCCCTTGGGCCCATCTAGTGCATGCCAAAACCATTTAAACTGCCTACTCCCATCGACCTGCTGTGGGATCATAGCCCTCCATACCCCTACCATCCACATACCTACACAAACTTCTCTTAAACTTTGAAATGGGGCTCACATGGTCCTCTTGTGCTGGAAGCTCTCGATCATCTGAGTAAAGATGTTTGCCCTCATGTTCCCCTTAAGCTTTTCACCTTTCACCCTTAAGCCATGACCTCTGGCTGTAGTCCACCCAATCTCAGTGGAAAAAGCCTGCTGTCTATACCACTCATTTACCCCTATCTATACCACTCATAATTTTGTAGAGCTCCATCAAATCTCTTCTCAGTCTTCTACTTTCTAAAGAATACAGTCTTATTCTATTCAATCTTTCCTTCTAACTTGGGTCCTCCAGACCCGGCAACGTCTTTGTAAATTTTCTCTGCACTCTTTCAACTTTGTTTCTTCTTCTTCAACTGTCTATCAACATCAGTTTAGTCTCTGCAGCACACCATCCAGAAACTCTACTCCAACATGCCTTGCACAGTAGTAAGACAGACAGTGTCGTGCCCCCACCATACAGTCTCTCTGGGCTTCCAAATCCGATGCTAAGTGGTACACAGGAGTGTAACAGACTGAGCGGATAAGGAAGCTGCTAGTCAGTGACAACTAACTAGTCTTGTGATGCCATCCGTTGACCAGCACTCTAGTTCCTCCGCATGCCACCAAAGTGGCTGTACCGTTGACCCTTTTGGATCCATCTGCCACAGACACCATCAGACGTCCTGCTGCCGGCATCCTCATTGGGTGCAGCCTTTGCCTGAAGAGGCGTAACCTACAAAGTAGCAAAGGCATGCTTACCTCCTTGACTTAGCTAGCCACGATCCCACTACTAGATCTAGTCTAGTAGTAAACTGATGGAACATCACCTTCACAGCTAGGCTAGACCTGCCGGAGAACGAATCTCTGCCGTACTTCGCTGATGTTCGCAAGTGTCACTCCTACGCCACGGTGAGGTGCCAAGGTAGGATTTTGTAAACCTTGTTTATACCTTTCCTGTAGGTAGGTGACCAAAACTGCACACAATACTCCAAATCAGGCCTCACCAATGTCTTACACAACTTCAACATAACGTCCCATCTTCCATGTTGAATACATTGAAGGCCAATGTGCCATAAGCTTCCTTTATGACCCTATCTACCCGTGACACCACTTTCAATGAATTATCCACCTGTATTCCCAGATCCCTTTGTTCTAATGTGCTCCTCAGTGCCCTACCGTTCACCATGTAAAACCTACCCTGTCTGGTCCTACTAAAGCACAAAACCTCACATGTGTCTGCATTAAATTCAATCAGCCGTTTTTCCAGATCCCTCTGCAAGTCATGATTGCCTTCCTCACTGTCCACTACATCCCCAATCTTGGTGACATCTACAAAGGTTGACTTCTTCAATTTCATCCATGAAACAATTTATATCTCCAGTTTTCACATCCCACTTTTCCTTTTCCAAGGTGGCTGGTCGGAGCAAATACATTGAAGTGTATAAGGGCCTCTTAGATAGGCACATGGACATGTAGAGAACGAAAGGATCTGAAGCATGTTCAAGCAAAAGGGATTAGTGTAATTAGACATCCTGAGCTTAATTGTATTGGCCCAACATAAAGGGCCAAAGGTTTGTGTCTATGCTCCACTTACGTAGGTTTTGGAGATGATATTGTCCAGAAGGTTTTCAGAAGTCGAGAACGAGGCAGAGGAGATTCTGCAGATGCTGTAGATCCAGAACAACATACACAAAATGCTGGAGGCACTCAGCAGGTCAGGCAGCATCAATGGGGAGGAATAAACTCAGGCCCTTCATCAGGACTCAAAAGAAAGGGAAAAGAAGACAGAATAAGAAGGTGAGGGGAAAGGAAGGCAGTAGCTGTTTTATTAGATATTCATAACGAAGAGATGACAGTAGAAGTGTTGCAAGCAAGTAACACAGCAGCAGGTACCTAACCCTAACTGTAACTAATTCACTCTAACAAAGATCCTGCCTCATTGTCTTTCCCTATACTGAAAATTGGTTCAAGCTGGACAGATATGAGAATCTTCTCTGATAAGAACTGCCTGGGAGACAACAAGGGCAATATTGATTTACACTGCCATGACATCTCAGACCTACAGGCAAAATAACTAAAGCACAAAACCAGCTATACTACAAACTATTGAAAATTCACTGAACATTTACAGACAAACAGGCAATTATCCAAATATATCAGCAAGCATTAAAAAAGTTAAACTACAAGAAAAATAACAATGTTGACCCTAATCCAACATGTTCTATGCTTTCCTTATCTTAACCCGAAATCTTTAATCTAAATCTAAACATTCTTGTAGAAGCAACCTCTCAGCACCTACTTTGTCAGTTCTTCTGAGACTTTTAGATAATTAAATGAGGTGGCCTCTCATTCTAAATTCCAGAGGTTGTAACCAATCTTTATCAATCTAAACTTATGGAAAAAGCTCTTAATTTCACCAACTAATCTAGTGGATCTATTCACCAACTCTAATACTAGCATGTTGTTTCCTAAATATAGAGACAAAAGCTGCACATTATAATCTAAGCTTGGTCTTACCAAGGCTCTGTACAGTTCATTCAACCTTCTCTGCATTAGTCTGGATCTTGTTTCATGTAGATTGCCTCCATAAATAAGGGCTTGTGGTAATCATCGACAGACACTTGATTTTCTGACGTGATATAAGGCAGATCACTGATAAAGCAGTTTAAAGATCAGCTTTATTTGTCACGTGTACATCAAAATATCCAAACATACATTGAAATGCAACATTTGTATGAATGGCCAACACAGTCCGAGGGTTTGCTGGGGGCAGCTTGCAAGTGTCGCCATACTTCTGGCACCAAAATAGAATGCCCACAACTTATTAAACCCTTACCTGTACATCTTTGGAGTCTAGAACGATTCCAGAGCACCGGGAGGAAACCCTCGTGGTCAGGGGGAGAACGTACAAACTCCTGGCAGAATTGAACCTTCTATAAAGGTCACAGTACCTGCTATGCTACTGTGACACCTTGCAGCTGAGGTAGCTTGAGGAAAGTTTGCTGGAACGACCTGGGACTAGGCTGAGAAGAATAGTCTCCGTCATCTTCATTTATACTAGGTATGGCTACAGCTCACTGAAGAGTTTTCCTCGACTCTAACTTCATTATGATTGGACTATTTGATCCCACATTTAGTCAAAGCTGCCATAATGCCTATGTTAGGTTCTCTTACATTACCTCTGAAATTCAATTCTTTAATTCACAGCTGCAGTAAAGTTACATACTGGACTGGGGATTTGAGACTATGATACATCACCATTCCATTCTTGACAGAAAATCGTTTGGCTTTTATACTCATCAAGGATAAAGAATCAATTTTATTTGCCATATATATTTACATGCATTAGGAATTTGCTGTTGGTCAGGGAGTGACACACAGTGAAAACAATAATATTCAACAATTATAAAAAATAAAGAATTATATTAAAATTACAATGTAAACACCATTATAAAAAGTGGTGTAAAGTGTCTACAGTGCAGTGGTAATAGATAGAGATGATGAGGATCTAACTAGAATGCTTGATCAGATGAATTGTCTGGGAGAAAGTTTTTTTAGATGGCATGAAGTTTTTATTTTAATAGCCCTACAGCACATTCCAGATGTGCTGCACTCTACAATAACTGACAACTGGCTTGCTGACAACTCCTCTCCTGTCAGTTGTCCAATTGTTCACTTCCAGTCACATCTGGATGTGGCAGGTTTGCAAAGATGTGAACACACAAGAGGTGCTGTTGAGAGTCCAGTGGAGGTTCTCAGTCTGAAACACTGTCTATTTTCCTCCATAGAAGCTACCTGACTTAGAGCTCCTCCACCATCCCTTGTGTTGCTCCAGGATCTAACACCTGCAGTCTCATATGTCTGCAACATGCAAAGTTTTCATCTGGGACTGTGCAAGGTGCAGCGATTAGCATGCCAGTCCAGTACGCTTGCAGAGGAGAAGCCCATTTTTATGAAACATTGTATTTTTAAAATTGATAGTAGTCTTCAAGTTCTAGGCTGACAATGCCCAGCAGTGTGTTTCCTTCTGTCGAGCTGGAGACCAGGATAAAAGGATTTAATTTCTCGGGTCCAATGGGGAAAAGCTGAATTCCCTCTGAGCGTAGATGTTTGGAGGATGCTGGAATACTTCTTCCCAGCGGAACACAATGAAGCACAACCAGCATTGCGTTCCATATCAACTTTCATATTACAAAAGCATTATTTTAAAATAGGTGCAGCACTTCCAGTCACAACGGGATTGACACATATTCTGACAGTATTTCCCTGACTTGCAGTACTCACATTTCACAGTAAATTGCTTACGGTAGTTCTCAAATGAACGAATTGCTGTTTCTAACTGAGAGGAAGTTTTGAATGAAGTCACATAAAAATTTGATCAGATTTGTACTAAAGCTGCCAAGCTCATGGACAGAGGGACAGACATAATGATAGCAGCACAATATGTCTACCTTTATCAGAAGAGTTTATTGTTTACAGCAGCATGTGAACCAAGGATCGAAGACAGAGGATTGTTTGCAAATTATACAGACAGTGGCCACTTTATTTGGAACTGCCTGAACCTAATGAAGTGGCCACTGAATGTATATTTGTGATCTCCTGCTGCTGTTGCTCATCTACTTCAAGGTTCAACGCGTTGTGCGCTCAAAGATGTGTTCAAAACTGCTGTAAGGCATGATTGTTGGATTTACTCTCACCTTCCTGTCAGTTTGAACCTGTCTGGCTGTTCTCCTCTGACCTCTCTTATTAATGAGGCATTTTTGCCCACAGAACTGCTGATGCTTTTTTGATTTTTGCACCATTCTCTGTAAACTCTAGAGCAGGGGATCCCAACCTTATTATGCCTTGGAGCCTTACAATTACCCAAAGGGTCTGTGGATCCCAGGCTGGGAGCCCCTGCTTTAGTGACTGTTGCATGTGAAAATCTCATAAGCTGAGCAGCTTTTGAGATACTCAGACCACCCCATCTGGCACCAACAACTATTCAACAGTCAATGTCACTTAGATCACATTTCTTGCCCATTCCAATGTTTGGTCTGAACAACTTGACCATGACTTCATACTTTTATGCATTGAGTTGCTGCCACCTGATTGGCTGATTAGATATTTGCATAAATGAGCTCTGGACAAGTGTACCTAATAAATAGCCACTAAGTGTATCATTTGTTGATAAGAATTCTAATCATCAATTTATTTCAAAAATTAGTACTTTTGTACAGCTTGTAAATAAAATCCAACATGTGGGATGTACATCTAATGTTCATCTACCAGGGGTTCACAACCTGAGGTCCATGGACCCCTCAGATAATGGTAGTGATCCATGGCAAAAAAAAATGTTGGGAAGCCCTTATTGACCAACACGAGTAAGAGGTTTTTTTAATATCCCTTGCAACATTTAAATTCAGCTCTGGTTACATGAGATAGAAAAAAACAAATGTACACTGAGAGCTCCTTTGCAACATTCTCGTTCACACAAAATATGCAGCTTTGGCCCTATATTCAAGGGTCAAAATACAAATCCAGTTTTTCCTGTGAAACTGAGAATGCACATTGAGAAAAACACTTACCCTTGGCTTTTTCTCATTTATCTTTAAATGGTAGCGGGGCCAGGCAGGGTGATGTGGACTGGCCAGCTGCTCTATTTGTTTTAATCATTGGCCAAATTCAATATGAGATTTTTTTTCAAAAACACACAATGCAAAAAAATCTCTTCCATTTTGCAGAAGAAAGGAACATTAAATATTTTAAGGCTGATGAAATGGAATAAAATTGTCTATTTTGGCAGGTGTTTGGGATTTAATAAAGGTCGGTTTTCTAAAAAAAAATAATTTCTGTTTTAAATTATTCTTCATTGTTAACTTTCTGCCTGAAATGGCACAGGACAATCTGTGAGCCAACCGAACAGTACATTGTTAGTAAAACTCCACATGTTTACAAACTACTATGTTCAATATTTCAACTCTTATGTACTTTCATCTGAACTTTCCAGTCCTGATGACTGGTCTCATCCGAAATGGCAAAGTTTAAAGTTCAAAGCAAATTTATTATCAAAGTACAGTACGTAAATGTCACCATAAACAACCCTAAGAGTAATTTTCTTGCAGGCATTCACAGTAGAGCAATGAAATGCTACATACCAAAACTGACAAATAACAAGTGTACATAAGACAAACTGTGCAAATAAAATTAATTAATTGATTGGATGATTTATTAGTTAATTAATACTGAGAACATGCATTGTTAAGGTCCTTAAAAATGAGTCCATAAGTTATGGAATCAATTCAGTGTTGAGGTGAGTGAAGTTATCTACACTGGTGTCAGGAGCCTGATGGTTGAAGGGTAATAACTGTCCCTAAACCTGGTGGAGTGGGAACTAAGGCTCCCCTGCCTCCTTTCCAATGGCAGAAGCAAGAAGAGAGCATGGTCTAGATGAATGGGGCCTTTGAAGTTGGATGCTGCTTTCTTGTGGCAACGCTCCTTGTAGATGTGTTCAGTGCTAGGGAGGGCTTTTCTGTCGACTACATGGATGCTACCTGACCTGCTGATTTCCCCCAGCACTTTGTATTTGTCACCCTGGATTTCCAGCATCTGCAAAGATCTTGTGTTTATATTTCATTGCAGCATCTTCTATATATTACAAAGTGTCTGTAAAGCATGCACTTCTGAAAATATGGAGCTTTATTTTACAGAATAAAAGAAATACTAGTAGTAAGTTTGCTTGTGTTTTCTATAAACTTAGATGCTGCCACAGTAAGTCACTATCAAACCACAGAGCCATAGGAACTCTTAACGGAGAGAGAAGTTATTTAGGTGATTGTATCTGTGCCAACTCTTTACTAGAGCTGTCCAACATAAACCCTTCTGTTTTCCTCCTACCTCCTGCCCATGCTTCAAGCTTTCATATGTGTGCACCTTAGAAGTTGCAAAGAGCTGGAAGGAGCTGTCAGAATAGGTGGTGGTGGCAGGTACAAATACAATGTTTGAAAGACATTTAGACAGGAAAGGCATAGAGAGATATGGGCCTAATATAGGCAAATAGGATTTAGCATAAATGGACATCATAGTCATGAGGTGAGCCAAAAGAGACCAGTTCTACACAGTAGGATTCTATGATTTTATCTCCGTTTTGATTCCCTTTTGTTGCATTCATATCCCCAGCATCCCAAACAGTTTTCATACTTTTACCAATTTCACCTAAACAGATCATCTGATCATGTTTTCACTTCTGATCACAGGATTTTGCTGCTAGGTTTCTTTCAATGCAAAGATCTACACACTGCTGGTAAATGAATGGAACTGATCATTGGTAAATTGGTTTATTGCAGTCACATGTACTGAGGTACAGTGAGAAAGTCCTTCTCTACTGTCGCAATGAGGCCACACTCAGGTTGGAGGAGCGGTACCTTATATTGTGGGTAGTCTCCAACCTGATAACATGAGTATCAATTTCTCAACCTTCTGCTAATGGCCCCACCCCATCCCACCATCTCCTTCACCAGTCCCCATTCCCTTTTCCCTCTCGCACTTTATCTCCTTGCTTGCCCATCGCCTCACTCTGGTGCACATCCCCCCTTTTCTATCCCCACCTATCAGACTCCTCCTTCTCCAGCCCGTATCTCTTTCACTAATCAACTTCCCAGCTATTTATTTCCCCTCCCGGTTTCACCTATCACCTTGTGTTTCTCTCTCCCCCCCCCCCCCAACTTTTAAATTTACTCCTTAACTTTTTTTCTTCAGTCCTGCCGAAGAGTCTCGGCTCAAAACATCAGCTGTGCTTTCTTTCATAGATGCTGCCTGGCCTGCTGAGTTCCTCCAGCATTTTGTGGGTGTTGCTTGGATTTCCAGCATCTGCAGATTCTCTCTTGTTTGCCGTTTATACTGATCAGTTCATTACAACAGTGCATTGAGGTAGCACAAGGTAAAACAATAAAAGTGTAGAATAAATTCTAACAGCTGCCTAGAGAGTGCCGTGTAGGTAAATAATATGGCACAAGGTCAAAATGAAGTCAATCTTGAGATCAAGAGTCCATTTTGTTGTGCCCAGGGACTGTTCGATAGCTTTCTAACAGTGGCATAGAAGCTGCCCTCGTCCCTGGTGGTACCTGCTGACGGGCTTTTGAATCTTCTTCTGAATGGGGTGCATGAAGGGTGAGAAGAGAAATTTCTGGGGTGGGTGGGGTCCTTGATTATTGCTGGCTGCTTTACTGAAGCATTGAGAAGTGTATACAGAGTCTATGGAGGGGAGGCTGGTCTCTGCGATGAGCTGATCTGTGTCCACAACCCTCTCCCAGCCAGAGCAGTTACCATACCAAGCCATGATGCTTCCAGACAGGATGCTTTCTATGGTGCATCGATAAAAATTGGTGAGTGTCAAAGGGGACATGCACAATTTCTTTAGCCTCCTAGGAAGTAATGGCACTGGTATACTTTCTTGGCTGTGACATCTATGTTGTTATATTAGGACAGGCTATTGGTGATGTTCACTCCAACTCTCTCTACCTCAGCACTATTAACATAAGCACCAGTGTGTGTACTGCCCCACTATCTAAAAGCAGCAGTTCTGTTTTGCTGTCATTGAGGGAAAGGGTGTTGTCATGACACCACATAAATAGGTTTTGAGTCTCCTTCTTCTACTCTGACTTGTTGTTACTTGAGATATAGTCCACTACGTGGCGGCATCTTAAAACCTGTAGATGGATTTGGAGCAAAACCTGTACAGACAGCAGAGCAGGGGACAGATTAGGCCACTGTCTGTAACAAGTTTGTACGTTCTCCCGATGGCCACATGGGTTTCCTCCAGGTGCTCAAGCTTTCTCACACAGTCCAAAGTTATAATGGTCGGTAGGTTTATTAGTCACAGTAAATTATCCAGTGATTAGGCTTTGGTTATACTGGGGGTTGCTAGGCAGCACAGCTCCAAGGGCCAAAAGGGCCTACTCAATGCTGTATCTCAATCAATCAATCAATTTGTAAATAAATAAGCAAGCAGCTCTGTGGAGCACCATGTTGCAGGTGTTGCTGCCTCCTTACGTGTTGTGGAATGCTGGTGAGGAAGTTAAGAATCAAAGTTCAAAATAGATTTATTATCAAAGTACATATGCATCACCTTACACAACTCTGAGATTCATTTTCTTGGGAGCATACTCAACATATCCGTAATAGAAACAATGAAAGACTGCACCAACTGTTCAACCAATGTTCAAATGTCAACAAACTTTGAAAATACAAAAAGAAAGAAATAATAATAATAATAAATAAGCAATAAATATTGAGAATACGAGATGAAGAGTCCTTGAAAATGAGTCCATAGGTGGGGGGAATATTTCAGTGATGGGATGAGTGAAGTTGAGTGCAATTATCCCCTTTTGGTCTCCAGTTACAAAGGGAGGTGTTTTGACCCAGGTCTAGGAGTTTGGAGATGAGTTTGCTTGGAATTATAGTATTAAAGATGGAGCTGTAACCAATAAACAATAGTCTAACATATATTATATAAGTCTTTATTGTCCTAGATGTTTCAGAGATGAGTGTAAGGTCAAGAAGATGCCATCTACTGTTGCCCAGTTTTTTGTTTTTTTAATTTATTTGGAGATATAGCTTCGTAATATGAGCTTCTGACTCAACAAGCCTGTGTTGCTCAATTACTCCCATGTGGGTTAACATACTAATCTGTACATGTTTAGAATATAAGAAAATAATTCTGAATAATTTCTGAAATTATGTCCAATGGACATTATGGAAAAATTTAGTAGCCACCATTTATAACATGATCATGAAAATACAGCCAGAAGTATCAGAAAAAATTAAGAAGGAATGGGAAAAAGAACTTCATTGTCTTATTCCCACTGAGCAGTGGGAGAAAATTTTTCAATTAGTCAATTCTTCTTCTATTTGTGCTAAACATGCCCTAATACAATTTAAGGTTGTACATAGGGCTCACATGTCCAAGGATAAACTTGCTCGATTTTACTTTCATGTTAATCCAACCTGTGACAAATGTTATTCTGAAGTAGCGTAATTGACCCACATGTTTTGGTCTTGCCCTTGTTTGCAAAATTATTGGAAAGATATTTTCGGGACTATTTCAACAGTTCTGAATATTAAATTGCAACCGCATCCTATTACTGCAATTTTCAGTTTACCAGTGGTGGATAATATTTGTTTATCCCCCTCAGCTCAGCGGATGATTGCATTTGTTACCTTAATGGCTAGAAGATCTATCCTATTGAACTGGAAAGAAATTAATCCTCCAACTATATTTCAGTGGTTTTCTCAAACTTTCTCTTGTTTGAGCTTAGAAAAATTAGAAGCATTGCCTTTGATACGTCAGTTAAATTTTAAGAAACTTGGAGACCATTTATCCAACATTTTCATATCAGTTAAACTGACTTTTCCTAAACCCTGCTTCTATTATCCTTAATTATTTGGATGGAGGTGCGGAGTTATTGACGCTACTGTGTATATTTGACATAATGCAATGGCCCTTGTTGGTTAGGTTTTTTTTTCTTTTCTTCTTTTTTGGGGATTTTTTTTCTTCTTATTTACTCCCTTTTTTCATAATTACTATGAGTTTGGGAGGTTATTATATATGGATTATCATCTATATGAATGTATACTTAACCTATTAATTATGTACTTTCAAACTCTCTGCATTCATGTTTCATTTATGTTTGTTTAAAATTAATAAAAAGATTTAAAAAGAAAGGAATATAAGAAGAAATTGGAGCACCCAGAGGAAACGTACACAATCATGGAGAGAATGTAGAAAAGCCTTTCTGAACAGAGGCGGAATTGAACCATGGTCACTGGCACTGTAATAGTGTTATGCTAGCCGCTAACTTCATAATGTTTGACATCAGAGCCACCAGGTAGTAGTCATTAAGGCACTTTACCTTGTTTTTCTTTAGTACTAGATAGTAGTGTTCTTTATAAAGCAGATGGGAACCTCCAAATGAAGCAATTAAATGGAAGACAAAGATTTCCATATATGATTGGTCAAAGTCAGAAGTCCTGAGATTCATCTACTTGTCCGAACATCCAGTGGTATAGTGTAAACTTGCTAAGGGAAAGGTTGGCTCTTGGATTCAGTCTCAGGTTAGACCAACCATGGAATTAATGGCCTGAAACATTTCAATGGGGATTTGGAGCTGCTGGGGTTAAAACAAAGAGGAAAGTTAGGCTTTTTTGTTTGAAGTTTTTATGATTTAGAAATGTTTCAATAGTTTTATTTTTAAAAATATTAGTAAAAACTTTAGAACTCTAACTTATGTACTTCGATTTTAAAACATTACATTTCATTGAGTCATTTAACTTTCCCCATAGTTTTGACAGTCCGAAAACCTGGGGGCTTAGCCTTTGCTAGCTGTCAAAGCTTTCAGAAGAGTGTGTTGGAACATTGAAGACTGTCCTTGTTTAAGCTTCATCGCTGGAGTCTCTGTCACTTTGGGCCTACACAATAGGCTCCCACCTTTGAACCAAGCAAGCACAGATACGGAGAGCAGACACATGAGAAAACCTTGCACTTTTAGCAATCAGTGGGTATTAATAAATTCATGCATGGTCTTTCTTTCCCTTCTCTGAGCTCTCTCTGTCAAAAATGTAAAAGCATATAATTTAAATTGAAGAGATTTAAGACTTCTACAATGCAGAAGAATCTGGGTGTCCTAGTTCAAAATTCACAAAAGGCTAGTAAGCTGGCACAGCAAGTCATTAGGAAAAGTGACAGAACTTTATCATTTATTGCTAGGAGGATTGAACATAAAATTGGGGTGGATTTGCTTCTGTCATTCATGAGACCATACCTGGAGGACAGTGTATGGTATCAGTGTTTTTGTAATCTAAGGAAGAGTACTGATGCTTTGGAAGCTATTCATAGAAAATCAACCAGCCTAATACCTGAGAAGGGTAGGTTGTTGAATGAAGTACAGTTGGTCAGGCAAGGCTGGAGATTAGGAAACTGAGAGATGACTTGAATGAAACATATAAGAACCTTTGGTTGATGTGGAGAAGATGCTTCCCCTTATGCAATTACTAGAATTGAGGGCCACAATTTTAAATGAGGGGTCACTCCTATAAGACAAATGAGGCAATACTTTATTTTCCTTTCTCCAAAACTCCCTTCCTCAATTTTGCAAAACAAAGAATAAAGTAGAATCTTTGAATATTTTTAAGGCAGAGGTGGATTGATATTTGATAATCAAGTGGGTGAAAGATTATCAGGGACATTTGGGAATCAGCCACAAACTTATTAAATGGCAGAGCAGACTTGATTAGTTATTTGGCTCACTCCTTCTCCTAATTCTTTTAGTAATATGTAATCAGTCCTACCATTAAGTATTTCTAAACAGACGAACACCTCACAGCAAACTGCATGGTCATAACTTTTTTTGAATCACTCAATCAACTTCATTTATTATTTTAAAATACTGGACCACTCTCACATTTTCTCTTTTATTCTATTACTCTGAAGAGAATAACCCCTGTACTGAAACCACACCCTAAAAGGCTAACAATTATAGTTCTGATTGAAAAGGTTATGGTCTGTATAATTCTCATTCTACATACATGTAAGTAATAAAATATGTATATATAAATGATTCTTGACAGATTATGTAATTTAAATTTCTGCTTGTTATGCCGCTGGCACATCGGGCAGCAATGAAGGCCCTCCATCGTTGCCTGTCCATACCATCGCACTCAGAAGGAGGAGGATTCTTCATTGCTGCTTCTGTAACAATTTTGTTTTCCCAGTCAGCCCTGAGCTGAACCCCTGAACTTGAGGACTGATGCACCGCCCCTGGTTTGGCCTCTACACTTTGACCTGTTTGGCATGGGTGACCCTACCAAGGGCCAAAGCACAAGGCCCTGACTCTAAACAAGAGAAAATCTGTAGATGCTGGAAATTCGAGCAATGCATGCAAAATGCTGGAGGAACTCAGCAGGCCAGGCAGCACCTATGGAAAAAAGTACAGTCGGCGTTTCCGGCCAAAACCCTTCAGTAGGACTCTAGCCAACTTAGCTGTCTGTGTCATTGAGGCACACAAGTCTCCAAACCCTGTGACAAGGTTATAGTCCTCTTGAAGGTGATTATGTAAGTAATGATATATAATGCTTAAGATGTTCTCTATATTATAAGAGATCATATTCCCTTGTTTTTATTTATATTTGCTTTTTTATACATGCCATAAAGGTGAAAAGATACATACTCCCTTTCTCAGTAATCTATTGAACTTCAGGCCAATGTACCTTTCATGTTTCCACAAATCTTTTTATTCATACAGGATCTTATACCTAGAGTGGGATTTGTTGCAGTTTTTACTGAGCAGTAAAAGACACTGCACAGCTGACAGGCCAAGAATTTATATCAGTTCCAAAGCGATTGGGCCGCTTGAGAAGAAATAAAGCAGCATTTTCACTGGTGAGCCTAGTGTGCATGTGTTACTCAGGCTACTCATAAATCAAACCTCGATTAATAAGACTGCCTGTTGCAAAACCACATGCCCATGGAAGTGCTTTCATAAGGCCCCATTTGTGAGGGGAATATGTAGTTCCAGTCCCTTTTTCAGAGACAGACATTCTGTACCCCCCTTACATCTCTTTATTAATATAAGTTACCTCCTGTACCTAATAAAATTGCTACCGACTTTATGTTCATGGCCTTCAGCGACTGTAGCCCATCCACTTTAAGATTCAATTTTCATTTAAGGTTCAGAGATGCTCTTCTGCACACCACTGTTGTAATGCATGGTTGTGTGAGTTACTGCCGTCTTCCTGTAAGCTTGAACCAGTCTGGCCGGTCTCCTCTGACCTCTCTCATTTTCACCCAGAGAACTGCTGTTTCTTTTTTGTTTTCTGCACCATTCTCTGTAAACTATAGAGACTGTTTTGTTTGAAAATCCCAGGAGTTCAGCAGTTTCTGAGATACACAAACCACCCTGGCACCAATCATTCCATGTCAAAGTTGCTTAAATCAGATCTTTTCCCCATTCTGATGTTTGATTTGAATAACTGAACCTCTTGACTGAATTCAGATGCTTTTATGCTGTGAGATACTGTTGCATGATTGGCTGATTAGATACTCCATTAATGAGCAGGTATATGGGTGTACCTAATAAAGTGGCCACTGAGTGTGGGTGTCACAGCCAAGGCCAGTATTTATTGCTCATCCATAATCTTCTTGAGAAAACAGAGGTAAGACACATTCTTGGACCACAGCATTCTTCCTGAAGAACATTTTCATAAAGCTTTTGGGTAGAGATTTCCAAGATCTAGGCACAGTGACAACAAAGGGGCAGCCATTTATTTCTTTATCAGTTGGTATGCCTCATGGAGGGGTAACCTACATGTCGCGGTTCTAAGGGATCCAAAGTGGAAAGAGTGAGCAGTTTCAGGTTCTTGAGTGTCAACACCTCTCAGGATCTATCCTGGGCTTAGTATATTGATTCAATTACAAAGAAGGCATGATAACAGCTTTATTTCATTAAGAGTTTGAGGAGATTTGGCATGTCACCAAAGACACCCATAAATTTCTTCAGATGTACCATCGAGAGATTTCTAACTGGTTGCATCAACATTTCAGGGTCGGAAAAAACCTACAGGAAGTTGTAAGCTCAACCATCTCCATCATAAGCAGTAACTCCCTGGCATCGAGGGCACTTTCAAAATTAGATACCTCAAAAATGTGGCATACATCATTAAGGACACCCATCACCCAAGACGTACCCACTTCCTATTGCTACCATTAAGAAGGAGGTAAAAAAGGCTGAAGACACACACTCAGCATTTCAGGGACAGCTTCTTCCCCTCCACCATCAGATTTCTGAATGGACAATGAACTCATGACCACTACCTTAGCTTTTTCCCTCTCGCTTTGCGCTACCTATTTAATGTATACTTCTTATTCTAATTTGTAGTTTTTATTACTATGTAAGGTGCTGCTGCCCAAAAGAATAAATTTCATGACATATGCCAGTGATATTAAACCTGATTCTGATAGGTTTGTGAGATGCTTTGGGTATCCTATATGAGTAACCGCAGAGTATTTTCGAGTCGGTGCACTGATGGTAGTAGGAGTGAATGTTTTGGGTTGTGGATACAATAACAATAAAGAAGTCCACTTTATTCTGAATGGTGTCGCATTGTCTGATTGTTGGAGCTGCACTCATCCAGCCACCACACACCTGGCATGTTTGATGGTTGGTAGGAAGACTTTTGGAAGCTTTTGAGTTGAGCACTCACTAAAGGACACACAATCTTTAACCTACTCCCGTAGTCTGAGAGTGTGTATGACTAGTCCAATAAGGATCAGTCAACGGCAACCATGAGACTATTGATGACAGGGGGCTTGAAGATTACAGTATAACTGCCATTGAACTTCAAGAGTGGGTCATTGGGCTCTCTCGTGATATTGTATAGAGCAACAGTCATTACATGGATACCCTGTTGCTTGCCACTTGTGAATCTATCTCCAAATATTGTCTTGTTTGTGCTGTATGCAAGTCTACTTCATTATTGTGATGCTCAGACTTTACTAGGCTTTGGTCAGACCACACTTGGAGTACTGTGAGCAGTTTTGGGCCCTGTATCCGAAAAAGGATCTGCTGGCATTGGAGACAGTCCACAGGGAGTTTACAATAATGATCCCAAGAATAAAGGGTTAATGTATGAGGAGAGTTTGATGTCTCTGGGCCTGTGCTTATTGGAATTTAGAAGAGTGGTGGGGGGATGATCTCATTGAAACCCACTGAATATTGAAAGACCTAACATCTTTGGGTTTATTTAAAACTGAGATTGATAGGATTTTAGTTAGCAAGGGACCAAAGGTTACAGGAAGATGTGAGGAAGTTGAGAGGGAAAGTAAACCAGCCATGATCGAATGGCAGAGCAATGGGCCAGATAATCAAATTCTGTCCTATGTCTTATGGTCTTGATTTCTGAAGAGCTACATAAATAGAAATGAACAATGTTCAATCAGCAGCAAGTGGTCATAAATCTGGCCTTCAGCTGGAAGAAGGGTCATTGATGTAGCAGCTGAAGATAGTGGAGGCTGGGACATTAACCTACAGAACTTCTACAATGATCACAATCACTTTCCTTTGTGTGAGGTATAACAACAGCCAGTGGTGAATTTGTCATTAACTTCATCTTTCCAAGAACCCTGTGCTGCTAAACTTGGTCAAGTATTGCCTTTATGTTGAAGGAAGCCTCCAGTATCAACCTTTACCATTTTTTATTGATGCACCACAGAAAGCATTTAGCTTGGATGCATAATGGCTTGGTACATCTACTGCTCTGCACTTGCCAGTTGAATCTTTGTGGTTACATTTAAGAAAGTGCAAGGGTAAAAAAGAGCCATTATGGGAATCATATATAGGCCTCCAAATAGTAGCCAAGATGTGTAGTTGAGATTAAAAAGGGAGCTGGAAGAGGCACGTAATAAAGGTAATGTCAGTTGGAATAGGGGATTTCAGTATCCAAGGGGATTGGGAAAATCAGGTTGATGTCAGATCGCAAGAGAGGGTATTTGTTGAATGCCTACGAGATGGATTTTTAGAGCATCTTGTGATGAGCCTACACAAGGAAAGGTTTTCTTAGATTGGGTGTTATGTAATAACCCAGATCTTATTAGGGAGCTTAATGTAGAGGAATTCTTAGGACGCAGTGACCATATGATTGAATTTATACTGCAATTTGAGAGGGAGAAGCATAAGTCCCATGTATCAGTATCACAACAGAATAAAGAGAATTACAAAGGCATGAGAGAGGAGCATGCCTGGGTCAGTTAGTGGAGGATACTGGCAGAGATAATGCCAGAGCAGAGATGGCTGAAGATTCTGGGATTAATTCACAAGGCGTAGGACAGATATGCCCCACAGAGAAAGAACTTTTTAAATGGCAGGGCTAGCCAACCGTGGCTGACAAAGGAATATAAGGACTGCATAAAAGCCAAGGAAAGGGCATATAAGGTAGCAAAAGTGAATGGGAAGTTGGATGATTGGGAAACTTTTAAAATCCAACAAAAGGCAATTCAATAAACTACAAAAGGGGAAAAGATGAAGTATGAAGGCAGAGTCGCCCATAATACAAGGCAGGATACCAAAAGCTTTTCAGTTATAAAAAGAGTAAAAGGGAGGTGAAAGCTGATATTGGACCAATGGAAATGATGCTGGTGAAGTAGCAATGTGGGACAAAGAAATGGCGGATGAACTAAATCAAATCAACATGGTTTCTGCATAGAGAAATATTGCCTGACAAATCTATTAGAGTTATTTAAGGAAGTAAAAAGCAGGGTGGACAAAAGAAAAGGCTGTGGATGTCATTTACTTGGATTTTCAGAAAGCATTTGATAAGTGCCACACATGAGGCTGCTTAACAAGATAAAATACAATGGCATTATAGGAAACATATAAGTATGGATAGAGGAATGGCTGACAGGCAGGAGGCAGCGAATAGAAGGAGCATTTTCTGGTTGGCTGATAGTGAGTAGTGATGGTTCTCAGGGGTCAGTATTGGGACCTCTACTTTTCACATGGTCAATGATTTGGATAATGGAATTGATGACTTTGTGACAAAGTTTGTGGATGATATGAAGATAGGTGGAGGGGTAGGCAGTGCTGAGGAAGCAATGTGATTTGCAGCACGACTTAGACAAATTGGAAGAATGGGCAAAAAAGTAGCAGTTGGAACAGAGTGTTTGGAAATGTATGATAATGCATTTTAGTAAAAGCATCAATAGTGCAGACGATTCTCCAAATGGGGAGAAGGTTCAAACATCAGAGGTGCAGAGAGACTTAGGAGTCCTTATGCAAGACTCCCAGAAGCTTAATTTAAAGGTTGAATTTGTGGCAAATAAAAGGCAAATACAATGTTGGCATTTATTTCAAGGGGAATAGAATATAAAAACAAGGAGATAATGCTGAGAATTTATAAGACACTAGTGAGGCTGCACTTGGAGTATTATCAACAGTTTTGGGCTTTGTCTTTCAGAAAGGATGTGTTATCATTGGAGAAAATCCAGAGGAGGTTCACAAGGATTATTCTGGGAATGAAGGGGTTAACATATGAGGCGTGTTTGGCAGCTTTGGGCTTGTACTCACTGGAATTTAGAAGAATGCGGGGGGGATCTCATTGAAATCTACTGAATGTTGAAAGGACTTGATAGGGTAGAGGATGTTTCCAGGGCTAGAGGGCACAGAGGAAAGGATGAAGTTTTTTTAGCCAGAGTGTATTGAATCTGCAGAATGCTCTGCCACAGACTGCACTGGAGGCCAAGTCCGTGGGTATATTTAAGGCAGGAGTTGATAGTTTCCTGATCAGTCAGCACATCAAAGGATATTGTGAGAAGGCAGGGATATGGGGTTGAGTGAGATCTGGAATCAGCAGTTACAATGGGCTGAATGGCCTAATTTTGCTCCTATGTCTTATGGACACAAGGTAGAGCAGTGGATATAGTATATATGGATTTCAGCAAGGCACTTGATAAGGTTCTCCATGCAAGGCTCATTCAGAAAGTAATGAGGCATGGGACCCCAGGAGACCTTGCTTTGTGGTTCATTTTTGGTAGGTCAAATTTGAAGAAGGAATATAGTATTAATGGTAAGACTCTTGATAGTGTGGAGGATCAGTGAGATCTTGGGGTCCGTGTCCATAGGACACTCAAAACAGCTGCACAGGTTGTTACTGGTGTTAAGAAGGTGCACAGTGTGTTGGCCTTAATCAATCATAGGATTGAATTCAAATGCCATGAGGTAATGTTACAGCTATATAAGACTTTAGTTAGACCCCAATTGGAGTATTGTGTTCAGTTCTGGTCACCTCATTAGAGGAAGGATGTGAATATTATTGAGAGATTTACAAAGATGTTGTCTGAATTGGAGAGCATGCCTGGAGGTGTATAAGATGATGAGAGGCATTGATCGTGTAGATAGCCAAAGGTTTTTACACAGGGCTGAAGTGGCTAATACAGGGGGAGGGCAGAGCATAGTTTTAAGGTGCTTGGAAGTAGGTACAAGGGGGATGTTGGAGATAAGTTTTTCATGCAGAAAGTGTGTGTGTGGAATACACTATCATGAAAGTGGTAGAGAGTGATACAATAGGGTCTTTGGGAAACTCTTAGATAGGTACAGGGAGCTTAGAAAAATAGAGGGCTGTGCAGTTGGGAAATTCGAGGCAGTTTCTAGAGCAGGTTACATGTTCAGCACAACACTGTGGGCTGAAGAGCCTGTAATGTGCTATAGATTCCTGTGTTTACGTTTCTATGTCTTACAGTTATGCCCACAAGAAACTACAGAGTTGTGGACACAATCCAATGGAGCCAGCCTTTCTCCATGGACAATGTCTACACTTATCATTGCCTCAGTAAAGCAGCCAATATAGTCAAAGGTTCCACCTATTCTAGACATTTTCTCTTCTCCCCTCTTCTATCAGGCAGAATATACAAAAGTCAGGAAACACATGCCACCAGGCCCAAGGACAGCTTCTATCATTGTAATAAAACTATTGATCAGGCCATTAGTACAATAAAATTGCCTCTTGACTTCACAATCTACCTCATTATTTCCACCTATTGCTTACCTGCAGTGGATTTTCTCTGAAACTGTTATACTTTATTCTGCATTGTTATTGTTCTACCACAATGCACTATGTAATGACTTGATCTGTAAGAACAGTATGCAAGAAAAGTTTTTCACTGTATCTCAGTATGTATGACAATAATAAAGATTTAAGATTCCAGATTGTTTAATGTCATTTCTGGTACTCAAGTGAAATGGAGAACAAAATAATTGTTACTTCAGATCGCTTATATACATAGATTGATTGTATGTCCATAAAGTGATACTATGCACAGCAGTGTTTGTACAGAAGGTGACTGACAGGAAATTATAAAGTAGTGGTGGCTCAGGATGTGGAGGAGTGGGCTACTGGCTGGAGGTGTTGATCAGCCTTGCTGCTTGGGGAAAGTAACCGGTTTTGTCTCTGGTGGTCCTGTCATGGATGCTAAGTAGCCTCCTCCCTGATGGGATTGGGACAAACAGTCCATGAGCAGATTGGTGGGATCCTTCAGATGCTACTGGTTTCAACTCCAATTCCAATTCCAAAGGCATTCACTCTCTCCTCACATCTGGAATTCACCTTGTTGGGTGAGTGTTTGGATGAATGTGTGGTGAGATCTGTTGAGCATTCCTTGCTCTTGGGTGTAATAAATTCAAGAGTGAATTATGTTCTGTACCGATGCACTAACTATAAAACCTGAATCCACGATATCATTATATATATTTTTTTTAAATAATGACTGAGCAAACAGGGGATAAGATTTGGGCAATGGTTTGATAATGGGAATTAAATGTGTCATGAGTATTTTCTTATAATTTTGAAAGAAAAATGGTTCATGTAATTAGAAAGCAATATGATACATATACATAACTGATATTCTCTTTGTCCCCTTGCATCAATCGCTATTAAGCTAATTAGCATAGCCTCCGGACTGAATCTGTTGCGTACTTTGACCAAAGTACCCTGGACCAAATCAAACTGCCTGTTGATAAAGCATATCTAATGATCGAAAAGGTTTAGGGAGTAGGCCAAACCCAGGCAAAGTGGGCTAGCCCAGGTAGACAACTTGTTGGCATGGGTGAGATGAGCCTGTTTCCCTGCTGTGTAACTCTTTGATTCTCAGTATTTGTGTGCATACAGTATCACTGGCAGTAGATAAATGAATCCCCAGTTATTTCAGTGTATAACATTTAAATACATTTGAAACAATTACAAATTAATTTTATGAATTGTTATTAAGTCATTAATTTCACTGGCCAGAAGTTAAAGAGGAAGCTTGCCTTAGTTCTGTTTGATTTTCTTTAACTACGCATTTAACTTGCTATAAATACCTAAAGCTGCTTAGCTTCTCATCTCTGACAGCATTCCACTAGGAAATGCCTATTATTGTCATTCAAATATTGAAAGCGGAAATTCTCGAATTATGTTATAAAAGCTGAAAATGCTAATGCTGTTCGGAAGCAGCATCTGTGGAAAGGTAAGTAGTGTTCAACATTTCAGATCCAAATCATTTCATCAGAAAGAGCCGTTGCTGCTCATAACCCCAAAACTACAGGGGTGCTTGAACGGAAATAAATCACAAGTCCCAGCCGCTCCTCCGGAATGTCCGATGCAACATTTATTTACACCAGTAAACCAATCGCTTGATGGGTTGATAGAACATTTTTGCTGTCCAGGTCGAAAGAAGTGGGTGAATTGCAGAGAGAGGGAGAGAGAGAAAAAATGAAAGCTGACCAATTAAGTCCTAATGCAGGTTTTCCACCTGAAACGTCGACAATTCCATTACATCTTCAGATGCTGCTCGACGCGTTGAGATCGCCTGCAGACATTTGTTTTCTTGCTACGAATTTCAGCATCTACACTAGCCTACACTACCAATTAATATCGTCCCTTCACAAAACTTGATACTGCCGACCCATATTGTTTACTTGTTCTCTTTACAGACATACGGGAATTCTACGTACCTTGCAGCAGTGAGATTTCACTAATCGTGGCACCCATCCTGTTAAGGCATTGCTTTTCAAAATGCTTCCTACGTATCTTTTCACATTCTAAAGTTTAGTTGCGCTAAACGTTTTTATTTCTCGCACTTTTTCACGTTGGTGGGCTGAGACGTGTCCGTTTAACATTCGTTTACCAGATGGATGCGTGTGAGGGAACAACTTAATACTTTTCTGCATGGAAATTCACCTTCCTGTTAAAATAACCAGAATTTCTGTTAGCGCCTATATTCTGTATAAATTCAGGGTCTGCAATCAAATCTGGGCTAAGTCTCATTAATAGATTTCTATCCCGGCATTGTGTGGACTCGGCTTAGGATTCGACTGTGTGCCTGGAGTTGTGTAAATGTCAAGCATTCAATAGAAAGCCCACCGCGGATACACAAACACCATTCGACATGGGCGTGTGATGTATGTCTCTCAGTACAATTTTTGAAAGCGCCTGATCTTATTCACGCTTATGTAATACATATTGTGACTCATCCAATAATCTCTTCATAGTCTGTGTAATTAGTCTATTTGGCTGGCTATGTTCCGTTGTAATCATTCGATCGTTGAAACAGACAAATGGTCGTGTAATCACAGATGCAGCAAATAACCATATTGTTATTTCGAAACTATGCCACAGATCAGATTTACTTGTCGCTATTTTGGGCCTGTGAAGTGAAGGTGACGGTGGAGCGACCAGGGTCAAAAGGAGAGGGGTGGGGGGCGGGGTGGTGGTGTTGTGAATAATTATAAAAGTACGTGTAACATTTAGAGAGAAGACAAACAAAAAAGCTGGATTGCACGTACTGAACTAAGACTGGCTAGAGAATTTGATTTCTGAAATTTATAAACATAAACTAAGTCCTTTGCCAAATATGCGTTGGAGAGGAAGCCTGTCAACGGGGAACGTTCGGTCAATGTAGATAGTGCTTAGCCCCACTGTAATGAACTTCAAATTTCAGCAGGGAAGCGATGCAAGCGCAGAAAGGACTGAAAGGCTTTCAGAACCTTACCAACTGTGCCGAGCATCTGGAGGTTTTTTTTCTGTTATATCTACTTGCATTAATCCATCAGAGATGGCAGGCTGTAAGAAAGTGATAGCTTAAGTATCGCAGCTAGTGAAACAAAATAAATAAGTTAACTGATTAGTCCACAAGAGCCCTACACAGCTGCAGATTGCCCAGGTATTCTCGGCCACTTGCTCCTGAATAGGTTCCAGCAGCGCGCACTCGTGGGAAGCTCGAAATAGTTCACTAAAACAGAGTTGCTATTTAAACATTCTGTTCAAATTAATCCGAACTGTCGACCAGTGCTGAGGACTAGACTAATGAGCCCACTTTAAAAAAATAAGCATCTTTTATTCGCCGTTAACTAATCTATTTTTCTTTCTAAGTTTGCATTCGTAAAAAAATGATTTTAATATAAATCCGATTCGATTACTTTTTAAAAATCAAGATGTTTCTTTAAAACTATCGGAATTCGAAAATGCATATCGATCAAAGCCCAATTTATCCGATTTGTATTTCTAAATCACTGTCTTGACTCAGGAAACGACCTAGCGACCCATTCGTTTAATTACTCGACGCTACAGCGGGGTTACAGCGGGGAAAAAAACTTTTATTTATAGTCCTCACTGAAATTTTGATCGCCGTGTCAAAGTTAAAAAGAAAACAGTTAAAAGAAGGCTTTTGATTAATGCAGTATTTTGATCCCTGTAAATGTTTTGATGTATTGGCTGAATGGTTTTGTTCTGTTACAACATCCTTTGTCAGGGATTATTCTTCCTACTTCAGCTGTTCGTCTCCTTCTGTAAAATATCCGGACAACATCTCCGCTGTAACAGTGAGTCGGCAAAACTAGTACATCCGTGTGTAACCTGTGCGCCATGTACAACTCCATAAATAACACGTGAATACGATATAAAATTAGGGCGTCGACGCACACCGTTAAATTCAATTTCAGCGCTCCGGTTAAATCTCACAGAGCGTGGAAAGGCATGATCCTTATGTGACAAATAATTCATTTGGAAGTTAAGAATGGCAGATGGAGTTTTACCGTATAAATGGTTTTACCGCAAGAGACCGTAATCTGCGCACATTGAGTATTGCTGAAAATTATGTCAGCTCACAATTAGCGTTTAAAACTGCGCCAAGGATAATCCCCATTAATTACATAAAATAATCTCCGCGGCGAAGTATTTATAAATTGAAGTGCGTCTTAAATGATCGAATGGCATCAATCGAGCACGTAATTTTTATAACACGGCTAGTGATTCTTTGCAACAGAGCGGCGCATTGGGTATTACCCCAGAGGCCACATTAATTCAACAGGAATTTCCCTTTTGCAGAGAGGCCCCATATATGAATATACCACTGATTTTTTTTCTTAAATGAGGTAAAACGGCAATTGTAGAAATCTGTGGATAATGGGATTTTTCCTAAAGTGTTAATACAGAACGAGGCTGTTCGGCCCATTGTATCTGAACTGGTTCTTCCAAAGTGATATGCTATTCCCCGTAGCATGTTATTTTCTCTTTAAATAACCCGCAAGTTTAGAAACAGATTTGTATTTCTTCCTTAGTGGGAAGAGGGTAGAAAATAAGCTCTTTTGAGGCAGATATGAAAACACGTTTGTTGATAGATAAAGAAAAATATGGAGAGATAATAGAAACAAATAATGTTGTATATAGTAGTTCATATTAAACAAGCAACATACGCTCTCGCAACGTATTTTCGGGTGTTTCTGGAGGGCACACGTTATGTATCCTTTGGAGCAAAAGCCGCAGAGTCTGGAAATCCGAAGCTAAACGAGAAATTCTTTTGAAACACTCAGCAGATCAAACGCCATCAAAAGAAAGACCCTCGAACTCAGATGTTGACAATCTTCCCTCCTCATCGAAGCTGCCTGACCTACTGACCAATATATTCTACTTTTATTACATACTCATAATATTATAAGATTATATCAATGCGATTTTGTAATTACAAATAAAACGGGAATTTATTCTAGCGACAAACATACGAAAACGATTGACGTAGTACCGGACTGCCACATTATTTACTTAATTGTGCACTTTATGATTTTGAACCTGGAAAATAATTTCCTACGTGTTGTTTTTATATTGTACACGTGGAAGGAGTGTGCGTTTATTCGAATGGGGCAGACAAGATGAAAAGGTAAATTGATCGGATTTAGAATTACAACTTTAGAGCGCATACATTTACTAAATGCTCATATTGCTTCACTACCTGATTAAGGCTGAATAAGTAATAGTGCGTGTATTGTTATACGGACGCATTGTATAAAGCAAATTGGAATTTACCGACAGCGTTTGATAGACTTGGGTAGCAAGCCTATCTCAATCTGATAAACACAGTTCCTTATGCACTTTAATATTTAACTCAAAGCACAAATGTGGACAGTGGAACCAAAACATCTGCCAAATAGGACTTAGCATTGTTTTCGACCGACCAGCGTGGTAACATAGCAACGTTATAACATTTTCTGCCAGAATTCTGTTTTTATTTACTAAATCTCACTTTGATTTTTATAGTACAGTATTTATATCAAATGCAGTTCAAATGTTAGCCTGCTCATTTCCTCTTGTAATATTGCTGAGCCGAAACATTGATGGTATTACAACGTATTTGACATATGTATGTTTATTACCATGTAGAAATATAGCAATTTTTATTTGTTATTATCCAGTATATTTTAAAACAAAAGGTAATATTATTATGCAACGACATTGGTAGAAGATTGCGTAATCCTGGGTCATGCAGATGTACTTCTGGAATGAATTACTCCAAGATATTCAAATAGTCTGACCTCGAGGGTGAGATCTGCTCTCGGTAACTAAAAAAAAACTGCATCAGGTTGCAACTTTCTTTGTCTTCTCATCGCTACCAAACGATTGTGCCGAAGGCTCGTTCACACCTGCAACCAGTGGCCACTTTATTAGGTACACCTGTACACCTGCCCGTTAATGAAAATGCATAATCGACCAATCACATAGCAGCAAATCATACAGAAAAGCATGCAGACACGGTCGAGACGTTCAGTTGTCGTTCAGACCAACTATCAGAGAGGGGAAGAAATCTGATCTAAGTGACTTTGACGGTGAAATGATTGGTGCCAGACGGGGTGGTCTGAGTATCTCAGGAACTGCTAACATCCTGGGATTTTCACGCACAACAGTCTCGAGAGCTTACAGAGAATGCTGCGAGGGTGAAAAACGCACACACAAATAATGCAGTGAGCAGCTGGTCTGTGGGTGAAAACGCCTCGTTAATGAGGGAGGTCAAAGTAGAATGACCAGACTGGTTCAAGCTGACAGGAAGGTCATAGTAGCTCAAATAACCAAATTTTACAACAATGAAGAAGATCATTTCTGTATGCACAACATGTCAAACTTTGAAGTAGATGGGCTACAGTAGCAGAAGACCATGAACATACACTCAGTGGCTACTCTATTAAGTATAGAATGTATACTTTCTATGAAGTGTATATAAAGTGGCTACAGAGTGTATAGTCTGTCACTTGGAATTCACATTCGATAGTAATCATTTGGTTTTGGGGTTAACAAAAATAATAATGAATAATCGAAAAGCACTGGATAGAAGGCATAATATCACATCAGAAAGTGGCCTTATACAAACAACCAGATCATGCAATGGTACTATCCCTGTTACCTTGCTGCACTATAATTTAGGCAATCAGTTAATTAATAATATAAAGCTTACATTTGCCTTACACAAGCCTTACATGGCATCTAAGGTACCAAAACAGGGAGTGCAAAACCTACCGAGTATTACCACCTTTCATTTCAGATTTTCATAATTTGATGTTTTTTACTGTATGGTTGGGACAACATGACATTCAAACCAATAAGCCTTGCAGATCCTTAGGCTTAATTCAACCCTCCTCGATTTTATCCTTGCCTTTCTTAATCACTTTTTTTTAGAGATACAGTATATTGATGGGCTCTTCTGGACGCAGATTTACACCCATGTGACCAATTAACCTACTAGCCCCATAGGCCTCTGGAATGTGGGAGGAAACTGGAGCACCCGGAGGAAACCAACGCGTAATGGGGAGTACATACAAAATCCTTGCACACAGTGAAGGACTTCAACCTGGGTCCACAGCAAAGGAATTCAAACCGGGTAGCTGGCATTGTGATAGCATTATGCTAATCCCTATTCTAGAGATCACACATCCCTGCCAGAATTAATAGTGAACCCTTCTTTCATCCTACTATTTTTGAATCATTACATTGCATTCCTCTTTTTCTAGAGCCCGTTTAACCATTCTTTTTTTATTAAATTGTTTTTACATCTACCCTAGTACCCCTGTAGCATTTTTTCTTAAATAGTATGGAATGCAGGATTGTTCCAAGTCAGATCAAAGCAAATGCTTTGTACGTTTAGCACAACTGTTCACTTTTTCGGGGAGTTATAAATCTGCGTTAAAGTCTTTTCTTATTTTTATTACACCGCCCTCATATCCATCCTTTAATGGACTTAACTACTTATTTCTTATGTGGAGCCCTTGTTCCTTTTACCAATTAGATCAGTACACATATATCCATGCTGATTTCTGTGTGTACCCATTGTGCAAAGAGAAATGTCTTGACTTCCTGCAGTCTGTCACAGTCCTCATTGGTAGTAATTTTGATTCCCAATTCTCTATAGCTGGGAAATTTGGAAATAATAGTTCCAGTTCTCACATTTAAACCATTATATAAATATTAAACAGCATTAAAGCAGAGCTCAGGTTTAATCCGTCTGGAACACCACTTCACCCAGTTATATTAATTATTCTCAACTCCTCCTGTGTTTAGGTTTCTGTTTGATAACCATGTATAACCTATCCTACCATCGGCCCCCTGTCTTCACGCGTTGCAACCTTTGTTATAATCCACCATTTGATAACATGTCAAAGATTCCTGAAGAATTAAATGCTTATATCTTCAAAAATCCATCCTTTTGTTATCCTACCACTGTATACCATTTTCTGTGACATTTATTTGGCATCATTAATACAGGAAACCATCCAAGGATTTGATCATGCAGGGTGGGGGTGGTAAGGTTGATATCTGAGAGTCCATAAGAACATAAGACATAATAGCCCATTGACCCATTGAACGTGCTCTTCAATTCTATCACGGCTGTTTTATCATCTCTCTCAATCACATTTTCCAGCCTTCTCCTCATAATCTTTGATAAACCCATAACCTTTGATATGAATCAATGTCTCAGAACAAGAAAGTACAAGAAAAGTGATAGAAATTGAGAATGTTTAGGGATTATTTGCAACACAGAAGTCCAAACATATGGCAGAAATATTAATGTATAGACTAACATCAATATAGCAATTCTCAATATTTTAATATGGAATCATAACATGATGCAACTATGGAGGCAGAACAACCCATCCTATTTGCATCTAAGCTAAACATGCCTCCGATTCTTCACCCTTTCACCACAACACTGAAAAGATTTTCACTTCTAGGTTTAATTGAATTACTTTCTGAGTGTTATTAGTGAATCTATTTCAACCACCATTTCAGGTGGCATATTCCAGACAATAACATGTTATTGAGTGAAGTAAATCATCTTCATTTCATCACTGGTCGCACAACCTATCACTGAGCTGTTCCCACAAACTAAGGACTCACTTTCACGGACTCTTCATCTCATGTTCTCTATATTTACAGTTATTTATTTATTTGTTTGTTTGTTGTTGTTATTTCTTCTTTCTTTTTGTTTTTGCAGTTTGTTGTCTTTTTCACATTGATTATTTGCCCGCCCTGTTGGGGGTGGTCTTTCATTATTTCTAGTGTGTTTTTTGTATATACTGTGAATGCCCGCAAGGAAATGAACATCAGGGTTGCCTGTGGTGACATAATACATTTAGTTTGAACTTAGAACT
This sequence comes from Hypanus sabinus, assembly GCF_030144855.1. Lineage (NCBI taxonomy): Eukaryota > Metazoa > Chordata > Chondrichthyes > Myliobatiformes > Dasyatidae > Hypanus > Hypanus sabinus. Next base: position 173,380,587 of record NC_082709.1, on the reverse strand, counting down.
TCGGCACTTCCGTCAACTCTCTGCCTTCTCTCATTAACTTCTCTGCTTTACTTGCTTCTCGGATTCCTGTGCATTCACAGGATTGCCTACCTACATTTATTCTTCAATTCTCCTTCTGCTTTTACATTTCTCCAAGGCCTAGCCCATTCTTACTTTTAAAAGGCCTTGTGAGATCTCTGTGATGACTTTTTGCCCATCCTATTTAATGTGCAGATTCATTGGAGAATGTGCCTTCAGCCACCTTAGCTCCAGTTCTCGGATTCTCTCCTTGCCTTGCTGTTCTTCTTTTGTTTTGTTCTTGATGTTTTTGCTGCTGCTGCTCCTGCTGCTCATGTTGTTCTGATAAACACTACAGGCGTATTACGTTGGCACTGGAATATGTGTTGACACTTGTGGGCTTCCTCCTGCACATTCTCGGATGCATTTCAATGTACGTGCAATAAATAAATCTGAATCTGAATCTGCATTTGTCCCATCCTCACCTCTGCAGAGAATCTACTTAAATCTTCACAAACAAGAGAAAATCTGCAAATGTTGGAAATCAAAGTAAGATGCACAAAATGCTGGAGGAACTCAGTAGGCCAGGCAGCATCTATGGAGAAGAGTAAATAGTTGACATTTCGGGCCAAGACCCTAATGAATGGTCCTGATGAATGGTCTTGGCCCAAAACATCGACTGTTTACTCTGTTCTAAAGATGCTGCCTGACCTGCTGAGTTTCTCCAGCATTTTGTGTGTACTATTTAAAACGTGCTTGAAAGAGCAGGGGACAGACCTGTCCTAATACAGCAGTAATAAATTTTACTGATAATAGTCCTTCAATACAGTGTACATCATTCACTTTTAAACTATTGTTTTATGTTATCAGAATCAACTGGTTTGGGAACCCTTTTGTTAAATCTATAATCATATTTATCCATCCTCAAGATATCAATGCCATTTTTCTCATTGAATACCATGATATTTTCTTTTTTTTTCAAATATTGTCCTGTGCTCCCAAAGTCTTTTCTAAATGGAACAATCCAAAACTGACTAGAGTACCTCAGATGGGCCCTAACCAATGATGCATAATGTTAAACATTGCTCCTTTTTTCTGTATATAAAGCCAAAGATTTTACACTCTCCCCAACTTGAACTGCTATCATTCATGGTGTTACATAACCTCAATCACAAAGTATAATTCATTCATATTAGCCATAAAACAAATCAGTATATAATGTTAACTTACAATGACATAATGATCCCAGACGGATAACTACAATAATATCAATCATATATAAACACAATATTCAGTCGTATAAATATTCTGCAGTTATTAGTATGGATATATTAAGGTTCTTTGCCCCTTTACAGAATTGATTAATTATTGCACTGCTGCTACTTAATAGGAGAAGGATCCTTCAACCTCATTCCTCTGCTTTTTCTCATAGCCATGTAAACGATTCTCTCTTAAGCACCTAACAAAGTTCATTTTGAAAGCATGTTGATCCTTGTTTTCAAACCCCCCCCCCCCCACATACAGCGAGTTCCAAATCAATAATCTTGGCATAGCCAAGTTTCCCATATACCTTAACTGCGGTATATAAATGGTGTTAATATGCGATACTAATACGATATAATAATTAAAATGTGTTGTGCGTTATCCAACTACTCTATAATATCAACTTACTAACTATAGTACAATAATGTGAAGTATCTAACTAAAATATAATTGTGTTTGTCATATAATCACACGCACAGTTAGTCATATTGCTGAAGTATAATTAGTTACGTGTATGTTTAATATAACGTCAATCATAGAGCTGCAATATATCAGACAATGCAATAACACCAATCACATAATTTCAATGGATATGCCGACCACACATAATCGAAAGTCAGTTGAGTTTAATGTAGCAGTTAGCGATACACCACAATATAATTCTTGCGAGTCACGTAGTTTCATAACAGGAACGTAATGTTATAACGCCGGCCTGATAGGAACGGTATTAGGATGTCAGACTCTAACTAAAACATGTCAATAAAATAAGACGCCAACGTCATATATGTGATGAACCCGCTAGATAACTACAAAATGATGTCATTGCTATGAGTTCAATGTAACAACATCAGATTTGTAACCCCGCATTGTTACAATATCACACCCAAATTAAGCATAAATGTCCACACAACAGTAGCTCCAACTCGGTTGATTAGGTAACTTCAGTGGAATAGGTGGTACCTTACGATCTGGAATTATAATATGAATTAAGTTTATACTAGCTGACGCCAGTTTAGGATATGATAGTGACGGTTGCGATCCAAATGTTGGAGTTGAAAGTTTAATTTAGTGATGAAAGTCACAGTGTTTTGTAACTCTGTCAGTGGAAACATTCATAAGTAGTATGACATTTGGCGCCATATAGATGGAACCATTTCAGTCAGGTGGTCCTGCGTTGGTCTTCCTCTCGACATCACTCGCTCACTTATCCCAAAACAACACGAACTAACGCAGAGTGGCAGAACGAGAGATTTTTCTCAGCTATGATATAGTATGTCCAAAATACGAATTCAGATGAAAGCAGGTCAAGCTGATATAATGGCGAACACTAAGAGTTAGGATTAACAAAGGATGCACGGAAAATACAACATTGCGACTATAACAGGACAGTGGCACAACGGTGCTAAACCTTCTGAACTTGAACCTTCCTGTCACTCTACTCTTCGGTGGAAAAACGCCTGCGCACACTGCCTTTCTCGATCTGATTAGATGTCGCCAAATCTTGGCTCTTGATTATTTTTCATTCCAAGTGGGTGAGTGGGGCATGAAGAATCAGTCTTTGAGTGGAACAAGGAGTGAATTAGCGCATGGACCGACCAATAAGGGAATGTGATAGTCAAGAGATGAGATAATGAGGCAAGAGCGCAGAGTAAAGATGAAATTGTGTGAAGAGTGTAAAAGAGACCATATTAAATATTGATTGGGAGGCAGGGAGTGAAACCGGGTGGATGAAATGATGCGCCGGTGAGACTATGAAACTAATAACTAATTCGTGAAGGAGAGTGGGCGAGAGAGACAGAGTGAATGGGATTTTGAACTAGCGAGGTAGTGATTGAGTGAAACAGTGAGATAGTGAGTGGGACAATGAGAGAGAGGCGGTCAGTGGATGGATAAGCAGGACTGTGCAGAGGAGTGGCAGTCAATCTGACGTACGGTGAATGAAACAGTGAGACAGTGGGAAGTGAGTGAGCCAATCGACAAATTAATTAACTTAGAGTACACGCGTGATTTGCTTCGTAGGTGAGTGAACCAGAATGAAGCAGCCATAGAGTGATAGTTGGAGTAGGGGGTGGGGTGGGGTGGTAGGTGAAGATTAAATTTGTGGCAGAGGAGTAGTGGTTGATCAAGAGCGCTTACGCACGCGTAAGTTAGACAGAGTGCGCGTGGGAGTAAAGAGCTTTTCGGGACACGCTGCGAATCTGGCGCTGACTTCAACTCTCCCGTAAGTAGATATGTGGAGCTCCGGGATGCAATAGAGACAACGTTAGAGAAAGGGGGGAAAATCACGACATTCTGAGCAGTTGCTCATCATTAAGGATCTGAACTGAAAACAAGAGGATATGCACGTAACCTGGAACTGACGTGGGGGATCTGACCCGCTTTCGCGTGTAACACACAGAATCGGGAACCGCCGCTTGGAACTGAGATGGGTTCTGCGCTTCTGCGCTTCTCAAATGACAACAGACCAGCACAGAGTTAACAAGACCCACTCCGGCGGTAGAAGACACAGGGGAAGTTCAGCACCCTGTGAACGAGTCGGTACGAACCCCAGAGAGTGGGGGTACAGTGCCAAACTGGTCTAGTCATCAACACCCGAGGGTGGTAACGGAGTCGATACGAATCACAGCGGAGAGGATGATGGTAGCCTGAATTCGAATCATTTCCGCAGGAAAAAGAAAAGAGCATCGTAATTGACATCCCCACCCCCTACTGCCACCAATCCCCCACACCCCTAAAGATACAGCAGCCGATTTATCTGCAGTAGAATTTAGGAGCCCTTGTATTAGGGCTGATGGTGAATCGGCTGCCAACCGATCTGAACGAATTCAATCACTGAACTAATAGGGGGGATCTCATCTCCGAGAAGCACCCGCGGTCCTCCGTGTGAAACCGTGGGGTCGGAGCAGGTGGCAAATAGAAGCCCGAACTGAGGGGAGAGAACACACACACACACACACACACACACACACACACACACACACACACACACACACACACACACACACACACACAGTGACTGGGCATAAGTTGTGCCGGAGGAGCGAAGTCCAGGATAAAAGGCCGAAGAAAGGGGGATGTGGGGTGGGGGTATGGGTCAGAGTCCACGGTGTCTGAATCCTAAGCAAGTGCAGCCACTTCAGTGGAACCAGCCCTGAAACTGGAAGCTGAATGCGGTCACAGCCACCGGGAGAAAGCGGACACAGAGGACACGGTTCTCCGCCTCGGTAAAACTGCCAGGTATACAGAGTAGGAAAAATCGCCACTAATCTATGTTAAAATGCCTTAAGTGATACTTTTGACTACTGCATTGCGAAAGGAAAACAAAATTACTCGGACAAGCAGAAACAAAACAATAAAAACCTAACGAGTGTTTCTGATGCTCCGGAAAAATTGCATTTATTATGTCAGTAATACTCCGGTGCAATAGACGAGATGAAGGAAAAATCCAAAAATGCCGCGAAGACGAGAAGAGAAAAGGAAAATGGGGAATTTTACGAGCTGGCTAAGTTACTGCCTCTACCCTCGGCTATCACCTCTCAGCTGGACAAAGCGTCGATCATCAGACTGACGACCAGTTACCTCAAAATGAGGGCTGTGTTTCCTGAGGGTAAGCACCGGCCGAGAGAAAAACTGAAACAATAGTTTTTTTGTTTTAATTCAATCCGGGTCGCCGTCGGTGGCTCAAGTCTCTTTAAAGCACCTTCGCTGGTTGAATCCAAACCCGTCTATAAAAATTAAACTCTCCCTCTTTTAAAGTTAACTTCTGTAAAATTGCAATATTGCAGACAAATTGAGCATGTTTTATCTTCGGACGAGAACCAGATTAAAAGGTAGTGTGTTTACAATGCAAAGTATCTTAACTAAGGTCAGATTTAAGAAGCATGTCTATTTCTATTTAGCTATTTGTAGTTGTAATTATTTTACTGTTCCATCGTTTACTAAGTAATATGTTCTGCTCATAATCATAGAATTGCATTTAGGCTTTTCTGTGCATTGTAATGCTTTGTTTGATTTTATAACCTACTAATATTTGAAATATTTAGATGGTGTTATTTGAGAAATATATATGGTTTCATAGTTAAATTCTGTGTAACATCCGTACATTCTCGGAACCTTTTTCAGGTCATCCGTAGGCCGTATTATGAAATTGTACCATTTATCTTGGTACTTAACTAATTGGAAGGGGAACTTACTCTCGGATTTCTTTGTTTTGTATTTATTTTAATTGGAATTTGAGCGGCACCCCTTTCCCTCCATGAATCTCTGGGTTTAAATGTTTCTGTGGTATCTTCTTGTCAGCCACGACGGAGCTGATTTATTTGGTGAAAACCGAACTATTGGTCGGTACTTGGTAGCTATCAGTCACGTATCTTCGCATTGTTAAATAAACATAACCGCTGTGACTCTGGTTACAGCAGTTCCCCTTAAACAAAGGCCATTTGCTTCCGGAAATAATAATTAGCACTTTAATATAGCATTGCGTTATTAAGGCCCAGAATTCGAAGGAATCACGAGCTAAGGTTAAATGGATGTTCGGGGGCGGAGATTCCGAGGTTGTTTTGGTTGTTCTTTTCTCTGCGACCTGTGCTGTTGTTTCAGATATAAACTTATTTTAAAATATAATGACAACATTACTACATGGAGTGACCAGCCAAACCCCACTAGCCTCACAATTTATAGGCCAACGATTGCAATGGTACTTGACGAGTTATATGCAGGAGCACTTACAGTAAGCATATCCAACCCTAAACAGAAATTTATTTCCGCATCGATCTTTTGCAGAGATGATGGAGGAAGAATTATTTCAGAGAGGTTCCCCGGCTTTCAGGTGGAAATTGTCAATTAGTTAGAAACGTTACATATACAAAAGGAGAGATCAGTTAGTTTTCAATTTTGAGCAGTAATATGATCTCAAAATATGCCCGACCTTTCGCTCATTATATTGCACAATCATTATTCCATACAATCACCACGGAGTAATACAAGGAAACAAGCAAAATGAAGACGGAAAGCTAAAATATTATTTTCCATTCTGTCTTTATGCGTGGCCCCTTATCTCTGTGCAATTAGAAATGAATAATTAGAATCGCCATTTTAACACCACGCCGTAGTTCAGCCTATAGGAGCAAGAGGTCATATGCGGTTAATAGTAAATAGAATCAGGTGGCAATTTGTTACCAAGTCATTGTGTACGTTCACAGTGCAATAAAATTCTGCTCTTTAAAATTTTCATTAAATCCTGGTTAATGTTCGATGAATAACTAAATAAACTGACAATGATATATGCGGCCTCTCTTGCCGCAGTGTGAAATAAAGGCTTACCTGCTGCAGATGCACTGGACCAAGCAATAGTAATAACCTAGCCGTCACTTCAGTTATACAATAGGGACTGGGGCACCTCCAACACGCTGGGGTAGTGGTGGGGGAACATTACTCTGAGCCCACTCCGTAATTACCATTACAATAATTAGAATCGGCATTTCATCACTATTAATATCCTGGTATATTTCAATGCACGCCTTTCATTTTTTAGATAGTGAGAATTATTATATGCAATGCTGATTTATGTAAATGCGTCATTTAAATTAAATAGTAAAATGCTACGCGGTTGTTAAAAACCAACATTGTTCTCCATAATCCATAAAAATATGTTAGTTTGTACTGTGTGTTGAAACTAAAGTTCTACATCGGTTTGGCTTTCGTCCTGCTTAGAGTTGAGAACAACATGCGCATATATCATACGTACGTTTGTTTATATGTGCACACGTACACGTGATATGAGCACATTAATTTTCCTGGTGGATTAAGCTGTAGACTGTTGCACCTTAAATCTAATCTAGGCCTTCGTGGGATGTAGCTTGATTATTGACTAACCACCGGAGTTATCTACACATTGCCCATTTGGACTCACACGCATAAATTCTCTATATCATTCAGAAAGTCTTGACGTTGACAGTAATCGTTTATTTTTTATGAATTTATTAGCGAGATGGAGATGCAGTTGGGGGTAGGGGCGGGTGCGGCGAGAATTTCAGTTTAGCCTCACAATAGCGTTTACAGAGCAGGTGTTAACTGCTCACTTGCAATCAGCTCTATAATTTCTTTATTCAAGTAATCTAAGTGTTGGCAGCGTGCATCAGCTTTGCAATAAAGACATTAATAAAACGTTGTAAAACGGCATTTGTTTATTGAAATCTAAACTAAGTATGGGCGTACGCAATCCGAAACATCGCTCGTAATGAGCCTTCTCTGTTTGAAGCTGATCAATTATTTTTCAAAAAAGTTGGAAACAAAAGGTCTTTTCTTAATTATGAAATGGTTCGGATGATGAAGGCTATTAATTGTAACGGGAATGTGTCACACAATAGATTGAGCCGTTCCTGAGTAATAAGGACAAAAGTATATAATGGATCCCCACCGATTGTTTGGTTAACTGGGGAGAAAAAAATGTATTTGCTGTCAGCAGGTTTATATCATTGCGTTGCATAATGTATCCTAGGTTTTGTTTGACGGGTGCATAACGCAGCTGCACCATTAATGAAAGAGATAGTGAGGCCCTCACCAAGACCAGAGACGCTCAGAGCAGAGATATGGCATTTCACAAACACAGCATTTGGGCTGTTTCACTCTCCGGAATCGGTGATTATTGTTTGTGGTAGTGAAATAGTTCAACACGGCCATTTGAATTTCGTCACTAATTAAAAATAATCGATGTACAAATGTAAGAAAATGTATCTTAATTAAACCGGTATCAAGTGAACTCGTAGTATAAAAGCGACGGGAAAGATTTTTAATTCAGAATGAGATTCAGCTCGGAAATAATTGCCCACTGCTTTAGCATCGTGACTTTAGGTCTACTGCCCTGGTTAGCCTTTTGCTCCGGTGTGTTTTATAGAATCGGCAGTTCTGTTCTTTTATGATATGATCGAGGTCTATTAGATTTTCTAAATTCCCTATATACAAGGTCCGTACCACACCATCTAAAAATATAGACTCACTTCAATCAATCATGACGCGCGAGGCCCGAAAATATACCTCTTTGAGGTAGCTTCAGGTATCGACTCTGATATTTCTCGTCATCAGAAGAAATCCCATATGTTTATTATCTGTTATTTCTCGTTGGCAGAAATTAGTGATATTTCTCATTTGTTTCCCTCTGTTTGAATGGTAATTCGGCTTTTAAACAAAATTTATTTTGAAAAGATGCTTGTGCTGTAGAGGGACTTGGGTAATGAAATGTTGGCCCTTGCGAATTGGGAATGCAGCGCAGAGCAGTTGGGTCTGTATTTAGGAGTAAACATAGAGAGAATATATATACTCCATCATCCCGAACCTATTTACAGAAAGCGAGATTCATGACATGATCACGTGGTAGCAGCCTCCTCGGAAATGCGGGCACTATCAATAGTATAGCTCAGCGCATTTGCTTCAGTCATAATTTAATATTTCGGATGATCCACCAGGGAGACCACGGGAGCACGATCAACCTCAGCTCTATGGTACCTCCTGGTCTCTTTCGATGGCGCTCTCCTGCCAAGCAAGCAATACATGTGATAAGAGATGGGGTCAATTAACCGAAGGCTCAGCCGACGTCCTTTACTGTAATACCTCACTGTCACCAGATGAGCAGTTAGAGCTGGCATGAAAGATGGTGGTGGGTTTGCTGCTCTTGATGGATGCAGTGGTCTTTTGTAATGAAAAAGAGGCTGCACGCTCCCACCAACCCATTGACTGGAGGATGATTACCGATTCACAGGACAGATTCATACATTGATACATCATTTTAATGTGTACGGAGCCCAAGTTAGTTCAGGTGGAAGTTCTGCCGTAGTAAACATAAACGTTATAAGAACTCTAGGGAAATTAATTGCCTCGTATTAATCCTTGATTGCGATTGGATGAACATTGCAGTGACCAATTATGGTGTACTTTTCAGCCCATTTCAAGTGTGTATCGTTCCATACGGGAAGTACAGTGTAGACATCGGGATTTAAGTCTTCCTTTGGATTATTAATTTTCATTGATGACAAAGTGACATGAAGCTTCTAGTGATATTAGTTGTACGTGTGTGTGTGTGTGTGTGTGTTGGCGGGTTGAGGTTCTGATGGATGATTGGAGAGGAGAGTCGGAGATTTTGGCTCCGACACCAGTAGAGAGCTTTGTTCTTCAGGTAACGTCATGTAATCTTCCACTAACGCGAGATAAGGGAAGCCGGCTTCGTTTCGTCTCCTCTCAGCGATAAAACCGTCGAGGGCTACCCTACTATTGCATCAGACTTTGTGACGTGATCAATGTTTGGAAAGAAAGAGAACGCGCCGCTATCTCATCACAGACAACACCCACTCAATTTCGAAGAAAGATTGTTTCTTTAATGTATCTTGTACCATTTGGTTTACTAGTAATATCAACAGGCATTTTGTTTTCTTTTCAAAGCTCCCCACCTTAGCCACAACTAGTGTTTCAATTAGAAACACAAAACATTCTGCAGATGCTGGAAATCCACAGCAATACATACAAAATACAGAAGGAACTCAGCAAATCAGGCAACACATATGGAAGTGAATAACAGTCGACGTTTCGGGTCGAGATCTTTCTTCAGGGCTGGAAAGGAAGGGGGAAGACCTAATTAGTTCATCTAAATATGCATGCATGTATAAAAGGGAGAGTAGGCCCATACTTGCATTAAATCTAGAGTTAGCAGAGTTTACACTGGTAAAGTTTATGTAAATCACGTGTAGTATCAACCTGACCTACCAAGGCACGCACGCCACCATTATATCTGTCCAACCTTAAGTTAAAGTAAATAATATTTGTGATTTAATCGTTGGGAGCGCTCAAGACAGAATAATTAAGATTCTAGCCACAAAGAGGTCAAGCTGTATAAACGCAATACGAGGGGATTGAAACACCGGCAGCCTCTTTTGACGAAGACCAGTAGCTAAACTACTCTTGCTTCATCACAGTCCTAAGTTTATGGGGCCAACGTTTTGAGCGTCATCTCGTTCATGAGTTAACCTCTCCAACGGTGCTAAAGTGTAGCATTGCGGGATACGAAGAGATCATGGCTCAAATCATAAACTTCAAATCAGCATTTGAATTGAGTTTTTACATTAACATATGCATGTGCGTGCTAGCTTGGCGAGCTCTCTCCTCCCAGTCAGGAGGTGGACTTCTCTAAGAACCGTTTGCATGTGGGTACAACAGCGCAGCACCGAATCCTTTATCGAGAGCTCTGTATTTCTGAGAAAACTTTGAACGGATGTCCCGCTTTCTTAGTATAAAAAAGATCACATGACACTATGTGAAGTACAGCAGGTGCCATGGACAATATCTACTCCTCCATTAACATTACGAAAAATAAAGACCATCTTAGCCATGGCTCTTTGACTTTTGTGGGACATTACTGTGTGCCCTGTTAGATAGCATCACCCTAAAATTGAAGAGTAGCCATAGCTATCGGGATGAAAAATGCCTTGGGGCAACTTCTGCATAATGCAGCCTATTTGCAGTGTATATAATCAAACGTATAAAAATGTACCAACACGAGACAGGTTTTCCCATACAGTACACGCAGGTAAATCGCAATGTGAATGTTTCCTTTTCTGGAATTCGTCGTGGCCAAAAGACAGTTTGTTGACATTGTAATAGACTCCCCTTTAGAAATATTAGAAATCCAGAAGGATAGCAAATACAGAATCGGAACTCTGGTCTGTAGCGTTCCTTGCTGTGACTGTTATAAAGTCGGTGGCAGGGTGGTAGCATAAACTGATTATTATTAACTTTTCCTTTGGTAGAGAAATGGTTAAAGCATCCAAACAGGGACAGGCATCGTCAAAATGCGCGTGGCTTCTTTTTATCCATAGTGTAGTCGTGCATGGCCTTGAAATGAATGTAAAAGTAGTGCGACGCGCATATAGTAGATCAAATTATTTTAAGTGTTTATTTTTCTTCTCTGTGGCACGGAAACTTGGTGATTAATCAACCTCGGCACCGCGCATTCTACACCAATGCGAAACTATAATAAATCTCGGATAGAGTCCCGCTAAGCCGAATGATGAATCTACTAAAGTTGTTTTTATAGTTAATTATGCGAGTTGCTTTCAGGGCGAATTGGAAGGGTTTGATAGGTTTACGCTGAAACAAATAAATACAGGAGACACGCGACTAATCCAACCTATATTCATTAAAACATCAATCAGCCAAGTCGTTCGATCAAAATATTACTTGTGTTTTGTGGGGTCTTCCTTAACGAGGAGTCCATGATCGTTCTCAGAAAGAGTAGCGATCGTATTCGCAGCCCTGCCTGTTGTTCCAGTTTTATTTGTGACATTTGGTTGTGACCACTCTGCAGAAAGAGATCCCTCTGGTTAATGGTGGAGACGGGCTTGACGCCAAAGTGATTGAGCAACATTGATTGTGTAATGGAAAATTCTACTTTATAGACCGAAAGATCCTATTAGAAACATGTCAATATTAAGAACTCCCAATTCTTCGCAGAGCTTGTACCGGAAGCTGGCCGGTTTTATCTAATATTATTGAAACAAATGTCAGCGGAACAACGTAATTTTAAAGTTTAAAATAAAGGTTCTTGAGTGTTTTCTATATCTTAGCGTCTCGTCGTTCTCGCTTGAGCCGAAAAACTGGGGCATTTTCAGGGTAACGGGTCGTTTCTTTTGTAGTCATTCTAAGAATTGTGACTAACGTGAGCGATTGGCTAAGCATACACGAGTAACCTACGTGCAACTACAAAACGTGCAGATAAGGAATTTTCTGAAAGTGTCGGAAATGTGTACCATGTTATTAAAACCAGACGGCTTTATTGGCCTTTTAGTTTTGTGCTTACCATATTTAAATCGCAAGATAGTCCTTTGGTTGAAATCGAAGCCGTTGTGTTTATTGACTGACAAAATCCTATCCTAGATGTCAATCTGAGAAATTGTTGGACTGTTCCATTTCTGTTAGATTGATAATCCCACACAGCCTTGGTTCAAATGATAGCGCTGGCTTCTAAGTTGCTAGGTTGTGGTTCAAGTTGTGTTGAGAAAAAACTTTTAAAACATGAAATATATGGGGACTGCCATATTTTCGGGAAATGTATCTTACATGGTGTGTTTAGCTTAATATTCTTCGTGTCTAAAACCATTCCTTGCCCTTATTTGGACGAGATATCGTGACCCCCCCCCCCTTTATCTGTTGACGTTAATAACAAGTACTGATTGTCAGTTCGTTACAATCTTGCTGTTTAAGGAAACTGGCTTTGTACAATTAACTGTGTGTTCCGGCACTCGATGTCATACACACAAAATAATTAGGAACTCAGCAGGTCAGACAGCATCTATGAAAAGGAATAAAGAGTCCACTTTTCGGGCCGAGACCCTTCACCAGGACTCGGCCCGAAACGGCGACTCTTTATTATACACTTCCATAGATGCTGCCTGATCTGATGAGTTCCTCCAGCATTGTGTGTGCTTTACTCTGGATTTCCCGCATTTGCATTATCGCCTGTGTTTATCGTTCACTGTTAGCTACTTTAAGGTATCAACAGAGAGAGAAAAAGGCATAATTATAAACTTAATGCCGGAGGAACTCGGCATGTCACATCAATATTTATTATTATTTTAATCTAATCATATTTAAAATCGGTCTCCAGTATTAGAGCTTCACTATGCTGCGTCTGCAACCGATGGCTTGATATTCATTACCGCCGAAGGCAACCACAGACGAAAATTTAAATTTACTCAAAAGAGAATCTGGAAAACTTGAGCAACGTGAACAAAATTCTGGAGGAACTTGTGACCGGACTTGCTGAGTTCCTCCAGAATTTTGTTCACGTTGCTCAAGTTTTCCAGATTCTCTTTTGAGTAAATTTAAATTTTCGTCTGTGGTTGCCTTCGGCGGTAATGAATATCAAGCCATCGGTTGCAGACGCAGCATAGTGAAGCTCTAATACTGGAGACCGATTTTAAATATGATTAGATTAAAATAATAATAAATATTGATGTGAGAAGTTAACACATATGATTAAAATGGCGGTAGTAGCAGCGACAGCGAGGGGGAAATCGTACTGGAGTAAACTGACATCAGGTGGATTTAAAACTGCAAAAGCAAAATGCTACAGCTGTTGGAGCTCTGAAAAAGTCTGATCTTGTTAGGAACACTGAACTGGCCCCTCGGCGTTTGTGCAGAGGGAGAGATAGAGTTAAATTGTGAAGCTGATAGCCGTTCTAGTGAAGGATATCCCACCTGAAATGTTAACCGCGGGGAGTTACATTGGTAATTACAT